>NC_089826.1:8544753-8872253 GCF_035046505.1 Tiliqua scincoides
CAGTCTCCAACAGTCCCTGATGGGCCAGAGGCTCATTGGAGACTAGGGGCTTTCTGCTGGCCAGATTGGTGGACCCTGAAGGTCGCAAATGGCCCCGGAGCTGCAGTTTACCCACTCCTGCTCTAGTCTACCCCTCTCCTCCACAGTTCTTCTATCACTCCATCCTTCCCTTCCTTTTCTAGTCCTGGGTGCACGTGCCTGATCTTGTCTGATCTCAGAAGCTAAGCAGCATCAGGACTGGTTAGTATTTGGATGGGAGACCGCCTGGGAATACCAGGTGCTGTAGGCTAATACCATAGTCTTTCGAGACTGAAGGTTGCCAACCTGGGAGGAACAGACACTGGCACATCACCAAGTAAAGAAAGGTGCAGCATTTTATATGCCATCTCAGATGCCAGGAGTCCTTGGCTGGCCCTGGTCATTAATATGGAACTTTATGGCTTTTGGGGGTTGTCAGACATATTTGTTAAACCTTGCACAAAGTTGGTACGTTAACACTTTATCCAAGCGCAGCTTAGCAAGCTCACCAGTAGGATGAGCTTTTTTGAATTCACTAAATGGGAAAAACTTTGGACTACCTTAATGTTCATGAGATGTTGTAGAGGAGCCAACTTCCAATGTAAATCTTTCTCTCTGAGCAGGTGATACCTTCACATATGAGGAAATGGCCAGGAATGATTTGCAGTATGTTCACGATGGCTCATCCACCACAGAGGATAGCATGGAAGTTGCAGTCACTGACGGTGTCACCAAAACCGTGACAGTGCTGAAAGTGGAAGTGTTGCTGATGGACAATGACGGGCCAAGGTTGGCTCCTGGCTGCTCACTGACCGTCACGGTGCCCAGTAAAGGCTCTGTGATCATCACCCGATCCCATTTGGCTTATACTGTAAGTATATCATCTTTTCTCCGGTCTTTCTGTTTCACCTCCTTAATATATCCTGGTAGCCTTGGTATATTCACACATGCACTCATAGCCTGCGTTTTTCCCCCCAGTAGCAGCACTGTTGCTGAAGTTTGCAGGGTGAACTGAACCTTACGGCTGTGCAGCTTGGGAGATGAATATGCAGTTGTCAACTGGCCAGAAAGAGAATCCCCCCCATCCTGACCTGCCACTTTCCCTTTAACAAAAGTTTGATCTGCAGAAGCCGTCTGTCCTATCCCAATTTTCCCTATCCTGCTGACTACGCCAATTTGTCCCATCCAAATATTCCAACTCCCTTCTAATGCCCACTTTTTGGCTAATTAACACCTTTTCCTTTTCCAAAAACAACAGCTGTGATGTGCAAAGAAATGAACAGAACTCCTTATCAGTTGAGCAGTTAACAAGAATTTATTGCTACAAACACAGACACTCCCTGCAAGTCCTCTTGTCCAGAGGCTTTCCCTCCCCAAAACTCCACTTAACTCAGTGGGTAAAGGTCTGAAGCCTCCAGTCCAAGTCCAATCCACTCTCCAAAGCACAGTTCAGTCTTCTTCAGCAGAGTCCCTCCTCTCCAGCAGTGTCCTCTCCAGCAGAGTGTCTCCTTCAGCAGGGTCCTGGCAGTCCTGTGTCCTCCTGCAGAGTCCTGGCAGTCCCCTTCTCCCGTAGGTCTGGGTCAGGTAGCACTGTCTGGTTCCCTCTGGGTCAGGTAGCTTTGCGCCTTCTGAAGCTGCCTTTTATCCTTGTATGTCCCATTAAGTCCAAATTAGGCTCAGGTGAGCCATCTCTTCAGTCCATGTCCATTCAAAGTCCCATCAAGGTCAAATGAAGCTCAGGTGTCCATCCAGGTCTCCATTGGCCTTGATTGATTACAGCTGTGGAGCCAGCCCTGCCCTTCTCAGAGCTGTCAACCAGCTGTCAAAACATGGGATCGCTGTCAACACCACATCATCCACCTGATTATCTTCTGATCTTCCATTACACCATCAGGTCAAGCTTTTCATGGCATGGAGCTAAACCTTGCTATTCATCACATATTCCATGCCATGACTGTACATGGCCCTTACAAAAAGGTCCCTGCTCCCAAGGAGCTTACAGTCTCTAACAGACAATAGGGAAACTTGATTGAAGTTGGGTAAAAAGATTAATAGGATAAGCCAAAGCTTCATAGAAAACTGTGTTTTAAGGAGGGATTTGAAGGAAGAAAGGAAAAGAGGTGGCACCAAGAATTTGTGCAAGGTGGCTGTAAAGGACAATGGTCAGAGCTGTTTAAGGGAGCAGGAGACCTTCTGTCGACTAAGGGTGGTAGAGCTGGAAGATTAAGTTTTCCTGATGCTGCCCCTCCCTGAATGTTTCTTGAGGGCATGCAGGATAGTGGCCTCCTGGTACTTGAGAGATGCAACTCCGACTCCCATGCAGGTGGAAACTTGGCCTGTTCCCACTGGCGTTTCAAGCGGCTGCTCACACAATCTGGGCACATTGCCCAGGCTCTGTTAGCATTTTATTTATGCACAGACAAAAACAGGGCTTGGGCCAGCAGCTGTAAGTGCATGAAGGAGACCTCAGTAGCATAAACTACTGACATGCCGCTCCGTGCTCTCGCTTGGCAAAAGCTTTAACCTTTCTTACCGTGTCCCACCTAGAGTTGCCAAAAGGAGGGGGGAATAATGAACTCTTTCTTTTTAACCAGGTGTTTTGGCCCGTGCCTGATACGCTAAGTGAAGTGCAGAGATAGAATGAGCATTAAGCTAATCCCAGGGAAACTTATCCCAGGGCCTTCACAGGCCCACCACGAAGGTCACAGAAAACAGGCTGAGTTTGGCGTGGGCCTGCCTTCATTATAGACCTGAACTGACCCTGACTTATTTGTTTAATGATGTGTTATATTTTTATCCCAGCCCTCTTCTTCGGAGGTGCTCAAGATAGTGTCAGTGGAACTCCTCTCCTTCCTTCCCCCCCCCCCCATTTATCCTTGCTATAGCTCTTTGTGGTGGGCTAGTCTGAGGAATTGTAACTGTGGCTACCCCATGGTGTGATGCAGTGGTATTTTGAATGTGGGTCTCCCTGGCCCTAGTCCGACCACTACCCAGCACATGAAAATGATTTTCCTCTAGTATGATGCAGAAGGTGTGTTTGCAAATTATGTCCCAAGTGACCCTGGGCAGAAAAATGGAGTTCTTTCTGTGTCTTCCTTAACCTGATGGTTTGCAGAGGTTCAGAGTCTCTGAGGCTGTTTTGTCCAACTCTGCTTTGCTCAATATGACTTCTACTTTAAGGTGGTCTTCTGGTTGAAATTTTTGTTGGAAAAATAAAATAAAAATGTTTAATTTCAGAAGGGCTTATTTGTTGTGTATGATTTTTAAGGAAAGTGAATAAAAAGAGGCTCTTGCATAATTTCCATACTGTTTCTGGGGCACCTTCCTTATGAGGAAAGGCTACGGCGTTTGGGCCTCTTCAGCATAGAAAAGAGGCACCTGAGGGGGGACGTGATTGAGACATACAAAATTATGCAGGGGATGGACAGAGTGGATAGAGAGATGCTCTTTACATTCTCATATAACACCAGAACCAGGGGACATCCATTAAAATTGATTGTTGGGAGAGTTAGGACAGACAAAAGAAAATATTTCTTTACTCAGCGTGTGGTTGGTCTGTGGAACTCCTTGCCACAGGATGTGGTGATGGCGTCTGGCCTGGACGCCTTTAAAAGGGGATTGGACATGTTTCTAGAGGAAAAATCCATTAAGGGTTACAAGCCATGTTGTGTATGTGCAACCTCCTGATTTTAGAAATGGGCTATGTCAGAATGCCAGATGCAGGGGAGGGCACCAGGATGAGGTCTCTTGTTATCTGGTGTGCTCCTTGGGGCATTTGGTGGGCCGCTGTGAGATACAGGAAGCTGGACTAGATGGGCCGATGGCCTGATCCAGTGGGGCTGTTCTTATGTTCCCATGCAACCAAAGTCAATACATTTTTCTCTGGGTTGGATGGATCCATGAATTTGTTCTGAATTAATGGGTTCTTTGTACCTTTCAGAGCCAACACTGCATGTAGGATTGCTTTTCTTTCCAACTGGTCCTCTTTTCTCTATCTATATCATCAACAAACACTAAAATTAATCATGTTTCTTGCCTCACTTCTCTCCTTAGGATAATAATTCCCCTGATTCCAAGATAAGAATTCAGTTAATTTCTCTTCTTATGTATGGCACTCTTGTGTACGTCACTCCTGGACAACATTCTGAAGAGTTTTCTGAAGTTTATAATTTCACAATGGAAGACATCAACAAGCAAAGAATCAGGTAACAACTAAGGAATTGTTTGAAAAGTTCCAACAGTCTGTAGCCCTTTAAACTCAAACAGAAACCCACAGCACCACCTTCAGGAAAAAAAAAATATATATGTATTTAACATTAGTGTTGATGTGTTTGTAGACTGTCCAAGAGAATTTTGAATGAACTATTTGTCTTTTGGATTTTTTGTGGACTGAGGGCCCAATCCTATCCGATTTTCCAGCACAGGTGCCTCTGCAATGTAGCCCCAAAGTAAGGAAACAAATGCTCCCATACCTTGAGTAGGCTTCTGTGACAGTCTTTCCACCACAGGATGCAGCGCATGCCCCATTGGAATGGCTGCCCTAACACTGGAAACCTGAATAGGATTGGGGTCTGAATTACTACAACAGGCAAGGGAGCATATGACATAAAAAGGAGGACGTGGCATTTTTCTCCCTACAAAAATATGAAGTGTAAAACTAGAACCGTGAAAATGATCAATGGATGGAGCAGCTCCTTTGTGAGAAAAAAAAGTGCCAGAAGTCCCAACCCTTCCTGGTCCCAGTCTGCCCACCTGCTTACCCACAACCTGCCCTCTCCTGCCTCGAAACCCCCCATTCCACTCTCCCCCCACTGTTCCAAACCCCCTGTGCTGGCCACCCTTGGCTGGCACAATCTTACCTTAGGACTGTGTTGAGGCTAGATGCGGCGTCTGCAGGCCAGCGTACATCCTTGCCCCAACCCAGCTGACTCCTAAGGAGGTGCAAACGTATCTTACAGCACATTTGCAACACACCTGGGCCGGTACAAGTCTCATTTCATTTTCAGGATTGCACTCTTAGTTAAAGTGCCCATCCTAAGAAAGACGGAGGAAAAGGGATGTCAGAGGACTCTAGATCTTTCACTCCTCCAGCATTTCACTTGAGATTGTATCACACCTAAGAATGAATATGGGGAATATTTTATTTTTAAAGAAAGCCAGTTTGAAAGAGAGATTACGACTCATGACGTGTGGATGTTCCGGCAGCATAAGGTACTTTACTGCTGTCATAAAGTGCAACAAGTTGCTTCGTGTGACCTGGCCACCACTGCCAGCAGACATGGAAGGAGCCCCAGCACCAGGGGGCAGTGCTGGGACTCCAGGGGTGAGCACCAGTCCAGGGGCGGGCACCAGTCAGCACAAGGGGGCGGGAAGGAGGCAGTGTGGACAGAACAGTGTGGGGAAGGCGCCTTTATCTGTCTTCCTGGTTCTGCTCAGACTTATGCCATCTATATAGGTATGCAGGTCCAAGTGGATCCATTGAAGTGGTGAGGTCTTTCCCTCGGGCAAGGGACCAAATATTCCCTTACCCAGAGCAGAACTTTTGCCCCAAGGTAAGAGTCAGATCACCAAAATCTGTGTGCACCATGGGAAACAATGCCTGACTTAGACTGGTTTCCAACTCTCCTTTTTGCGGTCTACACCAACCATGAGGGTTCATCATAATAAGGTCCTCCAGAGTTTGGTCTCTGCTTTTAATTTTACAGTAGGACCCAAGGTTATTAAACAATCTTTTTATTATTGCTGACCCTTCTTCCGTGGCTGTCAGCATAGCCCTTTTCCAATCAGTACATCTCATCCAGAAACATGAAAGTGCCAAGTCTTTTTTTTTTTCCCCTCCAAGCAAATGAGATGGAAGTGAGGAAGATTAAAGTGTCACCTCATTGCTTGCAGACAGGTCTTAAGTACAAGTTGCCATTTCATCTGGCTGTCATTGTGACTCACCTCACCTCCCCTTTCCTGGGTAGATACTTCACAGAGTTTGAGACTGTTGATCAGCCAGTCACCGACATATTCCACTTTGCTGTTTTTGATGCCGACAACAACCGGCTCGACAGTCAGATGTTCACCATCACAATCTCAGCTGCCCAGAAGAAGCCTCCGGTTGTCACTTTTGCCGACCATATCTCGGTATGTAAACGGTCTGGGGGATTAAAAATTGCAGTTGGACATGCTTGAGTCAGGCTGTTGAACAGAATTTAAATGCTCTCATTTTGCATTTTGAATAGTGCTGAGCACAGCAGCTAGACAATGGGAGACAGGAATGTCTCAAGTATTTTTAAAGCTTCTAGGAAATGTAACATCTGAGCACCCAGTGTTTTCCTGAGGCCTGCATTGCGGAGGAAGGTTGCAAATGGGAAATGTGCCCACCGTTATTTGTCTTCTCACTAAGGAGCCCCAGTAAAGTCCCAGAGTTTCAACACCCATGGCTCGTGTGGGGCAAATGTATGTAATGCAGCACTGTGATTGAAGCCACAAAGGGAAGGGTGAAAGGAAACTACTAAAGGCAAGAGGAAGATGGGAGTTCTTGGGGTTGACTTTGGACATCTGAGTTTGCAAGTCAACCCAGATTATGTCTGCAATTCCACTTTGTCCTCAACTTGGACCGAATTATTTGTCCTCAACTTGGACCGACTTATTAACTGCATCACACACCAGTATCACCCAGTAGGAGTTCCATGCCGCCGCCACCCTGCTCCCAATTACCTTTGTTTTCCAGTAGAAGCAATGGAAGCACTGGTTGTTTCTTGCTTAAACAAGGAACATTTTTACTTAACTGAAGAAGGTGACATGAAGGCAACTGGCCTGAACGCTACAAGGAGACTAACAGAATGTTAACAGCAGGCTGGTGGCCTTCGGTTAAGCAGAAATGTTTCTTATTTAATCAAGAAACACCCTGTGATTGCATTGCTTCTAATGGAAATATGAAGGTATTGGGTGAAACTCCCTCTCCCCAATCAGTGAACACCTAGACTGACTGACTGACTGACTGACTGACTGAATGAATGAATGAATGAATGAATGAATGAATGAACTGCAGATCTAGGCAACTGGCTTGGCCAAAACCATATATTTGGAATCAAGTAAATTGGTCATGCTAGATAAACATATGAAGAATGTCACGTGATATCTTTTTTAATGCCTCAGTTGTGAAATTGTAGCCAGTGGCATGGGCAAGAATTACTGAAGCTGCAGTGTGTGTGTGAAACCTGTGTCCCCATCTTTCCATATCCCCTCAGGAATGGAATGGAGGGTTAAGTGGGGAGCCCTGTCACTCCCCACAGTGTTTCAACTGTTCAGGGGAGGAGGGCGGAACAGCAGCTGATTAGATACAGCAGTGTTCCTCAAAGTGGGTTGGAACCCACCAGTGGGTTGCAAACCAATTTTTGGTGGGTCACAAAAAGTTTTTCAAACATTAAAAAAAAATCTTGCATGTACTCTTGCCCAGTTTGCAGAAGAAAGTTGTTAGCTGGGATGTTAACTTGTTGTATGAGGTAATCTTCATACCCCCGCAAATTAAAATGTCACATTTTCTGATTTTCTGCAGTTATTGATGTGCCGTAGATCATGTGTGAACCCTGTTTCAGTCTTCTGTTTTTCCTGAAAGTCCCTAACTGCACACCTTAGTTTCCAGTTCAGCCTTCTGGGTACCCTGGATTGACTGTAAAGGTTTGGGGAACAGTTTCTGAGAGTTTAGCAAATGTCTACACACACACACACACACACACACACACACTGTATGTAAGGTCTTGGAACACAGGACCCCAATTATTATTAATTAGTAATGTATTAATTATTATTAATAAAAAAAATTTCTTTCTTGATCTCTTTTTTTGTCGAGTGGGCCGCAATAGACAGCCATTTTAAAAAGTGGGTTCTGGTGCTAAAAAGTTTGGGGAACACTGAGATACAGCATCAGTAAATATTAAACTCTGCTTTGTTTTTGTGATTTCAGGTGGTTGAAGGAGGAAAAATACCACTTCAAGCTCACCATGCTCTAACCATCAACTCTGATCTTGTCCAAGAAAAACTAGTAATAAAAATCACAACTTTGCCAAAATATGGGTACATTGAAAATACTAAGACAGGTAAGATGCAGAAGCTGAGGTGGTGAGGGAGTATCCTACAACTGCCCATCAAGAAAACCTGACTTGTGAGGTCACCTCCCTGGTAGCGCTGCTTGACTTCTGAGACCTCCTTCTGTCTCTCCCTCCCAGAGCCTCAGCAGAAGTGGTGCTGCTGAAAGGACAACACTGGGAGCGATCAGTTATCACACGAACTGGATAGAGAGCTTCTGTGGGCTGGATACGGCCCACGGGCCTTACATTTGACACCCCTGCTCTAAGGGGATGTGCAGAATCCTTTTGCAGCTGCACAATGTGGCCACTTGTTGCAATACTGACTCTGAACATTCGGTGATGTTATCATCACATCGTCACTGAATTTCCAGGTTGCCAAGCTCTGTGCAGCCTGGACTGTGACTGGGAGGTGCACCCCCATGCCACTACAGAGAACAATGCCCTTAATCCCTTTGTTCCAATCTAAAAAAACCCAAAAACTGCAGCCTTTCCTTATAAGGAAGCTGCTCCAGCCCTCTGATCATCCTGATCATCTGCTTTTGCATCTTTCCGAGCTCTACAGTGTCTTTCTTGTAGCGCAGCAATCAGACCTCTGCACAGTGTTCCAAATGTGACCACATCATGGATTTTTACAGTGATTATGAAATATGTGCAATCTTACTCTCAGTCCCTTTCCTGATGGACCTCTAGCATGAATTGCTTTCTTCACAGATGCTGTACGCTGGCTCGATATTTTCTTGGAGGTATCCACCATGACCCCATGATTTCTTTCCTGGTCTGTGCATCACTTGGGGAGCAATCCTAACCCCTTATGTCAGTGCTTTCCAGCACTGACTTAAGGGCAATGCAGCTCTGAGGTATGGGAACAAACATTCCCTTACTTTGAGGAGGCCTCCGTGAGTGACACCCAACTGCAGGAAGCAGCACATGTCCCATTGGCAGTGCTATGCCAGTGCTGGAAAGTACTGACATAAGGGGTTAGGATTGCGCCCTTACATTTATTGATAGTAGAACACATTTGCCATTTGATTGCCCATTCGCTTGGTTTGGAGAGGCCATTTTGGAGCTCTTCACCATATGCTTTGGTTTTGACCACCCTGAACAATTCATTGTTGTCAAAGCAAGTCTCAGAGCATTTGGGGGGGGGGGGGGGGGATTCAAGAAGTACTTCCTCATGTAACTCATAATTGAATGTGTTGCCCCAGGTTGTTGTGTAGGCTGCTGGCGTTCCTATTTATACCCTTTCAAAATAATATATTACAAAAAATAAAAATAAAAATAACAATACATGTATTTTCATATGGGCAATGCTTTGTTTGCAGGTCGGCGATTTGGCCCGGGAGGCACCACAAGCTCAGATCTGTCTTTCTCCATTCAAGATGTTGTGGAGAATCACATCTATTACTTTCAGAGTGTTCATGAAAGTATCGAACCATCAATGGACACCTTTAGTTTTTATGTCAGCGATGGCTTCAGCCAATCAGAAAGTAGCAGTGTCAACATCACCATTGAGGTAACCCAGCTCATGAATGGTACTTATTTATAAAACACCTTCTGTTCCCACCACATTGGGTGAGTAGATTTAGGGTGCATCCAAAATTATTTTGAGCAGTGCAAGCTCTATGAAAATTCTCACTGCATTCCCCCCTCCCCCCAATACACACAGTCTTCTCCCCAGGATCAAGATGGTGGAAACTTCTGCTACACATTCCATCATGATTCACTGTCACACAGAATACAAGTAGACTTGATTCCCAATGGTTTGGGTCAATGAGATTACCAGGGGAGTGTCCTTTGCTTTCTTTCATTTAACTCGGCGGCGTCCAAACACCAAATGGTGCTTTCCATTCTATGCCGCAGCCTTGTTTCTTCATGGCCAGTCTAAACAGAAGCTTGCACCGCGCAGCCTCTTCCTCTTCCTGTCACCTCTGCAGTCTCTGTGCCCCAATTTACCGGCAGAAGAGGATGCCCAGCACAAGTTTCTACAAAGATTGGCCGTGAAGAAAGGAGGCTATGGTGCCGAATGGAGACCACCATGCCCAGACGACTTCTTGTGAATGCCGAATTTGGCCCGCAGGCCATGGTTTGAAAGCCCCTGATTTAAGTGAATGGGTGTCATTTATTCCTAAGGAGAAAAATAAAATGCTACACTTAAAGTCCAGTTGTGCACTTTAAGTCCATGCCTCCAGCATTGGGAGGCTGACACACATTCTTGCACCAGCTTCCCCCACTCCCGCAGTGGTGTAAACGTGCAACACCTGGAAGCCTGCACAAGGGACTTGCACCGGCTTAAATGCTCCTCTGCATTGTGCTCTACTTCACTTAAATGTAGTCAGCCTAATTTATGGATTGATACAAGATAATACAGCCTCGGTTAATCAAACAGCCTTCTGAACAATTCAGATAACACAGGCCCACACACATTTTGCTTCCTTAAACGTTACACCAATTCCTGGGTACATTTGGGGTGCCGATTCCAAAAATGGCATCCGTTTTGCCCTATCACGTCTAGTTTTGGAGACACGGCATAGCCTCTTTAGTGAATGCTTCAAGCAGCTTCGTCATGAGGAAGCCTACACCATGGCTTCCTCATGAGGAAGCTGGTGGAACCATTCACTAATGAGGCTATACTATATCTCCAAAACTAGACGCGATAGGGCAAAACGGATGCCATTTTTGGAATCAGCACCCCAAATTCATATCAAACCACCATAAAGTTTGGAAAAAACTTTTCTGACCCCCAGTTTTGTAGACCTGTGTAATCAACTGTTCGGTTAACTGAGAGCTCTTTATGTAGAGTTGTTTGGCATGTGTTCTCCTGGAGGCTGAACTCTGGATGTGGCTCATTAGGAGGAGGTACTGTGGGTCACTGGCATTCCACTGTATACATAATGGATAAACCCAACAGATGAAGTAATGGACACATTATTTAGAGAGTTTTCATAAAAGTAGAAAGATCCATTAAAGGCAGTTATATTTTCAACATAATTTAGCAATTTACCAGAGGTTGCTGGGTAACTTTCCCATAAGCATTAACGGAGACGCCAATCATATGTGCAGGTAGCTAGAAGTAAATTCCTTGAACTCAGTGAGATTTTACTTCTGATGTGTAAACATACATAGGATTGGGCTATAAATTGGGTTGAATTATGTACACATTAGACAGGTCAGGTGGGGAAAGAAATAGATTGTTTTAACTTGAGCCAAATACCCTAGATAATACACTCAGATAATGTGTCCATTATTCACCAGCTGAACTCTTATCTACAACCTTCTTTTAATGTCGTTTTGCCTGCTTGAACATAAGAAACAATTAAGAGAGAAAATGAATTCAGATTGTTGGGGGCTTTTTTTGTGCTTTGTGATTTATTAACGTTTTCAGGTTGTGGACCGACAACCTTGCCGCTTGAAGACAACTCCAGATTAACATTTAGGTGTGTCTGTTCATTTGCAGAACTGGTTGTGAACCAGAAGTTGTGTAGCTTCTTGTTCCGTTTCCCATTCTCATGTTTGTCTCTGTGTGTTATTGCAGCGTCTGAACGATGAGCCCCCTGAAATGGAGCTGGAGCCCATCAAAGTGCAGGAAAGCAAAAGTGTAGTGATCCGAAATTCCTCCTTGAGGATGAGAGACTTGGATACTCCTGACAACCAGCTGGTCTTTGTGGTAATCAAGAAACCCACTCATGGTAAGATACACACACTTCAGGATAGTACTGAGTATATGCTGAAGGTAGCATAGGATATTTCCCAACTGGCAGCTCCCACAATCATGACTTAGGGTGCAAGCCAAACAACTTTTCAGCACTGGCATAGCTGTTCCAGTGGGGCATGTGCTGCATCCTGCAGTTGGGGGACAATCACAGAGGCCTCCTTAAGGTAAGGGAATGTTTGTTCTCTTACCTTGGAGTTGCATTGTCCTTACCTCAGTGCTGCTGCAAAATTGGTTAGGATTGCGTCCTTAGAGTGCAATCCAAAGGTTGATTTACAGCCCAATCCTATCCACACTTTCCTGGGAGTAAGCCCCGTTGAGACTAATGGCCCTTACTTCTAAGCATACATGCCTAGGATTGGGCTGTTAGTCTGGTGCAGGCCCAGGAGTGTCACAAACATGCCGTAAAGCATGTTCATGGCTACTCGAGACCCAGCTAGGCTGTTGCAAGGACAGGATACAAGCAGACCAGTGCAGGGGTGGGAGAGGATGGTGGGAGAGCATAATGGGAGTGGGGCATTTTGGGGTGAGAGTAGGGTGGACTGGGAGGCAGATCGGGCCTGGGGGGTGCATTGGCTGCAGCAGTGCAGGCCAAATCCTCACCTCCTCTTCCAGCCTGGTCAGCTTTACACGGGTTGCTTGGATTTATGGCAGTGATTTGCTGGCACAGATCTGACTATTCCTATAGGGGTAGCTGAGGTGTTACTCGGGATAAGGGTCACATCTCCAGTTGTGTCCAGAGGTGTTTATGGACCAGCCCACAGATTTGCTTATCCATTGGTTTCGGTATTCGCGGGTGTCATGAATATGTACTTGTTAGGCCTAGGTGGGCAGTAGAAGCCTGAACCAAACTAAGTCAGTAACGGAGAAGTTGCTGGCAGTTCCTAGCTGCAAGAATGTGAGTAAATAAACAAAAAGATGGGAGGGGTAAAGAACTATGAGGGGCTAGCAACCAGGCCAACTCTAAGAAGAGTTCTGATTGGACAGTCTAAATAAGTATGAAGTCACCTCAGCACTATTAGCATAAGAAGTATAATAATGAGTGCCCAAGGGGTGCGTCGCATTCCTTCTTGGACAGCGTTTTTGGGTGCAACATCCTGCATGCTGTGAGCTCCATTGTCCACCATGGGCATCTGGCCTCACAGGTAACCTGGAGCTAAAAGTTCTACAAGAGTAATTGACCCAGGTGAGAGATAGGTATTAATAGAGATAGCCAGCTAGCTTTATTAATAATAATAATAATAATACAGGCATTTATATACTTGTATACATTATATATACTTGGATTATATTATATATTATATATTAATATATATATATATACATTTATATATTTATATAGGCATTTATATTGTCCATCATGGGCACCTGCCCTAATAGGTAGCCTTGGGGCTAAAAGATCTACAAGAGTAACTGACCCAGGTGAGAGATAGGGATTAATAGAGTTAATTATTATTAATTATTATTATTAACAGTATTTATATACCGCTTTTCAACTAAAAGTTCACAAAGCGGTTTACAGAGAAAAATCAAATAACTAAATGGCTCCCTGTCCCAAAAGGGCTCACAATCTAAAAAGATGGAAATGAATACCAGCAGACAGTCACTAGAACAGACAGTGCTGGGGTGAGGTGGGCCAGTTACTCTTCCCCTGCTAAAAAAAAGGAGCACCCACTTGAAAAAGTGCCTCTTACCCAATTAGCAGGGGTTACCAGCTAATTAGCTAGTTAACCAGCTAGCTTTGTTATTTTATTGCTGATATGTTTCCTAGATGTTTATGCCTCTAGCATTTGCTGCCTTACTGTAACCTTATGTACTTAATAAACTAAAATCTCTTTTACTAAGTTGTTTCATTGCCTGTTGGGGACAAGGGTTCAGAATCCTGCCTAGCCGTTCAGCAAGCTACCAAGTGCTCATTGAGGTCTAGTAACTTGAGGACTGAAGCTTTAATTGGAGAAAGAGTTCAGTGCCTGCAAGGGATAGAGTTAAGCCTAGAGGGTCTCAGTGTCCCTGGACTGCGGCACTGGCACATACAGGGTGGTGGCAGTACTACTGGACAGGGGGGCCTTGAGGGCTTTAGGGTTTGAGAACCAAGAACTCTGAGCACCCCAAACCCTCCTAAGTTTACAACAGCGGGGGGTCCAGGAATGGATCCCCCATGAATAGTGAGGTCCAAAGGTGTTTATGAAATATCAGAAAATGAAAGGTAATGTGCAAGAAATGAGTAATATGTATCTATGATGTAATCTATAATATGCTCCTTATTCTCAGGTTATCTCCGCAAGAGACAGTCTCGTGTGGATCCCCCAGAAAATGGACAAAGTCTGTCAGAGGGATCGACCTTCACCTACCAGGATATCCTGGATGAGCTGATCAGTTACACACTACGCGATCCTGGAGTTCAGTCTGATGAGTTCAGATTTTCACTCTCTGATGGTCTGCACACCCAGTCGGGAAAAGTGGAATTTGCCATAGAACTGCCAAGGATGGATCCACCCAGATTGACCGTGAACAGAGGCCTGCAGCTTTCTGCTGGTATGGAATGGATCAGGGAATGCTAAACACGCTTGTGGGGGAGATAGTGGCAGTTCTGATAGCAAAACTGCACTTGCTTCCTTACAGAAATGAATGCATTGTGTCTATGAAGTGTTGATTTCCTGATCACCTGAAGCAGTTGCTACTTCTCCTCCTTCAGATTGTCCCTTCGAGACTCCTCTCTTGTGCAAAACCTTCTTTGAATTTTGCCTGCACCTCCACTCCCTCCTGATACACACTGGGCACAATCCGAACCTGCTCTGGAACAGGCAGGCTAACTGGCCCGTGCTGTATCCAGTGCAGGTTTGGTGCGGCCTGGGGTGCAACTCAGAGTAAGGGCACTTCAGTCCCCTTACCCCAAGCAATGCCACAAGCATCCCTGTGGGGGTATTCAGATTTCGCGGGTGCAAATCTGAACAGCCCAAGTAATGCTCAGGCTGGGGCTGAGGGCTGGGATCTGGTCTGCACCACCGCAGCTGGCCTCAACCCCTCCCAGGCCCGATCCTCCCTCCAGGTCTCCCCCCTCACCCTGAAAAGCCCCCTCCCCATCTCCATATCTCCTTCCCTCGACCCTCTCCCACCACCTGTGCTGGCCTGCCTGGGCTGCCACAAACTCACCTTGTTCTGGTGCCGCTCCAGCACCTCTGGACCAGCATACATCCATGTGCTGGCACAGCCTACTCCCAAGTAGCTGCAAACATGCTTTACAGCATGTTCACGGCACTCAGGACCTGGCACAAAGGACTTGTGCTGGCTCACGGCAGCTGTAGGATTGCAGTGCTCATCTCTCTTCTTACTCACTTGGGAGTCCTGACTTCTCTCTCCTTCCTGTATTGCACATGTCCAACTTCTCTTTCATTGAGCTGCCCTTATGATTGTCCGATCAGTGTGAATGGAGCTTGACCAAGTAACATAATCAAACTGCCCAGGGAGGGAGGAACTGCAAGATATTAGTGAATGACAATTTTTGGTCTCAGGTTTGATTCCCAGCATCTCTCATCCAAAAAGTCAGCAGGATTGGGGAGACCTTGGAAACCTGCTTCCAGTCAAGGTAGTCCCTGGGCTAAAGTCTGACAGCTTCCTATATTCACATGTCCCTAAAGAGGTTACAGTCTAAATTTCAGTCAAGGGGAAGGGGAAAAGAAGAATTAAGAATGGCAAGAGACAAATATGAGCATATCCAGTTACACACAGCACTCTGTAATCTTTAAAAAAAAATAGAATAATTGTGTCTCTCCTTGCCTTTGTATCCCTTTGTTCATATGATCTCTCTCTCTCGCTCGCTCTCTCTCTCAGACACACACACACACACCATGTCTAAATGGCAATACTATTTCTCTGAACTTATACATTATATGAAAGTTTTAGGATGTCCCTCCATCTGTTTTGGATAAATGAGACTGTACTGCATAGATGCCTGTTATCTTCTGAAGGTCTCAGCAAAGAAGGAGTGGCAGGTTTTGAGCGTTATTGTTTGTTCCTTTCCCTATCTAGCCTCCGTGGCCATCATTACAGATCAGCTCTTAAAAGCCACAGATGCTGACTCGGATGACACGACTATCAGATTCACCCTGAAAAAGGATCCTGGCCTCGGACATCTGCGTATGAATAAAAGGGTTGCCGTGGTTGTGATTTCTGCAAAAGGACCAGTCAAGAGTTTCACCCAGTCTGATATAAATAAAGGTGGCGAATTCCAGTGCTGAATTTTCCAATATATAAAAGAGATTCTGACATTTCATCCCAGTCTAACATTGCAGAGTAAAAAGATGCTTCTTTCACTCTTGGTTGATGCTGTAGCTGCACAAAGCTGGGGGTGTAAAATGGGGTACCTAATGATTTGGAAAGAGGATATGAAATGGTGGAAAAGGCTCCTGTGTAGAGTGAAAGTAGAATCTTTGTAAATGCTAGAGAGCAGAATGATCTGGGCAGAAGGAACCAACTGGAGAGGAACTGAGCAGTCAGGCAGGAAACAGGTCATCAGTCTGGAAATACAACATGGATCAGGGATAAAGAGCCACAAATACAGACCTAGCCAGTTGCTCAGGCTAAAGCTAGAAGATTACCTGGAAGTGTGTATAGGTAGCTGGGACCAGCTGCAGCCAATGAATAGGGAGATGTAGGTGTGCAGAGCTCAGTGAAAACAGGGCATTCAGCAGATGAGGTCATAACAAGCAGATAATTCTGTGTATCAGTAAGGGCCCAATCCTATCCAACTTTCCAGTGCTGATGCAGCCATGCCAGTGGGGCGTGGGCCGCATCCTGTGGTGGTGGGGCAGTCACAAAGGCCTCCTCAAGGCCTTTTATGGGGAGGAATGTATGGGGAACGTTCCTCCTCATATGGGGAGTTCCACCTCGTATGGAAATGTTTGATCCCTTACCTTGGGGCTGAACTGGCGCTGGAAAGTTGGGTAAGATTGGGCCCTAAGACAAACGATTGAGCCCACCAGAGGAAAGGTTGGATGCAGATCCCTCCTGGTTTTGCTGGTTTATTCCTATTATTAATCAGAATCAGAATATTTATATTTCACTTTTCAACAAAGACAGTTCACAGAGTGGTTTACAGAGAAAATCAAAGAACTAAAAGTCTCCTTGTCATAAGAACATCAGAACAGCCCCACTGGATCAGGCCACAGGCCCATTTAGTCCAGCTTTCTGTATCTCACAGCGGCCCACCAAATGCCCCAGGGAGCACACCAGATAACAAGAGACCTGCAAGGCCTCCTGGGAATTGTAGTTAAGAACATAAGAACAGCCCCACTGGATCAGGCCATAGGCCCATCTAGTCCAGCTTCCTGTATCTCACAGTGGCCTCACCAAATGCCCCAGGGAGCACACCAGACAACAAGAGACCTGCAAGGCTTCCTGGGAATTGTAATTAAGAACATAAGAACAGCCCCACTGGATCAGGCCATAGGCCCATCTAGTCCAGCTTCCTGTATCTCACAGCGGCCCACCAAATGCCCCAGGGAGCACACCAGATAACAAGAGACCTCATCCTGGTGCTCTCCCCTACATCTGGCATTCTGACATAACCCATTTCTAAGATCAGGAGGTTGCGCATACACATCATGGCTTGTACCCCATAATGGATTTTTCCTCCAGAAACTTGTCCAGTCCCCTTTTAAAGGCGTCTAGGGTAGACGCCAGCACCACATCCTGTGGCAGGGAGTTCCACAGACCGACCACACGCTGAGTAAAGAAATATTTTCTTTTGTCTGTCCTAACCCGCCCAACACTCAATTTTAGTGGATGTCCCCTGGTTCTGGTGTTATGTGAGAGTGTAAAAAGTATCTCCCTATCCACTCTGTCCATCCCCTGCATAATTTTGTATGTCTCAATCATGTCCCCCCTCAGGCGTCTCTTTTCTAGGCTGAAGAGGCCCAAACGCCGTAGCCTTTCCTCATAAGGAAGGTGCCCCAGCCCCGTAATCATCTTAGTCGCTCTCTTTTGCACCTTTGTCCCAAAAGGGCTAAAAAATGCAGGAAAACATCAACAAACAGCTGCTAGAAAAGACATGCAGAATGTTTTTCCATGGGGACGCATTCTAAAATAAGACCCAAGTCTGAAATGAAACAGTCCAGAATCCTGCCGCCTCACACTGCGTAGTCTGTAGTTTGGGTCTGTTTATCCCTCTGGAAGCAGGAATGATGTGATATACACCTAGAGCAGTGGTTCTCAAACTTTTTAACCCAGGATCCACTTTTTAGAAAGGCAGTCAGGACCCACTGGAAGTGATGTCATTAACCTGGAAGTGATATTATGGCCAGAAGTTTTATCATCAAGCAGGAAAAATGTTTAACAAATATTTAAATTAAAATTTTTAAATTAAATTTTTAATCCAAGACTGAATCCTACCCACACTTATCCAGAAGTAAGCCCCATTGACTATCATTGTTAAAAGCGTATACATTGTAACCTGTTAAAAGTACAGATCTCCCCAAATGCAGTCACATACCATGGTGGTATCAAGTCTAATATACTCAAAATAAAATAATGAAATGAATGGGGAGCCACCTGAAATTGGCTCGCCACCCATCTAGTGGGTCCCGACCCCACAGTTTGAGAAACAGTGACCCAGAGTTATATTCTTTTTGCCCTGTAGAGATGGCAACCATTGCACTAGGTTGGCCCCAGGCTATGTCACAGGCCAGTCTTGACCTTTCATGCAGTCTGCAAAAGGGAACAGTATATACTGCAAAAGTTTGATGCACAATGAATTCACATTCTATTTGCAGAAAATGTCCCCTAACTGTTGGTTATTCCAATGAAATCTGGCTGTTTATTGGTCTTATATCAAGAGAGTTATGGGGACCAAAGGATTATCATTTTTTATTGAACCAGTTCAGGTCTCTGGCCTGGCCTTTTCGTTGACATGTTTGCCTTCCATGTTGGGTGTTCAGTCATGTGAACCTGTATTACGAAGTGACAAGCCCAGACACAGGTTTGCTGCCTCAATGAGGTCATGAGGAATGAGGACTTCAAAAAAGCACCTAAAGTCCAGTTGCAGCTACTGAGTATTTCTTTCCTTCTTTCCCTTCTGCTTTCCCTTCCTCTTTACAGGACAGGTGGAGTACAGCCATGGGGAAGGGGAACCCGGTGGGACATTTGCCTTTGTGTTTGATGTGACAGATGGAGAAGGAAACAAGATCACAGACCAGTCATTCATTATCACTGTAGTAGGTAAGGTCCAAGGCCCTACCACGGCAGTGTTTTCTTGGATAGGAAAGATGATTGGACTTCTGTAAATTGGAAAAGAGGAGTTTGCGGAAGACTTGTGTGATGAATGAGCACCCCTCAAACCCATCTCTTCTTCTTAAGGAGAACCTCAATGTGAGGTCCAATTGGAAAGAAGTTTCCCTGAGACACTTTGAAATCAGTGCCATTAGAGAAAGACCCCATGGCACAGCAAAATCACTGTATGTGTACCTCTTCACCTAGGTTCAGCCAGAGCAATAGCTCCTAACTAGCCCCCAATCCTGGGATTGGCAGGCATCACTCAACTGGGCATCCAAGACTACTGACCAGGTCAGGGGGAAGTAGGGATGCTCATGTGGCCATAAATGACCCAATCGGACAAGTGACATAATCAATCCCACGTTTCTTAAGATCGAGCAAAAGGGTGCTTGGGTGTATTCCCAGGTTGACTCCCTCAGAGAAAACATCTGTGAGTGGCCAAGCTCTGACCCTCTTCCTTGCATCAGAGAGTGGACTCTTCTAGCTGATGGAAACTGTTGAGTTTGACCCTGACATAGGAGCAGATCTAGGGAAAGGAGGGAGGTATTGGCATTGGGGTTGCTCATCCCCACAATCACCACAACTTGAAACACAGAATGTGATGGTACGCCCAATCCTGTTAGAGCCTTATGCTGCTGGAATGAGTGTTCCAGCAGCACGAGGCCCTTTATAGCTGCCTCAAAGCACAACACCATTCCACAGGGCCTGGCCACCACCCCAAGCATCGAGTGGCTAGATCTGCATGTTAGCAGGCCGTTCATGTTCTTCTGTGCTGGTAAGTCAGCATGGGAGGAGGGTGGTGGAAGGGTTAAAAGGAGTGGGAAAAATGGAGTGGAGATGGGGAGGAACAAGACAGAGATTGGGGCAGGAAAGAAGGCAGATCACTGCCATTGTTGGTGGCAGTGGTGCCACCAATATCCTATCCCCCTTCCTGGTTCTCAGTCTGCCTGGGTCTACTCAGAGGTCCATTCAGGTGTCAAAACCTCACCACCCAGGCAAGCGGACAGATGTTCCCTTTCCCGGTAGAACCTTCAAGGCCTGAAATTTCCCCATGAGATTCAGCACGTGCCCCACTGGTGTGGCTGAATTTTGTAGGATTGGACTGCCCAGCAGAAAGAAAAGGCCAGTCAGCCATGAAGAAGACCAGGTGGAGGCTATATAATTCAGAAAATATTTGGGTACTCCAGGCTTTTATTCCAAGAGCATCCTGATAGCACTTCTGTACTATCATGATTAAAAGTCATGGATGTTTCTATTCTTGTTTAATTTATAATGCCTTTTTTTTTTGAACCTATGAATTATTTTGTCCATTAGCTCATAAAAACATAAGAACAGCCCCACTGGATCAGGCCATAGGCCCATCTAGTCCAGCTTCCTGTATCTCACAGCAGCCCACCAAATGCCCCAGGGAGCACACCAGATAACAAGAGACCTCATCCTGGTGCCCTCCTTTGCATATGACATAGCCCATTTCTAAAATCAGGAGGTTGTGCATACACCTCATGGCTTGTACCCCGTAATGGATTTTTCCTCCAGAAACTTGTCCAATCCCCTTTTAAAGGCATCCAGGCCAGATGCCGTCACCACATCCTGTGGCAAGGAGTTCCACAGACCAACCACATGCTGAGTAAAGAAATATTTTCTCTTGTCTGTTCTAACTCTCCCAACACTCAATTTTAGTGGATGTCCCCTGGTTCTGGTTTTGTGTGAGAGTGTAAAGAGCATCTCTCTATCCACTCTGTCCATCCCCTGCATAATTTTGTATGTCTCAATCATGTCCCCCCTCAGGCGTCTCTTTTCTAGGCTGAAGAGGCCCAAACGCCATAGCCTTTCCTCGTAAGGAAGGTGCCCCAGCCCCGTAATCATCTTAGTCGCTCTCTTTGAAAGTCGCTCTCTTTCGCTCTCTTAGCTCGTAATTTGTCAGGAAGCTTCATAGGTTACTTGGGCTCTCTGCAGAGAATGAATGAAACATATGGAGAATCTCCTCTGATGACTTTGGTTGTATGTTGTTCAGTTTCAGCAGAATGTGGCAATGGGCAAGGAAAAAAAATCCAATTTCTTGAGGATCTGCTGGTTTTGAAAAATAAATTGCTTGAGTAACTGAGTATGTGAGCAACGGTAAAGAGGGACCAGAGGGTGCTCTTGGCCTTATCCTTCAAATCCTTTTGTCTCTAATGTTTCAGAACACCAGTTGCCCCCATCCATCATTGTCAACACTGGTCTAAGCCTGGATGAAAACTCAGTGAAGAAGATCACCACCCTCGAGCTGTCTGCCATGGATCAGGACACTGAGCCAAGTGATCTCTTATACCGGATCATCAAACAGCCGCAGCTGGGGCACCTAGAGAATTCCGCATCACCAGGTTTGCAAGCGTTTGCTTTTCGGGAGGCAGTAAGAACAATCCAAAATCCTGACAAGTGCTGCTATCCGCCTGAAATCAAGCGGAATGGATGCTTAACTGTGGATTTTGAAGATTTCCCCGAGACTGGAGTGCAAAGAACTAATTTTCCAGGATTTCATTTGGGACCTTGTTTCAGTGGTCCAGTAGATTCAATTTTGCGTTTGAACTAAGGACAAGGTTCAAACTGCTGTCTAGTCCCTGACTAAAAACCCAGTCCTTCCCTCACCAATGCAGCTGCTCAGAAACAGCTCTCAAAACAGGGGGGTGGCAGTCCCAGAGTTCTGGATAAGGAGGAGTCCTCATACCTTTCCATAGTATCCAGTTTTCAATCCTGATTGCCAGAGTGAACTGAGCATGAACAAAAGTTACTGTACAAACATTGGAAGTAAGGCATTGGGAGGGACAAGAATCCAGCATTCTTCTCCTGCATGTTCCTTTTACTGTCAAAGTAAAACCATACCCCTTGCTTTCTATGTGGACACATGAACAGAACCACAGGGTCTCCACCATCACAAAGATCACAAACACACTCTTGCTACATGATGTTTTGGTAAACAGGTATCAGTCTGGTGAAGGCCTGGATAGAAACTACATGGAAGCCCCCTGAGTTTCCCAAAGGACAAGTGGGTCATAAATCAACTTCTTAATTAATAAACAATAACAAGGGTGGACTTCTATGAGGCAAGAGGTAGTGGTCATCTCTTGCAGCAGATTTGGGATGCCATTAAGAAGTGCCAAAGAAGGTAACATGCAGGAATGACCCCAAACGTCTCTCTTCCCACTGAATCAAACCCATAAGAACATAAGAACAGCCCCACTGGATCAGGCCATAGGCCCATCTAGTCCAGCTTCCTGTATCTTACAGCGGCCCACCAAATGTCCCAGGGAGCACACCAGATAACAAGAGACCTGCATCCTGGTGCCCTCCCTTGCAACTGGCATAGCCCATTTCTAAAATCAGGAGGTTGCACATACACATCAGTGCTTGTAACCCATAATGGATTTTTCCTCCAGAAACTTGTCCAATCCCCTTTTAAAGGCGTCCAGGCCAGATGCCGTCACCACATCCTGTGGCAAGGAGTTCCACAGACCAAGCACACGCTGAGTAAAGAAATATTTTCTCTTGTCTGTTCTAACTCTCCCAACACTCAATTTTAGTGGATGTCCCCTGGTTCTGGTGTTATGTGAGAGTGTAAAGAGCATCTCCCTATCCACTCTGTCCATCCCCTGCATAATTTTGTATGTCTCAATTATGTCTCCCCTCAGGCATCTCTTTTCTAGGCTGAAGAGGCCCAAACGCCGTAACCTTTCCTCGTAAGGAAGGTGCCCCAGCCCCTTTTGTCGCTCTCTTTTGCACCTTTTCCATTTCCGCTATGTCTTTTTTGAGATGCGGCGACCAGAACTGGACACAATACTCCAGGTGTGGCCTTACCATCGATTTGTACAACGGCATTATAATATTAGCCGTTTTGTTCTCAATACCTTTCCTAATGATCCCAAGCATAGAATTGGCTTCACTGCCAATTCTTCACTGCCAATTCTTCACTGCCGCCGCACATTGAGTCAACACTTTCATCGACCTGTCCACCACCACCCCAAGATCTCTGGGTCCTGTGTTGAATTATAGGCAGTAAACCCTGGCCTCTTACGCTTTACCAAGCACCATGCACATTGATGGGGTAATAATAACAGTAGTGCAACTGTTACCCTGCAGATGCCTGATCTCGGAAGCTAAGCAGGATCAGGCCTGGTTAATACTTGGATAGGAGACTGCCAGGGAATACCAGGTAGTGTAGGCTTATATCATAGTCTTTCGAGACTGAAGGTTGCCAACCAACCAAAAACAGTAGTAGGTGACAAAAGATATGGTTAGTACATGCAGCTGGCTACTTGCTGCTCTTTCCTTTCACTTGTTATTTCCTTGTCATTCTAGGCAGAATTATTAGCTCCTTCAGACAGGCAGATCTGATCTCCCGCAGCATACAGTACATCCACACCAGCGAAGCTGAGCATCATTCTGACACGTTCGTGTTCTCCGTTTCCGATGGCGCAAACACTGTGAGTGGACGACTTGGGTTCTCGCTCTTGACAAATGCTTAAGCTGGGGGTCAGCAACCTGCTGCCCACCACCCGAGCTCGTCCGACCCACGTGGAGCTTGGCTTTGGAGATGAAGCCTCTCACTCCATTTGCCGTGAGAGTCGCTTGCCCAGGCTTGTGGAGGCTCTGTGCCACGGGCAGCTTTGCCGTTCCCTGTCCGGCACGTAGCAAATTGTGTTGAAGGCTTTGCCTCCCAAGCCAAGCTCTGCATAGCCGCTTCCAGGAGCTTGGCAACCCAAAAGTTCAGCAATGATATGATGGCATCATCACCAATCTTCTAGCCGTTAAACAGAAAAGGTTGCTGACCCCTAGTATAGACAGAATTGGTCCATGGGGAAAAATGCATCAGGTGTGATCTGATTTGTATATTCTGTATTTCTTTCCTCCAACAGGTGAGCGAGACTTTCAACATCACCATAAATCCAGTAGATGACTCATTACCTGTAGTGCAAAATCCTGGAATCAGGGTGCAGGAAGGAGTGAGGAAAACCATAAACGAATTTGATCTTAAAGCTACAGACATTGACACAGAGGTAAGGAAGGAAGGAAGGAAACTGTTTCTGGGCACTATCCTAACCAAGTGTACTCAGAAGTAAGTCCTGTTTTGTTCAATGGGGCTTACTCTCAGGTAAGTGTGGTTAGGATTGCAGCCACAGTATCACATCTGCTTGAAGCACTATAGATAGCTGCAAATTCAGCAAAACTTTCAACAAACAAGCATTTTCCTGCTGGCTCTGACCATCCAGGCTGTTTGCAGCCAAGCCAAGCCAAATGCTTCTTGGAGTCCCCAAATAGAGCTCACAAAAGTACAAGGAGAAGCGATAGCCATTCCTTGCTTTTTTGTTGCCAGCACCTGGTAGCCAAAGGTGCATTGCCATATGTTTGGAACGGTCTGTCCTATGGCTACCTTTTTATTTTGGAAGAGTCTTCAACAATTTTCAGGGCCAGGACCCTTCGTCCCATCTCCTTGTGTGTTCCTTGTATCTTCCTTTCCGTTGCGCAGGCCGAATCCATCACCTTCACCATTGTACAACCACCACGCTATGGCCTGATTGAACGTACTGACGATGGACACCGTTATTGGCAGACCCAGGCCTTTACTATGGAGGACATCTACCAGAACCGAATCAGTTACAGTCACGATGGCAGCAACTCTTTGAAAGACCGCTTTACCTTCACGGTTTCTGATGGGACCAATCCGTTTTTCGTAGTGGAGGAGGATGGGAAAGAGGTTAGTCAAACTACAAATAGCATGATGCATTTGGATCGCCGTCAGAGCTGATTGGTACATGGAACAGAATCAATAACTCAGCTGCTCACAGCCTGAGCCACATTGACTGAGGTTGGTTGGCAACCTTCAGTCTCGAAAGACTATGGTATATAGGCCTACAGCACCCAGTATTCCCAGGCGGTCTCCCATCCAAGTACTAACCAGGCCTGACCCTGCTTAGCTTCTGAGATCAGATGAGATCGGGCATGTGCAGGGTAACAAATCCAAATGCTTCTACAGTGACAGAAAATAAATACTCCCTCCATATTGAAACCTTAACATGTCAAAGAGAAGGTTCACTATAACTTTTCTCCCTGACATGTTGTTTGTGTGTGTGTGTGTGGGGGGGGGGGGTTTGATATGATGCCTTCAAACATGTGCTCCCTGACCTGTAATCCAAAGTGGTACCATGTAATTTTCCTGCCAGTGTACATCAGCTCTTCATTAGTCAGTATAGTTTATAAGTGAGATAGTACCATAGATATTCTTGGAAGGTTGATTGAAGGTTCTCCTACCACATCACTAGAGTGTGAACTAAACTTTGCTGTGGCTACAGAAGTGAAGGGAGAGTTAGGTAGTATGGCCATTTCTCCTCCATTTTCTAGCGCTTTTGCCCTTAAGCATAAGGTGGAGAATTGGCTAGGTGGGTGATAATTTGGTGAGTGGAGAATTGGCTAGATGGGAGGCAGGGGGGCCTAGAATGCTGTGGTCCATGGGGTCACGAAGAGTCGGACACAACTTAATGACTGAACAACAGCAGCAACAACAACAACCCATGGGAAAGATGTAATGGTCATATTCTCCAGGAAAAGTTGCCATTTTCAGGATTGTTTTGCTCATTGTCACTACTGAACTGAATACCCATTTTTCCTGGTAGTTGTGTGGGCTGGTGACCAGCCAGTGTTTTCTTGCTTCCCACTGTAGAGTCAGTGTTGTCCACTGGACAGAGGATGGGCTTCTCATATGGGAAAACCGATTCCCGCATTTGTGATGGACTTGTATAGGCCCTAGGACAAATCATTTTCTCTTGGGCTCGATTCTTCCATCTTGTTGATCTACTTCACAGAGTTCTTGTGAAAGAGAGTACACAATAAGGCTATAAGCTCTTTGCAAACTGAAATGTGCAGTATAAGGAGAAAATGTAGGTCTTCAGCTTAGCAAATCTGAGACCCGGTTCCAACTCTTTGGTTGCATATGCCTGACTTTTCCACCACTAAAATGGGCGAAAATAACCCGAACACTTTTTCTGAAAGGATTGTTTTGAGTACAGATGGGAAGAAAGAGGTGAACAAATGTTAAGCACTGAACATCGTGCATAAATGATGACAATTCAGTCTGATGATTGTACAGCACCAAAATAAATACCTTGTTTCTTGGACACTTTCTTAGATTGTAACTGCAGTACCCCAATGGTTCAGAGTGGAAATTCTTCCTGTTGATGATGGAACCCCAAGAATTGTTACTAACCTGGGCTTACAGTGGCTGGAGTATATTGATGGCAAGGTAGGCTTTTATATTCCATTTCTTATTTGTTGCATGTATTAGCCGCTCATCAGGAAAGCTCTCCATATAGGCCCCCAGATGTGGCAGCGGAAGATGCGGAACAGAAAGTGGGCAGCCTCACTCTTCATTTCTGAGACCCAGGCTGGAAATACATTATGAACTTAAAACCCACAATGCATTTGGAAATAATAGAGTGCACGCTAGAACAATTGCGTCGTCAGAACCAGACTTGATGCAATGTGAGGGTTCCAGGAGTAGGATTGCCCATTTGTTTGTTTGACATGGTAAATGCAGCTGTGGGCTCCCTGCTCCACAGTGGATGGGAACCATGTTGTTGGGGAAGGAGAGGTTAATCCTTCTTCCTGAACTGTTCTCCTACTGAAAATTGCCTCCCTGCATCAGTACTGCTATATGCCCCAAGATGGGAAATGTCCATTTTCCTGTATAGGACTCCATGATTTGCCTGTCGGGCAAACAGAAGCTTCAAGGTGCAACGTGATTTTAATCAAGAACAGAATGCTGGCAGTTAGCTCCTAAAGCATTCCAGAGAGTAGTCTTACCTCCTCCTCTTTGTTAAGAGGGTGGCTTATGTGGGGTTCCTTATGAGTGGCCTGCCATTCGCTGATAGGGTCCACATTCACTTAGCTTCAATGCTGTTGCACTATGGAGTCCTCCTAGTCCAGTGGTTCCCAAACTTTTAAGCACTGGGACCCACTTTTTAAAATGACACTCCATCGCAATGATTTTCAATCTTTTTCCTCTCATGGCACACTGACAAGTCACTAAAATTGTAAAGGCCGTTGACTGCAGGAGCTTGCAACCCCCAGTGGCCCTACTAACAAATGTCCCTCCCCCAAGCTCTCGTGGCACACCTGCAGACCTCTGTGGGGCACCAGGGTGCCACGGCACAGTGGTTGAAAATGACTGCTCTACCAGGACCCACCTAGGTTTACCAGACTTTTTAAAAAAGGAGATCTAGAAAGATATAATATTTATTTATATTAACCAGAAAAAGACCCTTAGACATTTATCTCCCTATATTGACACATACTTGCAAACTGCAGGAGCTCAGCTCTTTGCAGGGTGATTAGCAGCTACGGTGTCTGAATTTTGAAGAGCCTCAGAGCTTGAGGCCATTAATTATCTGATCTTTCCATCACCCTTTGGGGACCCACCAAAAATCAGGTCGTTACCCACCAGTGGGTCTGGACACCACTGTCCTAAACATTGGTACACATGCAGATGGCTTTGATGCAGAGTTCCTCCGAAGGGGGCCGCACTGGTGCGCGGACCCCTTTCACAACTGAGCAGTGTGGCGGCTCATCGATTGTTAGGCAATGATGTCATCACTAACTTCCAGGATGCCGAGCTCCTCACTGCATGGGGTTTAATGGGGAGATATGTTGCCATTCGGCCACGCACCTTAGCAGGAACAGTAGCACGATGTGTGCAATCTCACATTCTTGCAGTGATGGTCCTTACGTGCCGTGTGACACTAATGCACAAGTGTGCAGGTCTGAGCCTCTGAGGCATGATGTGGATAAACCCGACCATGTGCTATTGACGGAACACAGCAGGGCTGGGGTTGGAGCAGTCTGAGCAAAAGGGGAGTTGTTTTCCCTTCACGCCAGGCAGCATGATGGATGGCCCAGGCCTCTGCTGCCTATTCCGTCTGCAGTCACAACTGAACCAAGCTATTTATCTTCAACTGGAGAGCTAATGTCCCTGACAGCACTGCCTCCTGCTCCATAGCTTCTGATGTCTTACTCTGCTGCTGTTGGCATTCGTGTTCCTAAAGTGGGACTTGGCTCTTGATTAATAGCTGTGATTAATCAAGTCATTCCTCCATCACCAATTAAAAGATATGGAATTGAAGCCAGATTTTCATCCAAAGTTGTGCTGTGTTAAAAGGATAGTGATGGCAAGCATAAAGGCAACCCAGTCAGGTTGTTGACACATACCGATTCAACATGCCAGTCAGGTTCTCCAGACTCAGGCTCAGAAAAACCAACTCAGAAACCCCAACCAAGGGGTTTGCAGACTAGCCTCATTCTCTACTGAAGGTAGTGGAGCAATGAGGTCCATTACTCTGAATATAGAGAGACACGGGTGATTTTTCTGGATGTTGGATCAGCTTGGAAAAGTGATCTGAGATATTAAGGATTCTGGAAGAATTTGGAATAGTGTCTTTATCACAATCTCCTCGTTTGCATTTTGTCTTCTATCCAGCCAAAAAACCTGATCACCAAGAAGGAGTTGCTGACGATGGACCCTGATACGGAAGACAAACAACTGATCTATGAGATAACAGCAGGGCCCAAACACGGCTCTGTGGAGAAGAAGTTGCAACCAGGAATTGCCATCACTACGTTTACACAAGGTAGGAAAGAAAGACTGAGAAAATACATAACTTTTTTATGCCGCATTCCATTTTTGGCACAGTTCTGTCCTTTCTGCAGTAGTAGAGGCGCACGCTTGAAAGTCTCAGGTGATATTAAGATTGTGTGTCTCTCATTAGTATTTTCCACCTTTGTTGCTACATTCTGGTCTATTCATATGCTGGTAGTGCTGCCACAGAGCAGTGCAGTGGGCCCTCGGTGTTTGTGAGGGATCTGTTCCAGGACCTCCCGCAAATACCAAAATCCGCAGATAATTAAATCCATGGGGGAGGCCAGCACAGCGCTGCAGATACAGGTCCAGCCTATTTATACACGGATTTAATAATAATAATAATAATAATAATAATAATAAACTTTATTTATATCCTGCCCTTCTCCCCGAAAGGGACCCAGGGCGGCTTACAACATGTTAAAAACAGATTGAAAACATAATTTAACAGCAAATAAAAATGTATTAAAACACATTAACAGATACCATAAAAACAGTAGTCAGATAAAAAGTCAGATAAAAAGAGCAAAACGCAGCAAATCATAGAGGAATCAGGCCTGTAAAAATACTGAAAGATATAGAAAAGATGTTAAAAAGGCCGAGAACTCAGAAGGCCTGTTTAAACAAAAGGGTCTTCAGGCCTCGTCGAAAAGTCTCAAGAGAGGGAGCCATTCTCAAGTCAAGGGGAAGGGAGTTCCATAACGTTGGTGCCACTACTGAGAAGGCCCTATTTCTTGCCGCCGCCCCACGTACCTCCTTAGGCGGCGGCACTTGTAAAAAGGCCTTCTCTGATGACCTAAGAGGATGAGCCGGATTGTACGGAAGTAGGCGATCTCTAAGATACCCTGGCCCAGAGCGGTATAGGGCTTTAAAGGTCAAAACCAGCACCTTGAATTGGGCCCGGAAACGAATGGGCAGCCAATGCAGCCCCCGGAGAAGCGGGCTAACAGAGTCAAACCGCCTACCTCCAGTGACCACACGGGCCGCCGCATTCTGCACTAATTGCAGTTTTATGCACAGATTTGACTCAACACGAATGGCCCCTGCAAATGAGAAAGAATGTGCTGTTCCCTGGAGAAGGGGAAAAATACATCCCTTTAAAATCAGTTTAAAAAACTGAACAGTCCTTTAACAACAGCCTCCTTAATGGGATAGAGAGAGAGAGAGGGCAGCAGGCTAACAATCCATCAATCCTTCTCTCTCCTTCGGACCCTTCCCTTCCCCCAGCACGTGAAAGAAACATGATCATTTTGCATTGGTGAAGGGAGGGGCTGAGTGAAGTGCTGATGGATTGTCTTCTTAATGACTCTTATCTTAGAGTCAAAAGGTCAGCAAGGCTGTTTTTCAATCACTGGAGCAAAGAAACTTTGTTTTTTAAATTGATTTGCTATAGTTCGTTTTTTTTAATCCATGTGAGTGCTTGGAAACCCACTCGAATAAGTCTCAACCTGTACTTACCTGGGGGCCGCACATGGCCTCCTGGCCTCCTCAGAAGCCTCCTGGACATGACCAGAAGTCACTCCCAGTTTGCACTGGCAACATCCAGTCACATGTGAGAGGTGCTCTGAGGCGTGGGGAGGCCATAGCCTTCCTGTACCTCAGAACACCTCCAGTATGTGACAGGAAATCGCCAGCACAAACCAGAATTGACTTCCGGACTTGTCCAGGAAACCTTCTGAGCAGGGATGTGCTGTGGGTGGGGAGGCAGGTGAGGCACTGCCTCTCCACCAGAATCCTTTGAAAAACACTGCCATCTTATGAGGTGCCCAAGCACTTACAACCCATGCATTCTGCGCCTGTGTTGTGAGAGCTTGGGCACCTCACATGGCAGTGGTGCTTTTCGAAGGCATACGCCTCTGTTTTGCTCCCCCCACCCAGAATGGCTCCAAAGGGGAGGGGAACTTAGTGCTTTGCAACCCCTCTAGCTACTCCACTAAGTATGAACCGTATCCCCTAATATCAGAGATCAGAACCCTGGCTCCGTAAAATGCTTATGACTTATTATTATAGCATGCAAAAAGTTTTGTTTAGTCCCTGGGTTAGTCCCCTGAAGAGTCTCTCCTTCACAGAGGAAGTGAACTTGGGACTGATCCAGTATGTGTTGCATGAGGACAAGACTCAGGAAGCAGAAGACAGTTTTCAGTTCCTGGTGAAGGACAGCAGACCCAGCGTGGTCACGGACAACACCTTTCATATCCAGTGGTCTCTCATCAGCTTTCAGCAGACCAGGTAAGCAAGTCAAGCAGCAGTGGTGTTCCCTCAACGTGGGGAAATGTAGGTTGCATCGCAAAGGATGCTAGCAGCTCTGTGGCACCGACGGGCTGAGCTACTCCTTCTCCTACTCCTGCTCTAAGAATGATGGGCTAACACACAGGCAGACAGCGCAGGCTGGAACACATGCAGACAATGAAGGCTCTTTGTCTGGGTTGCTGTTGCTTTTATAGACTGTTGTTTTAGCTGCTTTGGCTTTTATTTTAATAGAAAAATGGCCTATAAATATTTTAAGTAAATAAACTGGAGAGAGATGGAAGGCCTCTTTGAAGGCAGCCCCCAATCCTAACTAAATTCCTGGGTGGCGATATAGTGGCACCAGTGTGGGCTGCACTGTATCTTGTAGGGGGGATTTTGGCTGCTGGAGGTCTCCTTGGGGTAAGGGGAGATTTATCCACAGCATCCTCAATGTATCAACTTGGACCTGCGCCAAGGATGTCGTAGGTGCAAGTTCAAGTTGATTCAAACGGATCAGGTCCAGGAAGCGTGATAGGACATGGTGCACATTGGTACCACAAATCCCACCCCCTTCTGGGCCGAATATGCTCTCCCTTGCCTCCATTACTGCCCTTCCCCCAGTCCACTTCTTCCCCACCCTTCCCCCACCCCTGAGCCAGACTTACCTGGTCTGGTGGTCCTCGCTGTGGCTCATACCATTTTCTGAGGGTTGGGTTGCTGAAGAGGACCATGAGGGAAATGAAATTCTCTTACAGGACTGGAGGGGCTGAATGCGTACTGTTACTGTGGAGGAATGGGGTTGACTCTACACATTGATTTGAAGTAACTTTGCTACTTCCTACCTGACTTCCTACCAATAATTCCCACTTCAGTGTCACTTCATCACTCATGGTTCGTCAACAATGTATCACACCCTGCGGGATGCAGGATTTAACTAGACTAGTATGACCGGATGTCTGCCAAATTTATTTTTTGTCCTTTTATTAACATTTTTTCTTCTGGAATCAAGTTAAGCCAATTTGATTAAATGGAGTTAGCTGTAATTAAGGCAGGGTATACGTTCCTGACTAAACAAGATGACAGCAGATGGACTGAGGTTAATTAAATTGATACGTACCGCAGTTAAAGGTTTTTGTTGCAAATTCATGTTGAATTGTTTAACCTCGGGAACAATCTGGTGAAATCTCATGGAAGGCCCACTGAAATAAGTGAGACGCAAGTTCGCGATTAGGAATCCTTTCTCACTGGTTCGCGCGTACTTTGTCGTCTCTGGACTGCAATACCTTATAAGTGACCTGACGAAACCTAGTTTTGTCTCTGTCTGTTCCTAGCTACAACGTCAGTGAAAAGTCTGGCTCTGTCAGTGTCACAGTGAAGAGGACTGGTAACCTCAAGCAATATGCAATTGTTCTGTGCCGGACGGAACAGGGAACTGCCACCTCCAGCTCAAGTTCCCAGCCAGGTGGTCAGGACTATGTGGAGTATGCAGGCCAGGTGAGTTTGGGAAATACATTATGATTCACGGGGAGGAGGAAACTTCAGGGCTGAATGTCCTTAACTATGGTAGGCTAAGGGATGGCCGCAATTGGACAGCTGTGGCAACTGACCAGGGAAAGCTTCATGGATTAAGGGTGCAATCCTATACTTGTTTCCCCAGAAGTCCCATTGTCTTCAATGGGGCTTACTCTTAGGCTGAAATACTATGCACATTTTCCTAACAGCCCAGTCCTACTTAACTTCCCACATGGCCTTGAAGACCTGATTGCAAAGGACCTCTATAGACCCATTTCAATGCAGTCCTGCTGTCTCATAAGAACATAAGAACAGCCCCACTGGATCAGGCCATAGGCCCATCTAGTCCAGCTTCCTGTATCTCACAGCGGCCCACCAAATGCCCCAGGGAGCACACCAGATAACAAGAGACCTCATCCTGGTGCCCTCCCCTCCCCTGGTCTCCATCACTACATAGGTCCAGTTTGATGAACGGGAGGACACCAAATCTTGCACCATAATCATAAATGACGATGACGTCTTTGAGAACACTGAGAGCTTCTCTGTGGAGTTGAGCATGCCAGCCTATGCCCTGCTGGGGGGCATCACCGAAGCCAAAGTCTTCATCACTGATGCGGAAGATGAACCCACCCTGCAGTTTGACAAGAAGGTCTACCATATCAGTGAGAGCGCCGGCATCCTCTCCGCCCCCATTGAGAGAAAAGGTTTGTCTAACTAATCTGAGAGAAAACAAGGTCTATAGTTGCCCACTCGTGCAGGAGTACCTGGGAAGAGGCCATAACTCAGTAGTAGAGCTCATGCCTTTCATGTATAAGGTTCCAGGTTCAATCCCTAACATATCAAGGTGGGGTATAACAGACTCCTGTCTAAAACGTTGGAGAACCACTGCCAGCAGTGGTGTAGCTAGGGGGAGTCAGGGGGGTACATTGCCTGAGTACCATGCCTTCAGGGGTTGTCTTAGAGGCCTCCAAAAGGCACTTCCAGGCCTTCTGAGCCCTGGGGAGGCCAGGCACATAGGGCCTTCAGAGGGGAGAGCCCAAAGTGCCTTTCGGAGGCCTCTAAGATACCCCCTCAAGGCGTGGTACCCAGGGACTCAGAAGGGCCTCTAAGATGTTGTATGGGGTGGAGTTATGAAGATGTTAAAAATGTTTTTGCCTGTCTTGCCACAGCTCCTCGCCACTGGGCCTCGTGCCCGCTTAAGGCTGATTAGTTTCCCTTGTTAAACTCACGAGTGCAGCAAGCAAAAGTCAGAGTCAAGTCCCAGTCCTCAGATTCCAAGTAAGTCAGTCCAATCAGTTAGAGTTGCCAGACTGGAGTCCAGAGCCAATAAGCTGAGTCACAGTTCGAGGTCGGTCAGTCAGTCAGTCAGTCAGTCAGTCCCGTCCCGTCCCGTCCCGTCCCGTCGCCCCTCCCCTCCCCTCCCCTCCCCTCCCCTCCCCTCCAACCTACACTCCTTCTACAACCCACACTCTCTAGTTCCTCCAGGTGCTGTTTATATACTTCTAGGTTCACTTTAGCCTCTAGTGGCTGCAGCTGTGCAGCACACCTCCAGCTACCACCTGGGCTTTAACCCTGCATTTACTTACCATAGTCTTTCGAGACTGAGGGTTGCCAACCATTACTTAGAGCAAGGGGCACTGTGGACACTGTAGTCTGTGCAGATAGCATTTAGCCTGACTCTACCTCCACAAAGGCTTTCAGTTAGCTGAACTGGGAAAGACCTTTGGCTGAGCCCACGGAGAGTTTCTGACCCTGAAAGTGGACAGTACTTGGGCAGAGGAACCCACGGTCAGACTCTGTAGAAAGCAGCTCCTCGTACATTTTAGCAGGGAGCGTTTTTCTAGGTGGATTTGCTCAGCCTAACGGCACGAATAAATTTGGTTCATCTCCATTACAGGAGACTCCAGCAGCATCATCTCTGCCGTTTGTTACACGGTCCCTAAAAGTGCGAAAGGCAGCAGTGTGTATGCCCTGGAGTCTGGGTCAGACTTTAAGTCCAGGGGAATGTCCAATGAAAACCGTGTGGTGCTGGGGCCAGGAGTCACCATGACAACCTGTGACGTGACGCTGATTGACGACAGCGAATACGAGGAGGAGGAGGAGTTTGAAATCGTGCTTGCCGATGCGTCGGAGAATGCGCGCATAGGGAACGTGGCTTCGGCCAAGGTTATGATTCGTGGTCCCAACGACGCTTCTACCGTGTCCCTTGCAAATGCCACTTTTACTGTCAGTGAGGATGCAGGTAAAACATCAGAAGCTTTTTGCCTTTGCTCTGTTCTTTGAATATTGTGAGACTGTTCATTTTTATGCATGCTCACAGAGCACACAAAAGGACAGTTATAGCAAAGAAGCATGTCCCACAAGCAACTTTGTGGCTATAACATCTGGTGTCTGCTTAATGAGGAAGAAGGTGTAGCCAGACCCAGCCCTTTGACTTCCTGTGATCTTGCTCTGCTACCCTTAAAAGTGCCTTGCTAGTGACCATTGCTTCTGCAAGGACAACCAGGCAGGTGGCGTAGCTGAAGGGGGTGCAAAGCACTAAGTTTTGCAAGGAGCCTTACCGTGGTGTGCAAGCGGCCCCCCCTTCAGAACCACTCCAGGCCGCGAGAGCAAAACAGAAGCAAATCTCAGAATGGGTTTGAAGGGGAGAGGGAGGGGCCACTTGCATGCCGCAGTAAGGCTCTCTGCAAAGCTTAGTGCTTTGCACCCCCTCTGGTTACGCCACTGCAACCAGGGATTTCTTTGCAGAGGCGCAATCCAGACCGAAAATTGGTACAGCAGAAGGAGGGTTGAATGAGTGCCTTTCTCTCTATGTGCTAGCTTTCTACTTTCAGGGAGGTTTTTATACTTGCAAGATTTCTCCCTCACCCGTAGCCTGAAGTGGTACAGCCCTCCTTATTTCCAAACCCAACCACCTCATTCTGATGCAAGGGTAGGTCAAACCTCAGATCCTGTCTTCTTCCTCTCTTAGCTCAGTGTGAAAACAATGTTGAAATATAAATCATTGTAAGAGAAAATAGTTGTATTTGTTTGTGTCTGGCTTGTATTGATTTTTTAAAAATTTGCCCTGGGCTGGCTATACATAGCTGTATCAGATCTTGTCTGATCTTGGAAGCTAAGCAGGGTCAGGCCTGGTTAGTACTTGGATGGGAGACCACCTGGGAATAGCAGGTGCTGTAGGCTTATACCATGATCTCGGAAGCTAAGCAGGGTCAGGCCTGGTTAGTACTTGGATGGGAGACCGCCTGGGAATACCGGGTGCTGTAGGCTTATACCAGAGTCTTTCGAGACTGAAGGTTGCCAACAAGTATCGTAAACTAAGCTGTTTCAAAAGTTTGCGTTTTTCTCCCAATTCTGCCCAGGCCCAGTGCCATGTCACACTTTGAGGAAGAACTGCCTTCTTGGGCTGAGAAGGAGGTAACCTATGGTTAACCTTAGGTTTTAGGACATTAGACAAATTGTAAACACGATTGTAAACAAAGCCTGCCTTGTTTCTGTTGCAGCACTATTTATCATTGGCATGTTTGCAAACCTTGTTTATCCAATATGGGACATGATAACAACCATAATGGGTTTATTTAGTGAAGAAACAATGGACGTGGCTGGACATTTTGAAAAAAAATGTATTGTGTTTCTCAAGGGATACTCCCACCAGTCATCTTTTCCCTTTTTCCCATGAACGTATTGCTTTTTTACTTTCCTTCTTGCAGGGATCATTGAAATCCCAGTTACTAGGCATGGACCTGACCTCTCAACCCCCACCTCAGTCTGGTGTGCCACTCGGCCATCGGAGCCTCTGTCTGCCACGCCTGGGATTGACTACATCCCCAGTTCCAAGAAAGTGGAGTTCCGTCCTGGCAGAACCGAAGAGGTATTGTGCGGCTGTGTCCGTTTCTTTTGCAGGGTGGCTGGCATCTGGGGCCAAGCCAGACATGCGGTAGCAGAGAGCTGGTAGTCGTGGGGTTGAGAACACCGAGTCAACCAAACCAAGCAGGTTAGAGGTCAAATAAAAGGAAAGTTTATTAAAATGGGATCAGCAAGCAAAAAGAAGTAAAAGATAATTAGAAGGAGGCATATTTAAAAGACTTTGACTAGAGGTTCTCAAAATGTGTGCCACGATGCCCAGGGCACTGTGGCACACCCCCAGGAGTGCTGTGTGGTGCTCTGTGGCACTGTGTGGCCTCTTCTTCCCAGCTTACAGGGCCAACATCACACGAAATCTAACTTGAATAGTGTGAGATTTCACACAATGTTGGCCCTGCAAGCCAGAAAAAAGAGATCACACGGTGCCCCTGTGAGTACAAAAAGCATTTTGGACTGAGAGAGAGAGAGAGGTGCAGGTTTTATAAACTAAGAAGGTTGGCCTTTTATGTCATTTGTCTCTATTAGTACTGCACCTTGACAATCCTGGATGATGCTCAGTACCCAGTGATTGAAGGAGTGGAAACATTTGTCGTCTACTTGAGTTCACCACAAGGAGCTGAGCTGGCCAAACCTTTCCAGGCAACGGTGGCCATTAATGACACCTTCCAGGATGGTAAGAGGATCGGTAAATCTATGCTTAAGTGTAGTGGTTACTTTTTCAGCACTTCTTGCAGGCGACAGGCTGATGATGAAAACATATGCATGACTGCATGTAAACACTACATGTGCAGCTACTCATTGTCAATCTGCACAGCAATTCAAGCATAACTATTGATCCTAATGTCAGGGTTTGCAGGTGGGAGGCAGGCTAGTGATTCTACAGATTCTGGTAGGGTCTGTGCAGGGTAGGGTCTGTACCAGTTCAGTCTGCTCTCAGTGACAAGTTGCGTAAACTCAGGAGCCATATTAAACAGTCTTTGCTTGGTTTAAATCTGTTTTTTGAAACTGGGCTTTCTACAGATGTCATTGTCTGTGTGCATATCTCTCTGAGTCACGCTGCTTCATGGACTGTGTAGTCCTCAGATGCTCTGAATTGCTAATAGTGTTTATGCATATAGACCCGCTGGAATCTGATGGAAGCAATACAGAAATCAACAATTATTTAAACTCAGCCTTAATTCTTGATGGAATTCACCCTGGATTCCATTGGATGAAATTTGGCAGTAACTTTACCCTGTTTCCACATTTGTTTGGATTCTTTCCTCTGTGCCAGACTGGTGAGCTATGATTCAAACTCACATCCTTTGCAGAAAACATTGTATTTAATGGAAGGTATTGAATATTGTCTGTCTGGCATGAGTGGTTTCCATTGCTGTAGATAATTTTATAATTTTCCAGCATATTACAGTTCTGTAGAAGTTATTTAATTTTTATTATCAGAGAGGTAATGTTTAAATTTTTCCCCCTGCAGTACCAAACATGCAGTTTAATAAAGACGTGTACCCTGTGAAGGAGAAGGATGGAATCCTGCACATTCCTATTATCCGTACGGGAGACTTGAGCTATGAGTCCTCTGTCAGGTGTTATACCCAGAGTCAGACAGCGAAAGTCATGGAGGATTTTGGGGAAAGGAGAAACACTGAGGAATCACGGGTCACTTTCCTGAAAGGAGAAAAGGTGAGTCTAGCTGAGAATCTAGCTGAGAAAGAAACAGTGGTCAAAGAGTCAGATTGCAGTCAGGCCTTTTTATCTGCGGGAGATCCATTCCAGGACTCCCCATGGATACAAACAAACCAGAAGTGGCTTTCTGAGGCCTCCAAGAGGCCTTCTGAACTTGGCAGTCTGGCATGCCAGGAAGAAAGATAGGCATGGATCTTTCTCCTTGACAATCTACTTTTCCATGTGCAGGGAATTGTTCAATTTACAGTCTGAAATGGTACAGCCCAGGTGCCATGGCCCCTGGGTGAGATTGAGGCGCAGATTAATTTAGGAGTTTCTAACATTATTTGTTTTTGGCCATGACCCGTTTACAGCTGGATCACCAGTTGCATACAACCCCACAACCTTCTTTCAACGTACCATTGCACACTGGGCCCGCTGGATCCTACAGTAATAGGAATTTGGGTGGAAAGGAATGGTTCAGCACCGTTAAAATAGGCTGGCTTCTCGCCCTTAACTAGGCATCCTTGTGTCTAGGTGAAGAACTGCTCTATTTTTATTCATGATGACCCTGCATTTGAAGCAGAGGAGAAGTTCCAGGTATATTTGAGCAACCCCCTTGGAAACCACTGGAGTGGGGCTACAGTTGGAAAGAACAATATAGCCACGGTTGTAATCTCCAATGATGAGGATGGTAAGAGGAACAGATTTGTATTTGAGGGTGTGCCAGCCTGGGGTGTGTTTAGAACCTACTTCCCAAGAGTTTCAGCCAAATAAAAACAATTTAAATGCTGATCAATTTCAACACAGGCATCAAATGCTCTGCACTGAGTTCTGTTTTGTGTTTTCTCTTTGACCTTTTTTTTTTTAATCGCAAACATGTTTGACTTAAAAAGGAAATCCCCCAACTGTGTTCATAAGTGGATATTGCTAACAACTTTTTTTCTTCTTCTTCTTCTTCTTCCATATGTCCAGCACCCACCATTGAGTTTGAAGAGACTGCTTACCAAGTCCGAGAACCTCCTGGGCCGGACGGTGTGGCTTTTTTGGATGTGAAGGTGATCCGGAGAGGTGACCAGAACAGGACCTCCAAAGTTCGCTGCAGCACCCGGGATGGCTCAGCTCAGTCTGGAATTGACTATTACCCAAAAAGTCGAGTCCTGAAGTTTAGCCCTGGTAAACCTTAGAAAAAAGTGAATGTGGGCTAGAAGCTCCTCTGTATCTATGTCAGTCTTTCAATGCAAAAATCACTTTGCTATTTACTTGCATTTTCTTTTGTAAGCTACATTTGGGGTTCCTAAGGGTCAAGACCCAGAAGATTCCATGGGAATCTCAACGACACATTTAACATCTGCCATCTGTTTGTCCGTCAGCTGCCCTCTACTCAATATAGTCCTCTTGCTTTGCCTACCCTCTTAGCCTCTGTCTTCCCACTGTAGAGCAGGGACCCTATTTCAACTCAGTCAGTGCGAGGCTATTATTTCACTTTCAGAAGCTCTTTTCCAAATAACTTAAACAACTTCAAAAATATTGACCAAATATTTAAGATATAGTAACTTCTTAAGACCTCACAAAGAAACTCACAAGACGGCAGTAATGAGGAAAAACTACAGTGTTTGGGACCCTTTGCTCTAGAAAGAAAACACCTGGGAGGGACATGATTGAGACATATAAAATTTTACATGGGATGGATAGAGTGGATAGAGGGAAGTTCTTTTCCCTCTCACACAACACCAGGACCAAGGGACATACACTAAAATTGAGTGCTGGGAGAGCAGACAAAAGAATATTTTTTTATTCAGTGAGAAATTAATCTGTGGAACTCCTTGCCATAAGATATGGTGATGGCACCTGGCCTAGATGCCTTTAAAAGAGGATCTGACAGATTTAAAAAATCCATCACAGATTTATGGAGAAAAAATCCATCATAGCCAATTATGACTATATGCAACCTTTGGGTTTTTTGAGGTAGCCCATCTCTGAACGCCAGACGTAAGGGAGTGGCAGCAGGATATGGGTATCTGAGTGTTCCTTGAGGCATCTGGTGGGCCACTGTAAGATTCAAGAAGCTGGACTAGATGGCCCTTGGCCTGTTGGCCACTGGAACATATGAGAAACTGGACTAGATGGCCCTTGGCCTGATCCGGCAGGGCTTCCTTATATTCTTAAGCTCTGTGTGTCTCATAAAGAATCAAAGTAGACATGCTGGAATGGGAGTTGTATTCTGGATCATAGATTTTTATTAAAGCCAGATGGACACTGTTAATAGTCACACAGCTTCTGTTAGTAAATCTGCCAAGCAATCCATAGGATCATGTGCTGTATCAATCAATGTAAGATCAGTGCTTCTTGTCTGAATAATTAGAGCCAAAGGGTATTCAGATAAAACCTGTGTTGTTTTATCACACTGATTTAGTGGGTCTAATTTCAGCATTGCTTTCTGGAAGCCTTTTAAGTCTCTTCAGATAACAAATTGGTTTGACCGAGTCCTCTTTCCTGTCTGTCCACACAGGGATGGACCACATCATGTTTAAGGTGGAGATCATGTCCAATGAAGACAGAGAGTGGCACGAGTCTTTTTCTCTGGTGCTTGGGCCAGACGATCCTGTTGAAGCTGTCCTGGGGGAGATCACCACAACAATAGTAACCATCCTTGACCAGGAAGCAACCGGAAGCCTCATTTTACCAGCTCCGCCCATTGTAAGTGGTTTAAAGAACTGTTTGCTTATTTATGCAACTGAGGGCACAATCCTAACCTGTAGATAGGCCGGCCCAAGTCCCTTGGGCTGGCCCGGGAGGGTCGCAAACGTGCTGTAAAGTACGTTTGCGCCTCCTCGAGGGGAAGCCAGGTCCTCCGAGAAGCGTCAGCCTGCAGAGGCTGACAGATGCCTCCAAGCCGGCTTCCCCTCCGATGCTTGCGTTGGCCCCAAAAAAGTTAGGTGTGAGGGGGTGGGGAGGAGGAAGGAGGGAGGCATTCCTGGGTGGGGGGAGGGAGGGCAGTGGGCGCCCCCGGGAGCGGGCGGGCAGACAGGGAGCGGGAGGCAGGGCTGGGATCCGGCGGCTAGGGCTCAAGCCACTCCACTCTCCTCGGATTTGTGCCACCTCAGGAGGTGGCGCAAGTCCGAGGAGACCCATTGGGGCCAGCAGCCCTTACCCAGGGGTAAGGGGAAGAGTTTCCCCTTGCCTCTGGCTAAGCCGCTGCTGGCCACAATCCTGCACTGGATTCAGCACAAGCCTCCTGGCTTGTCTGTTCCAGCCCAGGTTAGGTTTGCGCACTTACTGCTGCAACCAAGTTAACCCCCAAGGTGCAATTGTTTGGTTCTATGAAAAAAGGCCACATGGAAGAGAGCCCACAGAAGAGTTGCCCATAGAACAAATGCCCTTATCCTAATCCCAACCCATGTGGGCAAAGTTTGTGTGGGCTTTTTTTATCAGCATTGTTTTGTGCAGTTGGTACTTTGTGAAAATTGGGATTTACCAAGTGAGGGGAGTCTAGAGTGTGTCTGGGTTTTGACACATTCCAGTCCCCATGTTTATTTTTTTTCTTTATGATGTATCTGAAAGATTGATACCCACCTTTCCACCTACCTACTTTCAGCAAATTAACCAGTAATTGGTTAACCCTCCATCTCACTGAAAGCTCCTCCAAATTTGACTGCCAGCTCTCATTTGGTATTTTCCTCCACCTCAGTAGCTCCTTCCACAAAACGTGGTCCTGGAAAAGATGGTAGCAGATGCCAGTTACAGGCAGGGTGAGGCTTCTCCTCCGCTGAGCCACAGATCATAGAGTAGCCTCCACTATTGTCTCTTCCCCTTTGCAGTAGTTCTAAGATACAGGAACGGTTACGGGGACAAGATGGCAAAAGTCATCCCCTCCACCCAGGTCGCACTTCAAGGCAAGGTATGAGAAGCAGTTGGTTGGTTGGCAACCTTCAGTCTTGAAAGACTATGGTATAAGCCTACAGCACCCGGTATTCCCAGGCGGTCTCCCATCCAAGTACTGACCAGGCCTGACCCTGCTTAGCTTCCGAGATCAGGCATGGAAAGATGATGGTATAAGCCTACAGCACCCGGTATTCCCAGGCGGTCTCCCATCCAAGTACTGACCAGGCCTGACCCTGCTTAGCTTCCGAGATCAGGCATGGAAAGACGATGGTATAAGCCTACAGCACCCGGTATTCCCTGGTGGTCTCCCATCCAAGTACTGACCAGGCCTGACCCTGCTTAGCTTCCGAGATCAGACAAGTTCGGGCATGTGCAGGGTATAAGAAGAAACACAATACAAATACAGATTTGAGTAAAATCACCTTGTGATTTTAGGTGTAAATCGCCTTGATACCATATCAAAAAGTAATGTGAGACTCTGACCTCCATGTCCAGGAGAGAATATGCAAGATTGTAGAAGACTTCCCCATTCACATCTGTGTGGAATTTCATGCTGAAATGGAGGCAATGCTCACCTGCTGTTCTAGGCCCACTTTATTTACGGCCCAATCCTATTAGACCCAGTCGCCAGTGGAACATGAGTTCCACTGGTGGCGACTACCTTTTGGCGGTCATGAAAAACACTCCAACAGTGCACAGAGTAGGCCAAAGCCTTCTTGCACACATCAGTGTGTCCCGCCAAGGCACATATGATGGCAAGTGAGGTGCGTGGTGTGGGGGAGGGCAAAATGGGTGGGGGAGCAGAGCGAGGCAGCGATGGAGTGGAGGAGGGTGGAATGAGGTGATAAAAGGGAGGATTGGATCCAGGAATGAGCAGGTTCGGCAACAGTGGGAGCTGCTGTATCCTAGCCCCCTTTCCAGACCTGATCTTTCAGTGTGGGTCCATGAGGACCTATGCCAGTGAATTTTCTAGCACAGGTCCAAACAGATCCCTCCATGCTGCAGAGGCTACCCCTGAATGTTCCCTTACCCAGACGAGACTTCCACAACGGATGACCCCCCCCCCCCCAGAATGCAGTAGTAGTAATTTTGGTGTTGCTGCCTTGGCGGGGGGGGGGGGGTGGAGAATAGGATTGGGCTGTTTATTGTATTTCCCCTACACCATGAACTGGGGTTCATAAGAACATAAGAACAGCCCCACTGGATCAGGGCAAATGCCCATCTAGTCCAGCTTCCTGTATCTCACAGCGGCCCAGCAAATGCCCCAGGGAGCACACCAGATAACAAGAGACCTGCAAGGCCTCCTGGGAATTGTAGTTAAGAACATAAGAACAGCCCCACTGGATCAGGCCACAGGCCCATCTAGTCCAGCTTCCTGTATCTCACAGCGGCCCACCAAATGCCCCAGGGAGCACACCAGATAACAAGAGACCTGCAAGGCCTCCTGGGAATTGTAGTTAAGAACATAAGAACAGCCCCACTGGATCAGGGCAAATGCCCATCTAGTCTCAATCATGTCCCCCCTCAGGACTTATGGACTCTGGTTCCAGCCATGTATTTTGGTTCTAGGTAAATGCCCGCTAAAGGCCTGCTGAGTTTTGAGGACAGGCTCCTTTGACAGTGACATGGAGGGGAGTGGGCTAGACTCTCACCCTTGCCCCAAAGCTTGACGCCATTGCTACTACCTTATCTTCTCACTGCTGTTGTTACTTAACAACTGAGGGAGGACAACTGCTCCAGGCAGGGGCAGATTTGCCTTAGGACTTCTAGTTGTTAATTCCTAGTGCAGTTTGGATGTTCTGCTCATCTGACTGACTACTTCCTGTTGAGATCAGGCAAGACAGGAGCGATTTGCCAGCAAGAGAAGAGGTTGCCACCCCTGACTAGTCAGAGCATATAGAGAAGGAAGCTTATAAAAGTCTCCTAGGCCGGTGAGGAGGGTCACAATTCAGATATCTGGACTCCATGTTGCAATTCTGTCACCTACAGATTGTGTCGGGTGAGGTTTCCCAGCTATGACCTGTAGGTTCAAGTCTTTCCGGTCCCAAAAGGCCTACGCGCCTTCTGGACAGTCCAAGCTCTTGTTCTGTCTTTCTGCAGGTAGTTACTCTCTCAGAGTATGACCACGTCGAAGAAGAAACCAAAGAGGGTGCAAAGAAGTCCCCTTCTCCAGGCTACCCGCTGGTCTGCGTGACCCCGTGCAACCCTCACTTCCCCAAATATGCAGTTATGAAAGAGCGCTGCAACGAAGCCGGGATCAACCAGTCCTCCATCCAGTTCAGCTGGGAGGTGGCTACCCCCACCGATGGAAACGGGGCCAGATCCCCTTTCGAAACCATCACGGACAACACTCCGTTCACCAGTGTCAATCACATGGTAGGTAGGGAATGAGAATGTTGAACTACTGATCAGCAGACTTGCTTGGTACGGCTCTTGCTGGACACATCAGAGTGCAGGTGGAGTGGGGGAGGGGGTGTCCCATTTTAAATCAATAAAATCCTAAACACAATTCACTCACACTTCTGAATGAATGCCTACTTAATGAATTTAGATTTATGGAACACCCTGTCCCTAAGGCTGAATGCACACAATTACATCCCCTTCTCTCGCTCATCAGCACCCCTAAGAATTATGTTGCTGTTGTTCCTATTCCTAAATCAGATGGAGAACCAAAGCTGCCGCCTTTTGAGCCACACCAGGGCCTTTCTGGCCCTGTATTACCTCGTTGACTCTAAACAGCTCTACCAGATTGCAGGTGGAGCCCTTCTACTATCCTTCTACCTGAGATCCATTTACCTGGAGGTGCAGGGAGCTGAACCTGAGACCTAAGAAGCCTTCTACCTTCTACCATGGACCTGTGGTGCCATTCCACCATGCTAGCTAGAAGCCTACTCTTGTTCTTTTTCTGGTTTCTTTTTCACATACAGATGTGCACCACTTAACAACAGGAATACATTCTCTTATTCCTGTTGTTATGCGATTAGGTCATTAAGTGAACATCCAGTCCTTACAAAGTGTCCCTGCCAGACACTAGCTGGCTGCACCGGCTACTGGAGATAGTATGCATCTTCTTGGCATTAAGAGCCTCTCTGTTGTGTAAACACAAACTCAGCTGCGGGTTATGGGAGACGCAATTGCCTCATCAAGAGCATCTTTATTGTGCTTCAACCACCGTCATATATGCGGTTCGTTGTTAAGCGAACAATTGTTAAGCAGCGCACACCTTTATACAGTACTTGTATATTATTGTTAGTATTTTGGGGATCCTGTACATCACACTGAGTGTCTGCAGGTTTTATTATTAAACCAATAAATAAAATTACTAATAATCATTGAGGTTATTATGCAACGTCCACCCTTACACAATACCCAGAACCCCTTTTTTTCCTTTGTACTTCTCAGGTGTTGGACAGCATTTACTTTAGTCGGCGATTCCATGTGCGCTGCGTGGCCAAAGCGGTGGATAAGGTCGGCCATGCGGGCACCCCTCTGAGAAGTAACATAGTGACGATTGGGACGGACAGTGCCATTTGCCACACGCCAGTGGTGGCTGGGACAGCCCGAGGGTTTCAAGCACAGTCATTCATTGCCACTTTGAAGTATCTAGATGTCAAGCACAAGGAACACCCCAACAGGTAGAGAACCAGGAGTCACAGTAGAGCTTAGTGGTGTGGTGCACCAAGGAACATTCAGCATGCCTCAGGGTGTAGATGCTGTAAGTTCTGCCTTCTCCCATAGGTGCTCTCTTGTATAAGTCATTCAATATATGGCCTTGCTCCAGGTAACATCCAAACTGAGAAATCCTAGATCTTTGAATATGAGAAATACAGCAATACCTTGACTCTCATCCATTTGACTTTCATTGCTTTGTTCATTCAGCCATTTTCAAGTATAACCACATTTCATATTTTGTCTACCTGCTTTCCTCTTTCATCCACTTTCACTCAAACTTCCACTATATTCATCAACGTCCTTATGTTTATTTTTCTTTTATTTCTGTATATTTAGGTTTTGCATGATGTGTTATATAGTTACAGCATTTACATTTTTTGCTGACCCAAATAAATGTGCAAGCTAAATAAGGTTATGCTTTGACATTCATCCATTTTGGACTTTCATCAACGCTCTGTTCCTTAACAAGGCGAAAGCGCAAGGTATTGCTATACTCAGATATGCCTTACCCTGGACATTGAACCAGCAGCCTGAAGAACTTTGATGTATCCATTCATCTGAAGTGTATGCTTTGCTAGAGGATGACCATTGATTTTATTGGGACTTAAGTCAATTGAGAATTGTGTTCAGCTATTACAGCTTTTGTGACTTATGAATCAGAGCCTAATTTGCACTTCAATCTACTCATACAACAGATGTGCCTTTCATCCAACACTTCCTTTCGCCCCCGCTTCAGTTTCTCCCTCTTTGTGACGTTCCAGAATCCAGATCTCAGTGCAGATTCCACACCAGGATGGGATGCTTCCCCTCATCTCCACGATGCCTTTGCACAACCTCCATTTCTTATTGTCGGAATCCATCTACAGGCACCAGCATGTCTGTTCCAACCTAGTCAGCATCCAGGACCTGAAAGGCATCTCAGGTACTCCTTCTAGTAAAGTCCATAAGTAGTTTTCAGCTCTATGAAGTGTGCATGCCATGGGTGTAGTCAAGGGGGAATCAGGAAGGAGGAGTTGGTATTTGTGACTTCTGCTATACAAGCTGGAGCAGTGATGTCAGCAGCAATAGGGCTGAGATGCTTTGAAATGTTTGTGAAAGGCTCTTAACCAACAAGATCAGGCTCATTAGGAAGCAAACTGGGAAATGTGCCTACAGGCATATGTTAACCCATTTTTGCCTACCCCACAGATGTGCACATTTGGTCCCTGTTGTGTATATGCAACTTTGGGCAGAAATGGCTTGTCTAGGCCCACATCTTTTGCAAGGGCTATCTAACAGTCATTAAGCTCATGAGGCATTAAGACTACACTCCTGTGCCAATTTATCTGAGAATCAGACCTACTAAACATAGTGGCTTCCTTCTGAGGAAAACATGCTTGAGCTAGTAGCCTAACATACATTTTATATTTATGTAGGATTTTTTAAAATTACGTTTTTTCACTTTTTAAGCATTTGTTTTAAACTACTGCAACCCGCTTCAAGAAGCTGGAGATGAAATGAGCTAGATCTTTATTCAAGTGTATTAAGTTTCAAAGTAGGTTTAAATGGCAAGAGAAAAAAAAAACACTCTGATAAATAAATTTGAACTCTATATTTTTGTTGTATGGTCTGAATGGGCATTGCTTGGGGGGGGTGGAGAGTGTCATGTCAGCCTTCCACCTCAAAATTCCCCAGTACACCATTGGTGCATGCACTTGTTTGTTTTAATTTTATTATTTACATAGCTTTTATCATGCTTTTCAACGGATAGGTCCCCAAAGTGGCTATCATACAACCACAAGTCTACAGATTTAAGCGTTTTCTCAGCAGCGGTTAACTAATGTATATCCCAGAAAAATTTTAGTGCATTCCCTTCTTTCTATTCCAGAAGCTGGATTCCTGGACAAAGTGACCTACAATAGTATCATTCTGGGGCCTGGGTACGATCGGCCGTATCAGTTTGATCCCAGCGTGAGAGAGCCAAAGACCATCCAGCTCTACAAGCACCTGAACCTGAAGAGTTGCATTTGGACTTTTGATGCGTACTACGACATGACAGAATTGATTGATGTCTGCGGAGGGTCGGTCACTGCCGACTTCCAGGTAATGCTGTCTGCTCGCTGTCACCAGATCACTTTCAGTCTGGTAAATCTCCTGTCGAATTTAATAGAATACTATATATGGATAGAATTCTATAGTATTCTATACTATAGATATACATACTATATACATACTATATAAATATAGATATACTATACATACTATATATGGATAGATTCCCCTGGGGGCTGGGGATAAGAATAGGCCCTCAGTTTGGCTGTACTTGTCGTAAGAGGCGACTAAACAACCACCGGGTAGATGGGACTCATCAGCCTTGGAAGGCAGCTCATCTGAGAGAAGGAAAACTCTGATCCCAAACCTCCACTGCCTTGTGGCTACATCCAGTTGTGGAAAAGGCTTCAGGAGTCAACCTCGAGGCAAAATCCTGAGCCGGAGTCCCTGAGGCAGTTCATGGCTGAACACAGTCACGTTCTGGCAACTCCTGCGACGCCGCTGGAACCAACCGTATTGGCCTCTGCCTTTCCATTGGACCATTTCAGCGACGTGGAGAGGGGGATTTGCTGCATGGGTAACAGCCTATCCTCCATACCTACTTTACCCAGGCTTGGCACACTGGAGAGGACACTCTGTTCCAGAACCACCATTCAGAGCGTGACACCATGGTCTTCCGAGACTAAAGGATGCCAACAATATGGATAGAAATTTCTATCCAATACTATGAATGGATAGAAATTTCACATTATAGAAGGTGAAATAATATGCATTTGAACAGACAAAGAACGTAAAAGATTTTCCAGTAGTAACTTGAAAATTTCAAGCAGTTGAATTCCTCTTCTTTTTCCTGAAAGAGTAAACTAGTAAACTAAACTGCATTATGAAGTGTGTCTGATTACTTTCTAGGAACACAAATTCAATAGTACTCAGTGGCAGAATTCCAGAGCAATCAGATCTCTGATGCAAGGAGCATCCCTCTTGGTCCAGTTGATATGGATCAGATTCCTGCAAAGTGCTGACATTCATTCTGACTCTGTTCACCTACATCTAATTCATACAAGCCCTTAAGAGTGCGGAATTGTTCTGGCTGTTTTTCTGCATTGAATAATATATTTCGTCTCTTAAAACAGCAAATAAGACTCACCCACCAGGAACAGAAACTGACATGGCAGTAGTCATAGCAAGGCTATTCAAGAAAAATTTGCATATTAATTCCCCAACTGGGATCAACAGAAAGCAATAAAATGGGCTGAACCTGCAAGCAATAAACCTTTATTTGAAATTGTTAGGAACTCACAAGTGACTGAATAGAACTCACAAGTGACTGGACATTAAAGAAGGTTCTTCTATAAGATTACTATCTGTGGAAATGCACAGCTTGTTATTATAGGAAGGCATGGTATTAAATGCTTTGTGAAACCTTTGCTTGAAGCCATTTCTGCCCAACGTTGCATAGACGCAACAGGGATCAGATGTGTACATCTGTAGGCTGGGCAAAAATGGGTTAATTCTGTTCACATCTAACTGTGGAAAAGCAATACCTCTGCAGCAGCAAAGGGCTCCTGGTTGCAACAAAAGGGCTCCATTTTGCTCCTGTATAGATCCAGGGCTCTCAAACTTCATTGAATAAGACCTTCCTGATTCATTTGTGCATGTTGTATATTTTGCTAGGTTCGCGATTCAGCTCAGTCCTTCCTGACGGTCCATGTCCCACTGTACGTGTCTTACATTTATGTGACTGCGCCCAGAGGATGGGCCTCTCTTGAGCATCACACTGAGATGGAGTTTTCCTTCTTCTATGACACTGTTCTCTGGAGAACAGGTAAGTGGTCAAACTTTTTAGTCAGGTGGAAACATTTTCCCAAAGGCAGCTTCAAGCCACAGTATGGAACTAGATATTAGACTAGATGAACCTTTGGCTTGATCAGCAGTGTCCTTAATAATTATGTTATTGGGTTATGTTCTGAAGCTAAGCAGGTTCAGACATGATCAGTGCTGTGATCAGAGACAGTCTGGGAACCTCCATTGTGGGAGAAGAGTGATGTCAACTTAGGGGGTTTGGGGTGCTCAGAGGTCTTGGTTCTCAAACCCTAAAGCCTTCAAGGCCCTTCTACTCAGTAGTACTGCCACCGCCCTGTATGTGCCAGTGCCTCAGTCCAGGGACGCTGAGACCTTCTAGGCTTAATTCTATCCCTTGCAGGCACTGAGCTCTTTCTCCAATTAGAGCTTCAGTCTTCAAGTTACTAGACCTCAATGAGCACTTGGTAGCTTGCTGAACGGCTAGGCAGGATTCTGAACACTTGTCCCCAAAAGACAATGAAACAGTTTAGTAAAAGAGATTTTAGTTTATTAAGTACATAAGGTTACATAAGGTTACAGTAAGGCAGCAAATGCTAGAGGCATAAACATCTAGGAAACGTATCAACAATAAAATAATAAAACTAGCTGGCTATCTCTAATAATCCCTATCTCTCACTTGGGTCAGTTACTCTTGAAGATCTTTTAGCTCCAGGGCTACCTATGAGACCAGGTGCCCATGATGGACAATGGATCTCAAACGTGTGCAGGATGTTGCACCCAAAAACTCTGTCCAAGAACGAACACGCACACCCCTTGGGCACTCATTATTATACTTCTTATGCTAATAGTACTGAGGTGACTTCATTCTTATTTAGACTGTCCAATCAGACCCTTGTGGAACAGAACCGTCTTGAATTTGGCCTGGTTGCTAACTCTTCCTAGTTCTTTACCCCTCCCAACTGGAGATTCATAGCTGCACTCCATCAAGCTTGATCAGGCGCCTCTCTGTCTACTAAGGTGCTAAACATTCCAATGGGTTGTAATTCTTCTTATCTGTCCCTTCTGGCCAGCAAAGGAGAGACAACAATCTTTTTGTTTATTTACTCATATTCTTGCAGCTAGGAACTGCTAGCAACTTCTCAGTTACACTGTCTTAGTGTGGTTCAGGCTTCTACTGCCAACCTAGGCCTAGCATGTACATATTCATGACAAGTGATATATAAGTACAGTTAAGAACATAAGAAGAGCCGCACTGGATCAGGCCATAGGCCCATCTAGTCCAGCTTCCTGTATCTCACAGCGGCCCACCAAATGCCCCAGGGAACACACCATATAATAAGAGACCTGCCTCCTGGTGCCCTCCCTTGCATCTGACATAGCCTGTTTCTAAAATCAGGAGGTTGCACATACACATCATGGCTTGTAACCCGTAATGGATTTTTCCTCCAGAAACTTGTCCAATCCCCTTTTAAAGGCATGTAGGCCAGATGCCATCACCACATCCTGTGGCAAGGAGTTCCACAGACCTACCACACGCTAAGTAAAGAAATATTTTCTTTTGTCTAACTCTCCCAACACTCAATTTTAGTGGATGTCCCCTGGTTCTATAGTTATATAGACCTTGTTAGGACAAACTGGAGGACAAGCTACTAATATCAAAACAAGCTGCACCATGAACTTAAACCTGGTGTAACTATATTTGATTCTGTTTTTGCTCCCCTTTGTGCAATAGGAAGATACGCATCATGTAACTTATGATCGCCTTATAAAGGAGGCAACTGCTTTTGTTCTTCCCTCCAGGTATTCAGACAGACAGTGTCCTTTCTGCCAGGCTGCAGATAATAAGGATCTACATCCGAGAGGATGGCCGACTAGTCATTGAGTTCAAGACTCATGCCAAATTCAGAGGTAACCAATACTTAATTTCTGCAAGGCAATAGAGAGTGGAAGAGGCTCACACCTTATACCTGGATCCACTTGGATCCCCACATCTGGATCCTCTTACCTGTCATTCCAGAGGCTGGGAATAAGGAGTCTTGCTTTGCACCTAATCTCATGTCTTTTCAGCACCAGATACTTTTTTATTTAATGCTTCACTGGTCAAATAGTGTAGGCATGTAGACACCCTATGAACCATTCTATTTCATATTGTCAAAAGAAATTTAGCTCATGCTTCCTTTGCATAGCCTATAGCACATCTACAGTCTAATGCAGACAGAAGTGACTTAGCATAGGGTCTGAGGCACCAGTCCTATCAAAGCTGTGCACTGCTGGAACCAGCATACTGGCAGTGAAAGGCACATAGCGAGAGGCATGTGGCTCCACTACTAGTAAGTTGGCAGTGTGGGCACAGGCTGTATGTGAAGAGTGGAAGCAATGGGATGTGTTGGGGAGGAACTGGGGATGTGTCAGGAGAGGGAGGGGTGGATTCAGAGGCAGAAACTTGTGCCCAGATCCTACCCCAGATCCTGCTCCCCTGGCTCTTCTTGGACATATGCCGGCAAAATGGCTGGCACAGGTCAGAGGAGACCTGTAGGTGATTCTGGCCTTCCAGCAGTCTTCTGGGAGGTAAATAAAAAATAGTTTTACTTACCTCCTGCAGGCTCTTGGATCACCCCCCACCCACCCACCATAGCATGCGGCAAAGCCTCCATTGGTGCAGTTGCTTGCTATAAGATGGTGAGGGACAGGATCTAGCAGTAAATCTGCTTCCCATAGTACTTTCCTGCCTTGTAGGGCTGTTGTAAGGATTACGGAACTCATGTAGGAGAGGTGATTTGAGCACTCTGAAGGGTCTATTAATGCTGTTTTTTTTTTTAGTTGTCGTTGCAATGCTTGTTTTCTGTTTGCTCAGGACAATTTGTGATGGAACACCACACATTACCCGATACAAAGTCTTTCATAATGACCCCTGATCACCTTGGAGGGATTGAGTTTGATCTGAAGCTTTTGTGGAGCGGCCAGACTTTTGATTCCCCATACCAGCTCTGGAGAGCAACCAGTTCGTATAGCAGGCAAGGAGGAAAGCTGTGATGTATTGTTATTGAAACCACTGTCAAAACCATCTCGGGGTATGTGGTGTTGGGGACAGTGGGCCAGTGGGAGAAGGATGAGGTAAGGCACTGAAAGTCTGCACTTTGCACGCGTTGACAAGTGGGCAAACCTGAACCAAGTTATCGAAAGTCAGCCAGCTTCTCTTGGGTCCCCAGGTCTCACTTGGCCAGGTTGGGCAGAGAATCTGTAACTCTCTTCTGCCTATAGTCTGAGTGGTGCTGCAGAAGAGAGAGCTCAGTGAAAGCAGGCACAGGGAGTAAGATGCCCAAGCCCTGTTCCCATGCTCGGACGCCTGGCGCCTTACTGTGAGGGTGTGTCTGAAGGTGTCCATGGAAGCGTGTGGATAGTGGGAGAGAGCATGGACCATCTTTCCCCTCTCCCTCTGGAGCATGCCTTCCCTCCAGCTCCAGGATAGCACCTTTCTCAGCTTTGATGTTCTTCTCTGGAACCATCTGCAAGTGCCTGCTGGGCCAGCCTCTGAATAAGGAAGATTGTCATGAAAATAGGTCTTTAACAATCCTCACCTATGCTTCTTCCACCCCCACCAATGCAGCTTTGTCAAAATGGCTTGCACTGCATCCTTTGGGAAAGTCCTGGAGGTCTCCTCTGAGTAAGGGAACATTTGTTCCCAAGAGTAAGCCTCCAAGGCACGGAGGGGTCTGCTTGGACTGAAATCGCTGGTGCAGATCTGTGTGGATGTGAGATCAGGTCCAGGAAGGGGGTTTGGATTCAGCGGCTGCCACAAAACCTGCCCACTTCCAGGACACTTTCTTCCCTCCTCCACACCCCATTCTGCCCTGCCCTGCTAGCCTATCGGGAGGGCAGCAGGATGCAGGTCTCTTGTTGTCTTGTGTGCTCCCTGGGGCATTTGGTGGGCCACTGTGAGATACAGGAAGCGGGACTAGATGGGCCTGTGGCCTGATCCAGAGGGGCTGTTCTTATGTTCTTATCTGTGTCAGTGGGCCTTTTGTCTGTCACTTTATATAGGGCTGCTTTAGTCCTGCTGCCAGCAGGCTGGTAAGATATGGTTCCATGCACTACCAGCAGATTGTTTTGGTTAATGCCCTGTCATATTCAATTACTCAGACCAAACAACCTGGAAGTGCTTTTAAGAGATCAGGATTTGCTGATCTGCTTTGGCCTATCTGGAGTTAAGATAACTTCTCGAAAATAGCTTGTCCTTAACCTGGCAACTTATTTTGCTGCTGTGTTTGTTTCTCATGCAGCCAAACTTCCTCTAATTAGCATGCATTTTCTCCCATGAGCAAAGCTCTTCTGAGTATAAATCAATTCCAGGTCAATACAGTAACTATGGTGCTTCCTATTTGTTTCCAGGAAGGATTACTCAGGAGAATACACTATCTACTTAATACCGTGTACAGTGCAGCCCACACAGTCATGGGTGGATCCAGGGGAGAAGCCACTGCCTTGCACTGCTCATGCTCCAGAAAAGTAAGAAAATGCATCCACTGTGGTTTGGCTTGACTAATAGCTTAATTGATTGACCGCCTGGGATCATTCATCAATAAGGAAAGAAAAAAGAGACACCCTCACACATACACACGCTACTGTACACTCAGAAGGGCTTTGCAAATACAAACCCTCTACACCAGGGGTCTCCAAACCCCAGCCCGGGGGCCAGATGTGGCCCGCGGCCAGCCTCTATCCGGCCTGTGGCCCGGCCTCTGATCCCCTGAGAGCCTCTGACCCAGCTGACCAAACACAACTGGAGTTGTGCTTGTGGAGTGGGGGGGTCTGTTTAAGTGTGTGCTTTATTTCTTAGGCTGTGTTGGTGCTTGGAGGAATCCTGGGCATTTGAGCCCATTCATTTATTCATTCGCCTAAGTTCCATCTCTAATGTATTCATTTAAATTTTGTATTTAATTTTTTTTCTGGCCCTTGACACTGTGCCAGGTATTTGATGCAGTCCTTTGGCCAAAAAGCTTAGAGACCCCTGCCCTACACCAGTGATTTTCAACATTTTTCTTCTCATGGCACACTGACTTCTATGGTCATCGCCTCTTGTGATGTCACTTCTGGCTTCTGGGAGACTCTTCTAGGTTCTGCAGCTCTGTTAGTAGGGCTGCTGTCTGTGGTATCAAATTATCTGTCCTTCTCCCTCTGCCGGTGGAGGAGGAAGGACAGAAAATTTGTTACTACAGACAGTTGCCCTACAAACAGAACTGCAGAACCCAGAAGAGTTCTTCAGTTATTTTCAACCACTATGCTGCAAACTCTGGGGCACACCTGCAGACCTTTTCATGGCACACCCATGTGCTGTGGCACACTGGTTGAAAATCACTGCTCTACACACACCTGTTGAACTGCTTGTTTACATATTTTCTTATTTGAACATGACACATTTTGTGTGCTAAAATAATGGTGAATTGCTACAATTGGGGGGAAAAAGTGTTGGACATTGTCAGAGAGACAACGAGAGCAGTGTAATAATTCAAAACTATCTCAGTTGTTCTTGCAAGATTTCGGCACAGTATGATTCCTGAGACACACAATGTTCTTTTTTCCTGCTTCATGAGGAAATATTGGCACCCACCTTATTATCAGTTGTACTGCCACATGGCTTAGATGAGGAAAAGCCTCTGACAATATTCCTGCAGATGCATCTGGCCGTCCAACACGGCTCATGAATACAAGCCAATGTACAGGGTAACAGCGAGCTTAAAGTGCAATCTCAGGATCACAGTTTGTCCTTTGTGCTGTGCTTCAAAGGACACTGCAGCCACTTCTTTGGATTGTTCCCAGAGACACAGCAGGTGCCTGACACCATCAGTCAGACTGAAAAAGAGAAAACTCAAGGCCAAGTCTAGCATCTTGACAGTGGACCTTTCAAGACGAACATCCTTTTGCCAGAATTATAGTGTTAATGGCTGTTCTGTTTATCGAATTAGGCAAATTCAATAAGGGACCTGTCTGATGGAATGGGGGGGGGGAGGTGTGAATTATCTTCCTTTTTAAAAGGAAGATTGAGAGATTGCTTTGCTTTTATCTGACTGCTGTTTTTTTATGATATGTGTTAATATGTTTTTATTTGTTTTAAATTATGTTTTTTAATCTGTTTTAACTTGTTGTCAGCCGCCTTGAGTCCCTTCGGGGAGAAAGGCGGGGTAAAAATAAAGTTATTAATAAAAGTTATTATTAAAAGAAAAAAAATAATTTAGTGGGAGCTGTGCGCTGAGCACACAATCCATTAAAGCAGCAGAGAAAAGAAGATGAGAGACTGGCTGGGGACTCAAAATTGTGCAGATAAGCAGGCAGGCCTGACCTCTCTGCCCACAACGCTTGAAGTTTCCAGATTGCCTCTGAGGATGCACAAGGTTTCCATCAGAAGACACAAGGGCTTCTTGTTGTAGTTTACTTAAACAGGAGGTGGCATCAGTAGTGTAGCCACGGGGGCAGCAACATGGTAAGTATGGCAGGTACTACAAAGTGCCGTGCAAGTGGCCCCTACTTCCGCTTGCCATCGCTGTCCAGAATGGTTCTAACTTACACATCACACTACTATGCCACCCCCCTGTAGCTATGCTGCGGGGGGGGGGGATCGGATAACATCTTGTCAAGCGGATAAGATCTTGCAGTCTCCTGAAGAGAGATAATTCCAGCTATTCTTGCAACAGCTACTACTATCTCATCTAGAGTGGGCAAAAGTACTGATAGAGAAGCTGGGGCTGTACCTGGAAAGTCTCCTGAAGTTAGAAATTTTAACGAATAAGAAAGGTCTCTTAGTGTTTACGCTGTGGTTTAATTCTAAAATGATTTTGTCAACACAGGATGCGTATAAAATATTTGTATTAGCCAATATGGGACATTCGTTAATCATGGTTTCCCGACTTGATGGCTGCTTCCTGCAAACTTACATGCATAATTTTAATATGTACTTAAAAAGTGGACTCGTCTGTTCCCAACTAACATATAAACCCGAGCTAGAAATATGGAAATATGATCATTGTTACACCTCTGAATGTAGCCTGTCCAGATTTATTTGCTTATCGCAAGACTTTGTCTGTCTGTGCTTCTGCCTTCAACAATGGGAGAATTCTGTTGTTCCAAGTCAGACAGTATGGATGACCTTGGACTGTAATTGAAAGTGCCTTTGTCCAACCATCCGGTAGGAAGGATGGTGCCAGCCAGTTCATAAGGCACACTTGAAACCAGGTTAATTGGCCTGGTTAATAGGGCCAGTGTAGGTTTGGAAGGGACACGTGTATAACAATCTGATCTTGGGGGCAGGGGCTGGGACTGAATGCCTTCTCCGCTGTCATAATTTTGAGATTCTTTCATTGGCCATCTTTTTTTGTTTCCTTCTTTTCCCATATAGATTTTTGATCCCAATTGCCTTTCAGCAAACTAACCGGCCAGTTCCTGTTGTGTATTCCCTAAACACCGAGTTTCAGCTCTGCAACAACGAGAAAGTGTTTCTGATGGACCCAACCACATCAGAAATGTCAATGGCAGAGATGGACTACAAAGGAGCCTTTTCAAAGGGTATGACTTGTTTCATCATTCAGGCAGGAGGTCTGGTCTAGAGGGTAGAGCCTCCGTCTGCCTGAAGATAACATCCACGAGGTCGCCAGTTTGAGGCCACCGGCACCATGCGACCTTGAAGCAGCTGACAAGCTGAAGCCGAGCAATTCCATCTGCTCTGAGCATGGGAGGATGGAGGCCAGAATGTGAAGCCAGATCGGAATGAAACACCTGAATGTAGTGGTTCTTGAAAGAAAGAACCTTCTTTCAATTGTAAAAATCCCTATTTAATAAGGGATTTAAATAAAGCCTGCCTATGTAAACCGCCTTGAATAAAGACCAAGAAAGGCGGTATATAAATACCTATTATTATTATTATTATTATCATCATCATCATCATCATTAGGGTGGGAGTGATGCAATGTCCTGAGCATTCTGGGGGGGAAAAAGCATTGCCAGAACCATTGCCATGACAACAGTGAAGAAATGTTCTGTAACATGAACTTTATTAAACAAAATTTTTTTCCAAAAGTTAATAAAAACGTATACTTAGGGAAAAGACATGCAATGAAAATATATACCTAGACCAGGATTAATAGCAACTCTAGAATGATTTTCTTTGGGAGTGTTGTGATGGGAAATGGTTAAATACTCAGCGTTCAGATCCCAATCCATAGTCCACATGGCTGCGATTTACAGTTTAAAAAAAACAAAAACTTGTACCACTGAAAGAGAAACATTTAAATTATTGTGCAATTCCCCCCCCCCCCATGCCCACCACCTGGGGTATTTTCACACCCATTGCATGGAGGTTGGCAACCTTCAGTCTCGAAAGACTATGGTATAAGCCTACAGCACCCGGTATTCCCAGGCCATCTCCCATCCAAGTACTAACCAGGCCTGACCCTGCTTAGCTTCCGAGATCATATGAGATCGGGCATGTGCAGGGTAACAGAGTGCCTGGAAGGAGGTCAATTGTGGGGGCAATGCCCTGGACTCCCGCATCAGGTGACGCAAAACTAGTGAACAACTGCACCCAGTACACTGCATTGCCTCTCATTCCTACTCCAGTACTCTAACCACCACACCACAACTGATTCTTGCGTGCTTTGTTTCTTCAGGTCAAATCCTGTATGGCCGAGTGATGTGGAACCCTGAACAAAACCTCAACTCTGCCTACAAGCTGCAGCTGGAAAAAGTGTACCTGTGCACTGGGAAGGATGGCTACGTCCCTTTCTTTGACCCAACTGGAACCATATATAATGAGGGACCACAGTATGGATGCATCCAACCCAGCAAGCACCTGAAGCACAGATTTCTACTGCTGGTACATGTGCAACTCTGACTTCCCTGAGAAATGGGCCATAGCTCAGTGGTGGAGAATATGCTTTGCATACAGAAGGTCCCCAGTTCAGTCTCTGGCATCTCTAGCATTAAGAGGACCAGGTAGCAGACAATGAAAGAGACCTCTTTCTACCTGAGCCCTTGAGAACAATTGCTATCCCTGGCAGACAATATTAGGCTGCCTTATGTGGGCATTTTCCTTAATTTCTGAGATTAGGAGGATGTCACTGAGAGGAACTAGAAGATGCGATGAATTAAGAAGACCCACTACTTAGACCTTACGATAACAGAGTGTTCCCATAGCTAATAATTCTATTGGTTTGGGCAATAGCTATTGAAGTGATGTGAATGTCACAGGTCCCTATTGGCTAGTATCAGTGCCCCATAATAGGTTCCTCCTACTATTTTGGATAGATTTTTTTTTTAAAGATAGACTCATAACAGAATTGTCCAGGTCAAAAGTGTCCCTTAACACAGAACCGCTGCACCACATCATGGACAAGGAATAACTGCTGGTTTATTCTTGCAGCAAGATTGAAACCATACAGTACATTTGGGGGGAGGGATGTGGACATAGTGGGCGTACCACTACCAAGAGAGTAGCCGGACAAGTGGTCTGCAATGAAAGCCATTGTTCAACATGGGAAAATGAGTCAAAAATCAGTAGTCTGGAGAGTTGGGCTGTCTTTCCCCTTAGTGATAACATGGGGTCTTCCTCTCCACAAAGCCTCATTTGAACAATTTCTGTACGAGTCTGCTGAAACTCATCACAAGCTGCTTTCTTCAACCTGCAGGACCGGAATCAACCAGATGCAACAGACAAGTATTTCCACGATGTCCCTTTTGATGCCTGTTTTGCCTCTGAGCTACCAGATTTTCATCTCGTCAGCAGCATGCCAGGGGTGGACGGCTTCATCATGAAAGTGGATGCGCTATATAAGGTATGAGGCCCAACTGATAACATTCCAAGCCAACGCTATTATATTAACATTTGATAGGTTGATTCTCCAGTGGAACCCTGAAATCCCTTCCTTCTAAGGTTGATGCGTGGAAGTTGATTGCAGTGGCATAGCTAGAGGGGGTGCAAAGCACTACGTTTTGCAGGGAGCCTCACTGCAGGGTGCAAGTGGCCCCACCCCCTTCCCTTCAGAGCCATTCCGGGCAGGGGGAGCAAAATGGAGCAAATGCTGCAAAGGGGACAGGAGCAGTGGCATAACTAGAGAGGGTGCAAAGCACTAAGTTTTGCAGGGAGCCTCACCGCAGCATGCAAGGAGCCCTTCCCCTTTGGAGCCAGGAGAATTCAGGGAGGCAAACAGAGGGCACATTGTACGCTTTGGTGGTGGAGTGCTACTAGACGGCCTGGGAAAAGTACCTAATTTACTTGCTTTGTCCAATGTGCCTTTGTCTCCTGTTTGCCTTGGACACCTTCAGTCCAGACTTATCACACACTCCAAGGATCATCTCAGTGGTTTTTCTTTCTTTTTGAACAGGTGGAAGCTGGACACCAGTGGTATCTCCAAGTGATCTACATTATTGGTCCAGAGACCATCGCGGGCCCCCGGGTGCCACGTTCCCTTGTCCACCACCTGAAACGCCATCGCCGGGATCTCATAGACCACAAGGGTGGCTTGATCCTGGACGACTCCTTGATCTACGACAACGAAGGAGACCAAGTCAAGAACGGCACCAACATGAAGTCTCTCAACTTGGAGCGCCAGGAGGCAGCCGCTGCCTCTCTGTCTCAAACGGGGGCGTCCATCGGCAGTGCCTTCGCGGCCATCATGCTTCTGCTCCTGGTGCTTTTGGTCATCTGCTTTGTGACCAGGAAGTGTCGGAAGCACAGGAAAAAGAAAAAGGCCGCCAAGGATGTCATGGAGGAGTATCCTCTCAACACCAAAGTAGAGGCAGCCAAGAAAAACACGGAGAGGGTGGAAAAGAATGTAAACAGACAGTACTGCACTGTGAAAAACCTGAACATCCTCTGTGAAAATGAAGGTGCTTACAAGGTCAAGGGGGCAAGGGTCAAGCGAGTGAACTTGGAGGTGAAAGTTCACAACAATTTACATGACGGAACGGAAGTTTAATGACTTGCACATTTTTTTATTTTGTAACATCTTTTTATAAATTGTAAAAAGGAAAAAAAAGTATATACATTTTTGTAACGAAAAAAAGAAAAAAAAAACCACGCTGGTATTTTTATAACTATCTTGTGGGAAAAGGGAAAAAATGATACCTTTTTTTGTTTGCTGGAGCGGTGAACAAGGAACGCATCCTCACAAGCTTCTACTACTCCACAACAGAGCTACCTCAATGAATGGAGAACGGTGTGAGGCTCTCAAGGTGGGAGATGCTGAATTGCATCTCTTGGATGGCCTTTGAACCAGCATTCCAATTGTCCAGACGACAGGATCTCTTTGGTTCTCAGTTGGTATTGCATTGTAGGAGGGCCTGGGGAAGGGACAGCGGCGAAGGGTGCTGAGTGCTAATGAAGTTTCATTGGAGGTGGTAGAAGTATAGTGTAGACTCATGGGTGGGACAGTAACCATTGTCCTGGGATATTTCTGCACTACAGCCGGGCTATTGCAGAACTGGTGTTTTGCCTGGTGGCCATGTAGAATCAATTATGTTGGATGTAGTCACGCTGGAATATCTACACGCTGATCCCTCCAGCTCCAGAATGGAAGTGAAATATGTTGGATGGGAACAATAAGCAGTTTACTTTACTTAGCAGGGGTTGGTTCATACTGTTCCTGCCCCAAATGGCTCTGACGGAGAGTGGGAGGGGCAAGTGGGAGGGGCTTACATGGTGCGTTGTGGCACCTACTGTATTTACCATGCCACACACACACACACACACACACACACGGATACGCTGCTGGAGAGAATATCTTTAAAAGGCCTTTGTGATGTCCCTTGTAATGTATGGGGCACTTCTGTTGCCTTGAGACAAAAAGCCAATTCACCTTGTTTGTCAAGGGATAACTGCAAACAAGTGATAGGCTGGTGGGTTGTATAAAATGGTTGCCATTAATCGTCTTTCAAGCACAAAGTGTTAATCAGTGGAAGCAAATAATCATCCTAATCAGTTGATTACTGCCTCCCGCCCAACTGGCCGGAAGAGACAAGAAAACATTAACCAATTTGACTTGCTCATTGTAGGAGTTCAATGTTATTTTGAGAAATCTCCTGAGGAGATAAGTCAAAAACATCCCTTTTTCCCAGATCACACTTTAAAAAAAAAAATGTTGTTAAGAATTTCTTTACAAAATGCTGTGTGTTTTGGAGGCAAGAAAACCTTTTGTGCCAAAATTGTTGTTAAATACTATTTATAATATAATCATATCTGGGACTTATACTATCAGGTAGTACTTGAGACTTGAGTACTTAGTTCTCAAGCCTACAAACCGCATTGAGTGTAATCCCCATCCGTGCTTATATGTGCAGCAATAGAGATTAATGCTTGTGCACTTGGGTCACAATCCCCATAGCAATGTACTATATAGCACCTTGTTAGCTCACTCTCTTCATAGGGCAATCATTAATGTGTTGAAAGTCAACATTTTTTCCAGTGAATTTTGGCATAGTGAATGTGAACGTTTTGATGCTTCTCAAGATTATAGCTCTCAGGTCATCACAGCCCAACCTAGGGCACAATCCTAGCCAGGTCTGCTCAGAAGTAAGTCCTATTTTGTTCAATGGGGCTTACTCTCAGAAAAATGTGGTTAGGACTGCAGCCCTAGTTTATGAAGCTGGTTTAGGATGCGTGAGCGGCAGATGAGTTGTGTGTCAGAGTGTTGACACAGTTGTAAAAAAAAAAAACGCATGGAAAAATATCAATTTCCACAGACGTCATATTTAAAAAAAATATGGTGTGAATCCATTCTTGTATCAGAACAAAGTTAAGGTCCCAACTGAAAGGCATTCTACCACATGACACTTAGCCTGCAATCATATAGACACTTTCCTGGGAGTAAGCCCCATTGAACAAAATGAGACTTACTTTTAAGTAGACACGCATAGACATGTGCAGTTAGGCACATTTGAGTCTCTTCCACATTGTTTGTGTACATGTAGAAATATTGTTAATGCAGGACTGAAAATGGAAGACAGCAATTTTTTTTATAATGGAAAGTTGCCTTGAAAGCATATGGATTGGCTCCCTCCACTGAAGTGAATGGGGAAGTCATTTGATGGTGGGAGCTTCCTGCCTGCATCAGAAGTTAGCAATCAGAAGATTGCTAAATTAGAATTGAGTTCCATTGGTAATGCCTAATAAATAAGCCTAGGGCTATAATTCTAAACATGACTACTAGGAAGCAAGTACCATTCAGAAAAAAAAGACTTGATTCTGAGTAAGCATGTCTAGCTTCAGGCTATCCATGGCCAACAGCCCAATCCTACCTAACTCCCTGCACGGAGATGCAGCTGCGCCAAACAGCATCCGCTATATCCTGTACGAAAGTTTCGGCATGTTGAAGCCTCCTGGCGTGATCCCCAGCAACCGGCATTGGTAAACTTGCACCTGTGCCAGCAATTTCACTGGCGCAAGTACATGTTGATATATGAAGAAGGATCCAGCTCAGGAAGGGGGTTAGGATTCGGCAGACACCGAAAAAAATCCCACCAAACCTGTCCCTTTTCTGGACCTGCCCTGCCCTTCACCCCATCCATTCTTCACCCCTACCCATTCTGCCCATCTCCCCTCCCTCCCCTTCCATTCCACCCCCTGCACGATCTTGTCTGCACTGATGGGCTTCCCCGATTCATCAGAAAACAGGTCTAACCAGTGAAAAGGTGGCCATAGGATTGGGCTGTAAAAAAACAGGGATCTCAATATTAGATTAGCAATTTTTTTTTTTTGGTGGATGTTGAAATCAGACTCCTCTGATTTCAGCATCTTTGGGCTAAATCCATGGTATTTAGTGTGCCTAATCCTGTTTTTATCTGTTGCAAATTTGTTATGACGAGGTCGCCAATCATGGTGACAGATTTTTAGTCAATTAGGAAGCTAACAGAGGGTGATCGAATCCTTCACCTCATCTATATTTTACCTGTGGATGCACACTTGAAAGTCTCAATGGCCTGAAATCATCACTCATCATTTGATTCACCTGATCTCTTTTTTTAGATGTTTTGACTGATGCCAGTTGATAACCATGGGCAGTAATGGATTTCCCTTAGCTACACAGTGCCCATTTATTTTCAATTCATTATGTTGCAGGGGCCCTTTACACTGCATTGAAGGTTTGTGTATCATTCAGCCTGTGTTCAGATTCTGTCTTGGTCTGCCCTGGACTGAATATTTTTCCAGAGCATGATGAATTGTGAGCTGGACGTGAGTTAGACTGTTCACATAAAGGCGTCAACCCTATAAATAAGATGGTAGATATTTACCTCAGCACATAAAATGGTGGTGTCAGTTTACCTAAAGCAGGGGTGCCCAAACCCTGGCCCTGGGGCCACTTGCGGCCCTCGAGGCCTCTCAATGCAGCCCTCAGGGAGCCCCCAGTCTCCAATGAGCCTCTGGCCCTCTGGAGATTTGTTGGAGCCCGCACTGGCCCGACGCAACTGCTCTCAGCGTGAGGGCAACTGTTTGACCTTTTGCATGAGCTGTGGGATGAGGGCTTCCTCCACTGCTTGCTGTTTCACATCTGCGATGCAGTAGCGGCAGCAAAGGAAAGGCCAGCCTTGCTTTGTGCAAGGCCTTTTATAGGCCTTGAGCTATTGCAAGACCTTCATTCATCCATATAAGTTCATCTTTAATATATTCATTTATGTAAACTTATGTAAATTTATTCAAGTTTTAAATGTAAATTAATTCTTTTTTACCCCCGGTCCCTGACAGTGAGATGATGCGGCCCTCCTGCCAAAAACTTTGGACACCCCTGACCTAAAGCTTACTGCACTAGCAAACAAGTGCTTAGAATGTTGTATAAGGTCTTGCAGAATGTCATAAACCAGTATTCCAATCCTGGCCCCCTTGTGCAACTTCAGTGGTGGTGGGCCGCTGTGAGATACAGGAAGCTGGACTAGATGAGCCTATGGCCTGTTCTTGGGGCTGTTCTTATGTTCAGTGTGCACAAAGAGCCCAATTCAGTTGAGCAAAAGGATAGCTTTATTTTCTCATGGAACTATGCTTTCCATTGAAATGAATGAGGGCAGCTCTTCTAAGCAGTGGAGTTCAGTGCGTGCATTAGATCACCTGTGTTCACAGCAAATTGCTGAATCTGGGTGCATGAAAACCAGGGTAATATAGTCAACTTGGACCAGAGAGGCCTTGCTTTGAAACCCCTTTCAACTACTGAGCTCATAATAGGGCAGCAAGTCACATTAATGTAGGCTAGCCTATCTTGCAGAGTTGTTGTGATGATAAAACGACATAACCCCAACACATGGCACCCTGAGCTCCTTGAAAGAAGGCTGTAGTGGAAACTCAGTGTTGTAAGCGCATTATTCTGGCATTTCAGACAGGCACTTTGTCTCAAATAGTTAGCCCTGGAGCGCCTGCCAACTTTGTCTATGGCGTGTGACCATGGGCAATCCATTTCAGTGGTACACTGGTGCACATTTTGCACACTGGAGCTGTTGTAGAAATAATAATCAATACTATACAAGCAAGACAGAGAAAAAGAGTAGACACACTATCCGTACAACTGCTGGGCACATAATGGAGAAGGTTCATTACAGATGATAGCACTAAGATAAGCAGACACACAATATTGCCCTTTGATGTGCTTTGGCTCTGCCTGCTTTACACTGCGCACTCCAAGAAAGTGTTTTCCATTGCTCTGAGTAAATCTAACTTGGTGCTGTCAACTTGTTATCTTGAATCTATGTGTTTTGGAGCATTCAACAGTTATGGAACAACATAACAAATGTTCTGTTCCGCCTTTCTTTTTGCCAATAAACAATCTTTGGTTACTTTTTCACTTGAGTCGCCTTGAATCAGTTGCACAAATCAAGCCAATTTTCCACATACCTGAAGAAAGGTATTTCTGAGGTTGGGGCAGGTTTCATCCCCTTCGACATTCCACAGATGAAAAGAGCAACCCTCTTGTGTACTCATCATAGCACTCCAAATCTCACACAAGGGTCACAAATGCTGACACTGCCCTGTTACACACGTCTGAAGCCTTTTCCCCACTAGCCACATTTTTGTACAGTACCCATCTTCTCTGACAAGGCCTGCACTGTGCTAATTTCTGTTGCGACGTTGTTTTAAATTGACTTTTAAAAACATAAAGGATATACAATGAAATGTGTCATCTCACAAAGGATTATAGACTTGCTGCAGCTTAAACACTGTCAGCAACGTTCTGAGAACCCAATTCAATCTGGCCCTAGTTCCAGCACTGAGTTCCAGTGGCAATGCTGGGTGTCATAAACATGCCATAAAGCACCCAGAGGTATGCCCCACCGGCCTGAGAGTGGGGTTGGACCTGTGGAGCCTTGCTCTGCCAGATCCTATCCTCCATGTAAGGCTGAAAAGCCTGACACGTAGGTTCTCTCATCTATGCCAGCAAAATAGCTGGTGCAGGCTTGAGAAGCCCATTGGGGGGGGGCCTGGGGCTTTCCATGGAGGAAGGGGCCGAAATGGTGGTTGCCATTTTGGCACCCCCGCAGCCAGTGGTCCTGCCACTACCAGGATAGGATTGGGCTATGAGTTAGTTAAGGGATGAGGGTGGCAGAAGGAAAATTAATATACTGGTATGCACACTAACAAAAATCCCCTTCTCCAGTCTCCCCCAATTAGGAACACTGGTTTGCCAAAGACAGGCACCAGACATGAGAGACTGTCCCCAATGCATAGGAACAGCTGAAGCATTTATTTATTTTTATGGTTATTAGGATCATTATTAAGATTGTTCTATTATTATTATTAAGATCATTTATGTATTGTCTTTCAAGAAAAACAAGTTCATTAAGTGGTTTATGTAGCAAAGAGAGGCAGAGAAAATTGTCCACCAAATAGTTACTGGGAGGGATGCTGTAATTATATATATAACTTTTGAGATGCCACAAGACTCATTAGTTTCCTGTCACAGGCTTAAAACCATCTTTTAAACAATCCATTAATTGGGTTCTGTCCCCTCCCACAGAACAGATGTGGTTTCTCAACCGTTCATTTATTTATTTGGTCCATTTGTTACAGCCCTCCAGCATACGCTTTCCGGGGTGACACGCAATTAAAAGAATAAAACAATTTAATGAAATTCAGCAACAAAACAATAAAGGGCTGGAGAGACAGCAACATTCATCGATAAAAGCCTGCTGAATTGTAAAAGAGCCACTGAAACCAGTTATCCAAGATGCCAGAATGCTTGAGGAAATTGGAAAAGTCTTGGGCAACTCAGTGGTGCTGGAAGACTGTGAAGGTGGCACTAGGTAAAGGTTTCCAAGGCAGACATTCCAAGTATGGGCGCTATGACTTGCCTCCAGTCACCACCTACCTAACCTCAGACTGGGAGGACAGTCTCTGCTGAAGATCTATTTGCTTTTATATCTACGTTCCCGTTCGTTCATTCAAAAAATTGTGCATTCAAAAATAAAAATTTGTGGCTACCCAAAATAAATAAATAAATAAATAAATAAATAAAGTTCAGAACAGCTTAGCTTCCAGTCTGGCTTAAAAAAGGGACTTCTTCAGCAACATTAGGTGGACCTCTGCGACAAATGGTGTCTGCAGGGAGTTCCTTAGACTGAGCGCCATTGTGAGGAAAGCCTTCTCCTACCTGGCCACCAACTGCTCCTCCAAGAGTGGCATGCATGACGTGCAGAAGGCCCTCCCCAGATGACCTCAAAGGCTGAGCAGAAACATGCCAGGCATGGTAGACCAGGAGGGACTTTAGTCCTAAGTCAACTATCAGCCCCAGAATGACCGCAGCCGATTGGAGTGGTAGAAGGGCCCCAGCCTTATAGCCATAAGTTATGGGACTTTGGAGGGAAAATCAGCACTGTGAGTAGCATAACTGGACCAGCAACCAGTGAAGCTGTTTAGAGCTGCTTTCTGCAGCTGGTCCCACTGTCCCAGTTAATCATCTAGCAGCCCGTTTAGCTGGCAGTGCTAAGTAGCGAGGAGAAAAAAAATGTGTGGAACAGATCAAAGAGCTGGTGCATACATTCCTGTAGCCAATAAGCCGCCCACTCAGGTGCTCTAATGTAGTGGTGCAGCTAGAGGGGGTGCCAAGCACTAAGTTTTGCAGGGAGCCTCACCGTGGTATGCAAGGGGCGGCTTCAGAGCCATTCCAGGTGGTGGGAGCAAAACAGAGGCATGTGCCTGGAATGGGGCCCCTTGCACGCCGCGGTGAGGCTCCCTGCAAAACTTAGTGCTTGGCACCTCCTGTCGCCATGCCACTCAACATATTTTGGAGCCCAATCCTCTGCCTGCCTACTCAGAAGTCAGTCCCATGACAGTGGGGCTCACTCCCAGGGCAGTGTGGCTAGGATCAAGGACCCTCTACCCTTGAGAGATGGGGACCCTCCACCCCCTTGATCCACCTTCCAAATCTGGGGTTGGGGGCAGGCGTGTAGCCAGGATTCTAGAGGTGGGCGACTATTTTTTCAAGGGGAGCAATGATGTCAGGTATCTATACTGGTGGGCAAAATGAAAGGATAAGTATGGCGAAACAACAAATACCCATAACTCCCCCAAATTTCATGAAGAGAAAATAATTTGGGTTGTGTTTTTTTTTGAAAGATGCATTCATTATCTGTCAAGTCAGGTAACAATAATTTGCATAGAATAAATGCATCTCTGCATGCCATGTAAAATGTATTGCCTACATAGAAATAACATGCAACATATCCTTTCAGTTACACACCAGTGCAATACACAGGCTTGCAACCCAGCAAAAGTCAAATATATCACTGTGATGCAGGTTGTATTTACTTGTATTCAAAGTGCCCATCTAACACCTATATAGCACCTATGTAATGCCTATCTAGTGCCTACTTAACACCTCTTAAACACCTATATAGCGCCTATCTAACACCTATATAGCACCTACCTAGCGCCTATCTAGTGCCTATCTAGCACCTATAAAGCGCCTACATAGCGCCTATCTAACACCTATATAGCACCTATTTAGTACCTATCTAGCGCATATAGCGCCTACTTAGCACCTATCTAGCACCTATAGAGTGCCTATCTAACACCTATATAGCACCAATATAGTGCCTAACACCTATCTAGCGCCTATCTAGCACCTTTCTAGCGCCTATATAGCACCTACTTAGCACCTATATAGCAGCTACCTAACACTTATATGGCACCTGTCTAGCGCCTATCTAATGCCTACATAGCACCTACCTAGTGCTTATATAGCACCTACATAGTGCCTATCTAGTACCTATGAAGTGCCTATATAGCACCTACTTAGCACCTATATAGCGCCTGTCTAGTACCTATGAAGCGCCTATATAGCGCCTACTTAGCACCTATATAGCGCCTGTCTAACACCTTTATAGCACCTATCTAGTACCTATCTAGCGCCTAACTAGCACCTATATAGTGCCTACTTAGCACCTATGTAGCACCTATTTAAGACCTATATAGCGCCTGTCTAGCACCTGTCTAGCGTCTATCTAATGCCTCTACAGCACCTACATAGCGCCTATCTAGCGCCTACTTAGCACCTATATACGCCTATCTAACACCTATATAGCGCCTATCTAGCACCTATATAGCGCCTATCTAGCACCTATCTAGCGCCTATCTAATGCTTATATAGCACCTGTCTAGCCCTTATCTAGCGACTATCTAGCACCTATCTAGCACCTATGAAGCACCTATCTAGTGCCTGCTTAGCACCTATATAGTGCCTATCTAACACCTATCTAGCACCTATCTAGCGCCTACCTAGCACTTGTCTAGCATCTATCTAGCGCCTATATAGCACCTATTGTCAGGACTCTGGGGGCGGGGTGGAGTGGCCTCAAGTCAGAGGGGCCTCAGACACCCTCTGACAGGTTCCTGGGGTGAGGCTGAGTGGCCTCAGGTCCAAAGGGGGGGGTTCAGATTCGGCCTGGGCCTCCTCTTTGGTTGCAGAGGTAGCCTCTTGCTCACTGGTGTGCAGCCTCCCTTCCAGCTGCCAGCCTCGCGGAGCTTCCTCCCATCATTGCCCCCCCCCGCCTTTATGGAGCTCCTAGCCCCACCCCCCTCTTAGGGCAGCCTCACCTGGCCAGGCAGCCCAGCTGGTCCTGGGGTCGCCCCCACCCTGCTGCAGGTTTTGGTGGGGGCTTGTGCACCATCCCAGTGCACCACGCCTTTTCCTCCTAGCTTGCTGCCGCCCTGCTCCCTGCTGCTTGCAGCCTCGGGGCGGGAAGCCTCGGCGGCGGCCTAGGGCAGTGACGCCTTCCCCGGGGGGGGGCATCCTTGGCCAGCTGGGGTGCTCCCTGGCTCGCCCTCCCTCACTGGGCCTGGCCCCAAGGCCACACTCCCCAGGTTGCCGTGGGTGGGGCATGGTGTGGCTTCCTGTGAAGCCATCCTGACCACCTCACTGAGGCCATGAGGAGAAGTGCCTTGCTGGGGGTTGCTCCTTCCCTCACCCTCACCTCCACGCCTGTCTGGGTCGCCTGGGGGGGGACGACTGGTGGGGTTTGCCCACCACCCTCTGGGGGCTTCCTGGGCCTGTTCTCCACCCCCACTGCCCTGCCAGGTAAGACAGGGGCTGGCCCTGACATCTATATAACGCCTAGTGCCTATTTAACACCTATCTAGTGCCTATCTAGCACCTATCTAATGCCTATATAACACCTATATAACACCTATATAGCACCTTTCTAGCACCTACATAACACCTATATAGCGCCTAACACCTATATAGCACCTACATAGGTGCCTATCCAGCACCTATCTAGTGCCTATTTGACACCTATATGGAGCCTACATATATATAGTATATAGGCTCCTCATTGAGCTTATAACCTACATAAGAACATAAGAAGAGCCCTGCTGGATCAGGCCAAAGGCCCATCTAGTCCAGCTTCCTGTATCCAGTGGGCTACCAAATGCTTCAGGGAATCTGTCAAAAGACAGCAAGACACAACCTGCATCCTGGTATCCTCTCCTGCATCTGGCATTGAGGTAGCCTACTTCTGAAATCAGGAGCTTGCACATACCCATCAGGGCTTGTAACCTGTGATGGACTTTCCTACAGAAATTTGTCCAATCCCCTCTTAAAGACATCTAAGCAAGTTGCCATCACCGCTTCCTGTGGCAAGGAGACTAACTACACTCTGGGTAAATAAATATTTTTTTTTGTCTGTCCTAACTCTCCCAACACTCAATTTTAGTGGCTGTCCCCTGGTTCTGGTGTTATGTGAGAGGGAAAAGAACATCTCTCCAGCCATTCCTTGCATAATTTTATATGTCTCAATAATGTCCCCCCTCAGGCCTCTGTGGCTATTTGCTGGGTGGGTAGACTTGGGCTCCCGCCTGGACTTAGAGCCCAGGTCTACCTATTTGGGTAGACCATAAGAACATCCCCACTGGATCAGGCCATAGGCCCATCTAGTCCAGCTTCCGGTATCTCATAGTGGCCCCACCAAATGCCCCAGGGATAACAAGATAACCAGATAACAAGACACCTGCATCCTGGTGCCCTCCCTTGCATCTGACATAGCCCATTTCTAAAATCAGGAGGTTGCACATACGCATCATGGCTTGTAACCCGTAATGGATTTTTCCTCCAGAAACTTGTCCAATCCCCTTTTAAAGGCATCCAGGCCAGATGCCATCACCACATCATGTGGCAAGGAGTTCCACAGACCAACCACAAGCTGAGTAAAGAAACTCTTTTGTCTGTGCTAACTCTTCCAACACTCTATTTTAGTGGATGTCCCCTGGTTCTGGTGTTATGTGAGACTATAAAGAGCATCCCTCTATCCACTCTGTCCATCCCCTGCATAATTTTGTATGTCTCAATCATGTCCCCCCTCAGGCGCCTCTTTTCTAGGCTGAAGAGGCCCAAATGCCTGGGTTCCTGACTGAGCTGAAAGCCTCTGTGGCTGTTTGCTGGGTGGGTAGACCTGGGCTCTTATTCCAGCCAATCTCCTTGACACCCACCCAGTGGGTGTTCCCCTGACACCTGATTTTGCTCTCCATCCTGGTGGGCGCCCTTCCCTGCTGGCAGGACAGTTGGGGGGGGTATGCACCCATGGCCTCCCCCAGATCCACCCCTGCTTAGAACCTTTCCCACACTTGTTCTTGGCTCTCTTTAGCTCAAATGCTTTCCATGTTTTCTCCCACCAGAAAAAGGGTCTCCCCAGCCCCCAAGCAGCAGCCATTAATGTTAAAAGTATATCTGAAAGGCAAGAACCTGCCCCCAGGATTTCTCCAAACAGAAACATTTCTCCCTGCCCCCCCCCCCACAGCAGTACCATGATAGTAATTAGCATGTTCCACAGTAGAAGTAACAGCCCCCCTTCCCCCCCAGGAGTACAAGGAGAAATCTCTCCCAACCTTCTGCTCTTGACCAGCCCCCCTCTCCATGTGCTCTGGATGGGGGCAGGGTGACCAGAGGTCATAACTTCCAATGAGCCCCCCCCCCAGGACCCTGTTCTACTCACTCTACACACATGCACTCTTTCTCTCCTCCCCAGTCCCTGCCAGAAGCACCGAACCTCTTCCTTCCTGTGCACAAAAAATGTTGCAAAAAGGGCTTCAAATCACCCCCAGCTGACGCCAGATTAGATAAAGAGGACAGCTTTGGAAAAAATGCTGGGGGGGGGGCAAAGCCCCCTGCCCCCCCCCCAGTTACGGCCCTGGTTGAGGGGCCAGCAGAACTGTGGACGCAGTCCTGCAGAAACTGAGTAGTGTGGAGGGGCAAAGAATTCTGCACATGCTCAGGAACAGCGTTGCCCAGTGGCTTGTGGCCAGACCACTGATGACTCCCACCACCCCGATCCCGGCTTCTCGCCGTCCACCTGGGGCCAGAGCTCCTGCGGGTGCGTGCAGGCAGGGCGGGGCAGGGCTTAGACACCGCGTGAGTGGCAGGCGGGAGCCGACGTGGGCTCAGCGCTGCTCCTCCCCCCGGCCGGGCAGGTGGAGCCCGGGGGCGGATCGCTGCCCTGCCCCGTCTCCGCACTCGGCTGCCCGGCACGAAGTTCGCGGCTCTGCCCCGAGGAGCGTCCAGCCTACTGTCGCCTGCGGGTGAGTGAGCTGGTCCCCCCCGGGCGCCCCTTGGCTGCCCAGCCGCGCCCGGGCTGCCTCTCGCCGCCCTTCCCGCCTGGGGCTCGGGCTGGGTGGGGCGCGCCCTGGATCGGTCCTTCCCAGAGCAGTCCGGAGGGAGCTTCCCAGCTCCGGAGCGTGAAGAGCGACAGCCAGGCTGCCCTCCTCTCCACGCTTACCCAGGAGTAAGCCCCACTGACTATAGTGGGACTTCCTTCTGAGTAGACGTGCACAGGATTGGGCTCTGAGGCTGCCGTCCTGTCCACACTTACCCAGGAGTAAGCCCCACTGACTATAGGGGACTTCCTTCTGAGTAGGCATGCACAGGATTGGGCTCTGAGGCTGCAATCCTGTCCACACTTACCCAGGAGTAAGCCCCACTGACTATAGGGGACTTCCTTCTGAGTAGTCATGCACAAGATTGGGCTCTGAGGCTGCAATCCTGTCCACTCCCACCTGGGAGTAAATACCACTGACTATATTTGGGATTTACTTCTGAGTAGTCATGCATAGGACTGGGCTATCAGTTGGGTGCCTGTGAACAGTCAAGAGCCTTAAGTTCATTCTCTTGTGGGCTGTTGGGGGGACATAGGTTTTCTGCTTCTGAGCTCATTTAACAGGTGTAAAGATTCCGTGTGTACAGTATATGTTCAAAAGCAGAGGGCAGGGGTACATTTTAAGGCAATGTTTCCCAAACTTTTTAGCACCGGGACCCACTTTTTAAAATGACACTGTATCGGGACCCACCTAGATTTACCAGACTTTTAAAAAAAAGGATATTTAGAAAGAAATAATATTTTATTTATTTATAAGTAATAATGATAAAAAAAACTCTCTTATTTTATCTCTCTATATTTAAACAAGCTTGCAAACTGCTGGAGCGCAGCTCATAAGAACATAAGAACAGCCCCACTGGATCAGGCCATAGGCCCATCTAGTTCAGCTTCCTGTATCTCACAGCGGCCCACCAAATGCCCCAGGGAGCACACCAGATAACAAGAGACCTCATCCTGGTAACTCCTTGCAGGGCAGTTAACAGCTATCTTGCAAACTGCAGGAGCTGAGCTTTTTGCAGGGTAATTTCAAGAGCCTTGGGGCTTGAGGCAATTACTTATCTGATCTTTCCATCACCTTTTAGCGACCCACCAAAAGTCAGGTCCTGACCCACCAGTGGGTCCTGACCCTCAGTTTGGGAACCACTGTTTTAAGGTGTAAGGCATGACCTTGCCATAGTCATGCTCCATTAAGAATTCATTCACACACACACACACACACATCGTATTTCAATATAAACTTTCAATGTCTTCTTTAGAGTGTTTTTCTGTCCTGCTGCTGATTTCTGCACTGAAACTTATTCTACTTCATTTAATGTCTACCTCATTTCACCCAAATTCTTGGAAGTCCTTCAGAAAGATAATAGCACTTAGACATTAACATATGCCCCGAGGTAAATGTCTTCATTTGTCTCCTGCTGACCCAGATGATCCTTCTCTGCCAAGGTCATTTTCAGAAATGACTCAAAGGCAGCAGGGAACACTCTGGCTGATGAGTCGTGGCCCATTCACGTATCAATTGTGGTTGGCAACCTTCAGTTTCGAAAGACTATGGTATAAGCCTACAGCAGCCGGTATTCCCAGGCGGTCTCCCATCCAAGTACTAACCAGGCCTGACCCTGCTTAGCTTCCGAGATCATGGTATAAGCCTACAGCACCCGGTATTCCCAGGCGGTCTCCCATCCAAGTACTAACCAGGCCTGACCCTGCTTAGCTTCCAAGATCAGACGAGATTGGGCATGTGCAGGGTAACAGACTGTAGCATGAAGCTCACCCCTTGCAACCAGGGACTGTACTGAGGGGTGTCAACTCAACAGTAGAACTTCCACCCACATGCAGAGATGTGCTATTGACCCCTGATGTCTACAGCTTAAAAATCAGACCATGGGCAATGAGAGAGAGAGAGAGAGAGAGAGAGAGAGAGAGAGAGCTTCTGTCAATCAGGGGAAACAACACCGGGCTTTATGGACCAACGTCCATGGCTTTAAGCAGCCCATCTTGGGGTATTCCATGTACAAATGCTTTTATGCAAATGCCCAAAATCTCCGAGCAAAGATGGGAGAACTGGAATGTCTGGTGACTAGGGAAAACATTGACATAGTGGGCATAACAGAAACCTGGTGGAATGCGGAAAATCAGTGGGATACCGCAATCCCAGGCTATAAACTCTGCAGGAAGGACAGGGAAGGGCATGTAGGAGGTGTGGTGGCTGTTTACATTAAGGAAGGGATAGAATCCAGCAAAGTAGAGATTGAAGGCGGGTCCGACTCCACCATAGAATCTCTGGGGGTTAAATTACCAGGCCTGTGGAGTGATGTAATACTGCGGGCGTACTATTGTCCTCCAGACCAGAAACTGGAAGGGGACCTTGAAATGAGGATACAGATCAAGGAGGAACAGGGTTGTAATCATGGGGGACTTCAATTATCCTCATATTGACTGGGTCAATTTGTGTTCTGGTCACGAAAAGGAGACCAGATTTCTTGACATGTTAAATGACTGTGCCTTAGAGCAGCTAGTCATGGAGCCCACCAGAGGACAGGTGACTCTGGATTTAATATTGTGCGGTACTCAGGACCTGGTTAGAGATGTCAATGTTACTGATCAATTGGGGAACAGTGATCATGCTGCGATCCGTTTCAACAAGCACATCGGGGGAAGAATACCAGGCAAATCTCTCACAAAAACCCTTGACTTCCGACTAGCGGACTTCCCTCAAATGAGGAGGCTGGTTAGAAGGAGGTTGAAAGGGAAGGTAAAAAGAGTCCAATCTCTCCAGAGTGCATGGAGGCTGCTTAAAACAACAATAATAGATGCCCAGCAGAGGTGTATACTGCAAAGGAAGAAGGGCTCGACTAAGTCCAGGAGGGTGCCCGCATTCCTAACCAGCCAAGTTAGAGAGGCTGTAAAGGGCAAGGAAGCTTCCTTCCATAAATGGAAGTCTTGCCCTAATGAGGAGAATAAAAAGGAACATAAACAGTTGCAGAAGAAATGTAAGAAGGTGATATGGGAGGCCAAGCGAGACTATGAGGAACGCATGTCCAGCAGCATTAAGGGGAATAATAAAAGCTTCTTCAAATATGTTAGAAGCAGGAAACCCGCCAGAGAAGCGGTTGGCCCTCTGGATGGTGAGGGAGGGAAAGGGGAGATAAAAGGAGACTTAGAGATGGCAGAAAGCTATTGAGAACAAAACGGCTAATATTATAATGCCGTTGTACAAATCGATGGTAAGGCCACACCTGGAGTATTATGTCCAGTTCTGGTCGCCACATCTCAAAAAGGACATAGTGGAAATGGAAAAGGTGCAAAAGAGAGCGAATAAGATGATTACTGGGCCCTTTCCTTATGAGGACAGGCTATGGTGTTTGGGCCTCTTCAGCCTAGAAAAGAGTTGCCTGAGGGGGAACATGATTGAGACATACAAAACTATGCATGGAAAGGATAAAGTGGATAGAGAGATGCTTTTTACACTCTCACATAACACCAGAACCAGGGGACATCCACTAAAATTGTGTGTTGGGAGAGTTAGGACAGACAAAAAATATTTCTTTACTCAGCTTGTGGTCAGTCTGTGGAACTCCTTGCCGCAAGTTGTGGTGACAGCATCTGACCTGGATGCCTTTAAAAGGGAATTGGACAAGTTTCTGGAGGAAAAATCCATTACTGGTTACAAGCCATGATGTGTATGTGCAACCCCCTGATTTTAGAAATGGGCTATGTCAGAATGCCAATGCAAGGGAGGGCACCAGGATGAGGTCTCTTGTTATCTGGTGTGCTCCCTGGGGCATTTGGTGGGCCCCTGTGAGATTCCGGAAGCTGGACTAGATGGGCCTATGGCCTGATCCAGTGGGGCTGTTCTTATGTTCTAACACTCTATCTTAGTAGATGTGGGTCTGGTTGCAGCTTGGGGGCTACCTTTCGCAGTCAGTTCTACCCCCCCTCTGTGCATATCTCCCACACTGCTGTTGCTTCACCCATCCTACTGCTTGGTCCAGTGGTGGAGGCAGCTTCTTTTTTCCCCTTCCTCCAGTGATGCTGGAGGAAGAGCTGGGCTGCTACAGACCCAATCCTCTTCCCACTTGCTCTCAGCAAAAGGATCAGAGAGCCGACTGAAGTGGCTTGGTGGGTGGCAGGCCACAGTGGAGTGGCAACCGGATGCGGAGTGTGGGGCAGCCCTCCACTTTCCACCCCCCCCAGCTCACCACTCAAAGCATGTGTTGTTGATGGCTTCATCGCTAGGCCGGCATCAGATGTTTCAAGCAGCATCTTCATAAGACTGTGTCACTTTCAAAGGCAGGTGTTGGGGACTTCCCCAGGGCTCTAGGTGCGCTATGATCTCATGGAAAACAACAAGTTGCATGTCTGAGCCATTAGAGGTAATGAAGCCTCATAAATGCTCTCCTAGACTGAGCCAGTATTTGCGCTGATGGACCTTCACTGCAGAGAAGAGAGACATTTTATGGAGTGAGAGATACTGAACCTGCCCCAGAAGGCTTCAGGTCCTTTTTGCTCTTACATCAGTCCTCCCCACCCCCGCCATGCTTTATATCTTATTGGCGAAGACCTGCGTTTAAAGGGCTAGGTCTGCCCCACCATAGCTTGGCCCTCCCTGAAGCTCTCCAGCTGCAAACACACCTCTGGCATTTTATTTATATAAGTTCAGGAAGTGTGGGAAGATCATTTTCCTAAGCAAAACACGGAGCTCAGCGTCATGTGTACTCAACTCTGAGTTTTGAGCCAAAATCCATATTTAGAAACCAAGTCAAGAACGATTCCTTTCCTGTCCTGCATGCTTAAGCTCAGGCAGATTCCAAAAGGCTTCCTTCTCTGGGTGAAGATGCTTTTGGGTGAAAGGAGAGAGAGCTTTTCTGTGCTTCTCAGTCTTAACTAAGGCCAGAATTGTATGATACACTGACGGACATGGGTTCCGGAATACAGTTATTTGAATAATGTGAGCGTGAGGGACATTTCCACAGGAGACACAATAGTGTCTGGTCTGGGCAGAGGGGTCTGGTCTGGAGGGTAGAGCCTCCGTTAGCCCAAAGATAACATCAGAAGGTCACCAGTTCGAGGACACCGGCAGCTCCCTGAACAGCTGAGAATGGCGAGACCTTGGAGCAGCTGACAAGCCCAGCTGAGTGATTCCACCTGCTCTTGGTGTGAGCAAGAAGCATCTTGGCTGCCCTCCATGTGAGAGATGGAGCTGCTTGCCAGCCTGCGTGGGAGAACTGGAGGCCAGAAGCGAGACCAAACCAGGAAGATCCGTTCTGAAATGTTGTTGGTTTGTGAAAGAGAGAACCTCTATGTTTGTAAAAAGCCCTTGAGGGATTTAGAAATGCCTGCCTATGTAAACTACCTTGAATAAAGTCAGATAAGTAGTCCGATGACCAGAAAGGCGGTATATAAATACCTAGTTATTATTATTTTTATTATTAGTTGGGAGGCTGCTTCATCCAACCCTCATTCCCCTCACTGCTGGGCTCTGAGAAGCTCAGCTGGGAGAAAGCAGTTCGGAAGGAAGACGTGTTGCAGGTGAGTGTGTGGTCCTAGCATCCCTGCCCGCTGCTACCTTGTATTCCCATGGGGTTGGCAGCTTGCGTTTGAGGAAGTACTAAGTAGTTCTGCCCTAAGGCACCTTCCAAAGAGCCACTTTAGATCAATCCAAGGGTTTGCTTCTGCTCACCTGTCCTCCTGTCAAGGACTTTTTGACTGTCTTTACTCTTGTAAATCATTTACTCTTGTAAACAGCCCTCTTCTCCCAGGGCCTAATTGCAGATGTATTTTTTGAAGCTCCAAATTACTTAAAATTTAACTGCTTTTCTAACGTGCACAGTCAATGTAATGTACAGAGAGTCTTTCCAGTAATTCCAGTAAGATCAAAGCAGAGTAAATTTTCAGAGCTACCTGGGGTGCCACCTCTGAGAGCTGTGTCTGAACAAAACGCTCCAAGAAGCGACCCAGAACTAAGCAATGGGATGGCTTGATAGGTCTCTTGTTGGCGTTCCATAATCACAGTGACAGCATGGAGACTGGAGAGGGCAGGCCAAATGGCCCACACTGCTTCTGGGCTCCAAACCCCCCTTTCCAGTCTTCAGAAAGTGGGGATCTTTGCTTTCTGGGGTGGTCGCTCCTTGACAGGAGGATGAATGTCAGCTTGGTGAGCTGTGACAAAAAGGGTGGTTGGTAGCATTGCCAAAAGAAGGAACCCATGCCACAGGGTTGGGACTACTTGGGGGCCAATAGGGGGCTTGATCCTTGATAACCACCCAGTCAGTTCCTGTGACCTTTGTGCATTTTCTAATCAATGTGTCTGCTTCATGCCACTTCCCGCTCATGACCAGTTATTTTTTTTCTAGAGCCTTGCTGAAAAAGATCACAATGTCTTCTGTTTGGGTGAGTAATATCAAAAATCCAAGTTTGTGCAGTTTGGTTCGGGCCCAGCCAGTGTCCTAGTCAGCTCCAAAATGCTACCTCTCGCCCCCAAAAATCTTGCCCCCAAATTCTTCCTCTTGCCCCCCCAAAATCTTGTGCATGTGAAAGAAGCCAAGCTGTGCCACCCATCCCTTCCTCTTACCTTCTACCATTCTGGGTGTAGCTTTCCTTGCTCACCAGGGTCCTGAAATTACCCCAAAGTGTAAAGCAGGGGTGTCCAGAGTTTTTGGCAGGAGGGCCACATCGTCTCTCAGACACTGTGTCGGGGGCCGGGGGAAAAAAAGAATTAATTTACATTTAAAATGTGAATAAATTTACATAAGTTTACATAAATGAATATATTAAAGATGAACTTATATGAATGAATGAAGGTCTTGCAATAGCTCAAGGCCTATAAAAGGCCTTGCACAAAGCAAGACTGGCCTTTCCTTTGCTGCCGCTACTGCATCACAGACGTGAAACAGCAAGCAGTGGAGGGAGCCCTCATCCCACAGCTCACACGAGAGGTCAAACAGTCTCCCTCAAGCTGAGAGCAGTTGCGTCGGGCTAGTGTGGGCTCCAACAAACCTCCGGAGGGCCAGAGGCTCATTGGAGACTGGGGACTCCCTGAGGGCCGCACTGAGAGGCCTTGAGGGCCGCAAGTGGCCCCAGGGCTGGGGTTTGGGCACCCCTGGTGTAGAGCATTGTGGATTTCCAGCATGCTTTGCTCTTCCATGTCATTTCAAACAGGACTGGGCTGGATGAAGAGGCTGCATCCTGGCTAACTGAAACTGAAGATAAGGGAAGGGGAGTGAGGGGCTTCACCTCCAGTCCACTTGGCTGCTTTCTTAAGCACCTGGCAGGTGGGGTGATAAAGAGGCAGAGGTGGCTGCTGCGGAGTTTATCCTCCCCTTCTTCCTCCAGGGGGTTGCTGCTGCCCAGAGTGCTTTGAGTGATCGAGAAGGGGGTTGGAGTGTAGACTGGAGCACCTCCATCAGCAGTGAGCCAGAGGGGGTGGCAGGAAGACTCAGGGTGCTTGCTGCATGTCAGTGCCCTCCTGAACTCACCGCTTGATGCAAGACCTTCAGGTCACGTCACCAGTGGGTCAGCCCTGGTTTGGCTCATACACCCAGCATAACATACAACCTAAAACTGAGGCAGCCGGCAGAAGTCGGCATGCCTGAGTCAGTGAACGGTGAGCTTCTTCTTGTGGATAAGAAGTGCTCCAGTCTCTCCTTAACTGCGACAGAATTATTGTTGGTGAAATACGGGTGAAGTGCTGGAGCATGTTCTTTAAGAGAGTGGCGTAATAGAACCAGGATGTTGGCACATGTGGCAGAGCTAACAGAGTATGTTTGCGCAATTTGTTGCAAACGGCAGTGACTTGGGAAAAACAATTGCCATTCTGCAGAGCTCACTCTCAAAGGACTCCTATGTGGCCATTGGTGCTAGAAGGCAGCCCGTAGTCTGCTGCTCCCTCAGACCCCTCAAGATCTGCCCCTGATGCAACTTGCATCAGGTGGCCTCATCAGTGGGCCAGCAGCGGTGTCTTCTAAAAGCGAAGTGTGCTTTGTACATTTAGTGTGGTATTCATAAATGGTTGTCTTTCCCAAAAGTGTGAGTTGCATCTCACCAGAGTTAATTTAGCTGATAGAGTGTGAACACGTCCAGGGGCCTGAGTTCACCTCAATACTGGCCACAGTTTCAGACTTTTCTAGAAGCTAGCAGGATTTGAACCTGGGACCTTTGGCATGCTGAGCAGGGGCTCAATGGCTGAGTCCCTCGTTTCTTAAAGCTTGTCTGATTCAGCAGTTGCACTCTCTTGTGTTTGACTGTCAGTCCCAGCACTCATGCTTAATTCCATAATTTTATTCCCATTTCAAGTCCCCAGTGGGAGTTCTGAAATGATCTGGCACCCGTGAATCACTTTGCCTCCTTGGGGGGAAAAACACATTAATTCTGTTGCTGAAAAAGTGACTTGCTACCAATTTGCTACTGATTGTTCTGCTGGGAAGGGTGTGACTTTCTCCTAAGCCAAACACCAGCGTTGCCTTTGTAGTAAAAGCCTTCCCCATCCTGTTTCTCTCTGAGTAAATATTGGCACAGAAGAAGCAGGAAACAAGGGGCTAAGGACCGTCTCCCCGGGTGATGGAAAATCAAGCTATGTCACCTGCATAGGACCCACCAGAAAATATTCTTTTTAAGATGCATATTGGTAAAAGGTGAGACCTGAAAAACTGGCTCATCTTTCAGGATTCCAGAGAAGTCTTTAGAAAAATGTTTGGCATGCAAATGTCAAGTGGTGCATTTCTACAAAGGAGATACCCTAAGCCTGTAGACCTGGCCCTTGGCTGTATGAGCCCCTGCATAAATCCCACTGAAATGAGGGAGGAAGTTACTGCAGAAGTTGGTTCTGGATTCATAGTCGGTGCATTCTTTCTTGTGCATACACAATAAGTGAGAGAAAAATTGACTCTTGAATTTGATCATATAGAACTTTTGTCCATCCAGAGTGGGTTTTCCCTCCGGTGTCAACAGAAGACTCCTACTGAGTTAGATCAAGGGCCCTTTTTGTCCAGGGGCAGATCCAGTGTTTGGGGGAGCCGTGAGCACTACCTTAACTCCAGAGCCCAGGTCAACCAGGCAGATAGTTTGCTGGGCAAGTAGATCTGGACTTCTTTCCTGACTTGAAACCCAGAGCTATCTGCTGGGTAGACCTGGACTCCCATTCTGACTCCCATCTGGAGCTGCCTTTTCCAGGTAGTAGACCTAGGCTCCTGTCCAGACTGGGTAGACCTGGGCTCCTGTCCATATCTGCTGGGTAGACCTGGGCTCCTGTTCTGACTGCCATCTCTCCCTGCCCAGTGGGCATTCTTCTGGCATCTGGCTTTGCTCCCTATCCTGGTGGTTGCCCTTTCCTGCGGGCACCACAGTTTTGGGGGTCATGCATCCATGGCTCCCCCTTGGCTCTGCCCCTGATTTTGTCCCATATCCATCTAGATGGGTGTAAGAGGCCACCAAGCAAACAAGGCCAGCAAAGAGCTTGGTAAGGAGGAGAATGATCTGGTTCTTGTTTGAGTGGGAGAGTAGATCATTGCGGCTTGCATTGGTAACAGATTGGAGGAAGGCAGCTGTGAAAGGTACCCCAAATGCACTGCCCCCCCCAGGCCCCTCACAATCTGGGCTGATGCAACCCACATCAGGTGGCTGCATGAATGGAGTGCCCCTGCACCATTAAACAGCTATTGTGTGAAAAAAAGAAAACACCAGTTAAAAATGTCCTGCCATTGATCTGAATGGGGGACCTTTAATTTTTTTCAGCCACTTGGACATCCTGCCTGTCTTCCTTGGCACTCAAGTAGTGTCTGCACAGTTTCCAGGCAGCCTTCCTTCCGAGCACAGGTCAGATCCAGAGCTTTGTGTTTTGGAGCTGTCTAGGCAAGGCCTGAGCGACTTGGGTGATGCTGCTTCTGACTTGGTGTGCCTGCTTCTCTGACAAGCAGCAATTGCAAAAACCTTCTAACCTGCCAAATGCCTCTTGTAGAAGGTGACCTTGAACATTCTACTTGGACAACTGCGGTGAGATTCTTGGATGGTGGGAGAGAAGGAGGAAGGAGAGAGGGCTGGCAGGAGGTCTTTCCTCCATGTAGGCAAGCACCCTGCTGAAGCCCGCCACTGCTTGTTTATGGAAAGCTGGGCCGCACCTTTTGGCTCAGTCCCCCGACTCACTGTCAGGCTGGCTTCAACAGCATTTCTCCAGGATAAAGAGGGTGCTTTGTCATTTTGACACTCAGGCGTGACTCAGCCATTGATTGTGTAAGGCTCAGTCTGTACATTACACAGAGTGAGGTGAAGCTCTGGACTTCACCCACGCATTTCTGAATAAGTTCCCATACAGAAGAATCCCTAGGTGCATGTAGCAAAATAGCACATTGGATGAAAGGTTTAGCACAGACCTCTCCCTGATCTGCTAGTTTCTTGCACGCAGGGTGTTTTTTTCATGGGGGAGGTTTCAGAAATATAACTCCCACCTTGTAGTCCAAGTGGACCTGACCACAGTTCAGCTACCTCACTCTGCATAATGCATAAATTTGGCTTTACTCTCTAAACCAGCCATTTTCACAGTGGTTTGCCAGTGGTCCACAGGGGTGCCACAGGAATTTGGGGGAAAGTCATTTATTAGTAGGGTCAATGGGAATGTACGCCCCCCATTGGCAGCATGGTGTGCCTTGGCAATGATCAAAAACCTGATAGTGTGCCTTGACAATTTTAGTGCCTTGTCAATATGCCATGAGATGGAAAAGTTGAAAATCGCTGTCTAAACGATGTGCAAAGCATGCAGCTCGACCAGCAATTCATTTAGTGGGGGTTATTTCAGGAATGTGCTAGTTGTGTGGGTTTTTTCCCCCATTATTCTCTGACAGTGGGCTGAATCTGAGCCTGCACAGGACACACATGCCATACAGAAAGGGTTCTGCTAATGTAACAATCCTCCCTCCCCTTGTTTCGAGAGAGGAGCTAAGTCAACATTCCTGAAGGGCTGAGATCATAAGTTCTTGCTTTTTCCTCCACACCCAAGTGACTTTTTTCCCTCGGCCCCCGTTGAGCTAGGTTTAGTGTTATCAGCAAAAGACAAGGATTTGAAATTACTGTATTTCCAATTTGTGTGTGTGCATACAATATGAACAAGTTAGTATCTCCATGTTCATTCCAAAACCGGTAACATTTGGTTTACGTGGTTTCATCTAGTGCAGTGGTTTCCAAACTGTTTAGCTTTGGGACCCACCTAAAAAAAAACACGTTTCACTTTACAAGTTGCTCAGCCTCTGTGGCTATAGGATGTAGAAACAGTGTTCCACCCACAAGTAGTAGGTTATTTAACCTTTGATGCATATAGTCTAATCTGCCTTGTCAGTTTCATGACCCACCTAAACTTGGGCAGTGAGCCCTAGACCCACAGTCTGGGAACCGCTCATCTAGTGGATTTGTTGCCCTAATGCCACATGTCATTTTTTGAAAGAGAGTCATGTTTCTGACTCAGACGGTTCTGAAAAAGCGGGACCTCATTTGTTAAAAGAATTTGGTACCAGTGCAAAACTGGCATGCAACTGAAATTCCTCAAGGTCTAACCAATCATGCAGGATGGGAGGTCCAGAACTTGCTTGGCTTCTTACACTCCAGTCAAACATTTTGTAAAATTTGTAAAGCCAATTAGATCTCTTTGGGGAGAAAGGCAGGATAGAAATGTAGTAAACACACAAATTAAAGCTAAACAAACAAATTAAAGATAAGCGAGGTGCTTCTAATGGCACAGAATTCAATACCCTTGGAGATGTAACTGTAACAACAAATTCAAGTTTCTAGTCCTTATGACACTTAAGAGCATGTAGTAAATTACATCATACAATGTATAATGTAATCTTTTACTATACTAGGTATCTTATACTAAGCAAGACCAAGACTGGTCCATCTTCCTGGCAATAGCTGTCCAAACACTCAGGCAGAATTTGTTCCTATCACCTGAACACTTTTACTGGAGATGCCAGAGTCTCAGACCTGCAGCATGTGAACCTTGTGAATTTCTTGAGCCTGACACAGTTTGAAACTCACTTCTTTTTTTTTTTAACTTTCTAGGTTGGCGCTAGAGGAACGATTTGGGATTATCCAGGCTTTAATGCATCACGAGATGCTGAGGCAATTCGGAAAGCAATAAGGGGAATAGGTAAATGTGGCCCTCGGCCCTCTTCCAGTTCCGAAAGGAAGGCAGATGAAGCTGTTCACGTGTCGTGCCTCCCTGGGACTGTTGCCCTCTCCTGCTGCTTTTCCAACAGCTGTTCAGTGGCGCAGTGCTCTGAAGATGGAGGCCGCATCAGTCTGGCATGGCTATCATGTTGATGAAACTATCCTCAGTTTGTCAGATCCTTTGAACAGTCTGACGGTCAGCCGGAATCCATCACAGTGGTTGCTGATGAACCAATGCTCTGTTTGGGGTCTACAGCATTCTGGGATTGCAACTTTACTGTTACCCTGCACATGCCCGATCTCATCTGATCTTGGAAACTAAGCAGGATCAGGCCTGATTAGTACTTAGATGGGAGACCGCCTGGGAATACCAGGTGTTGTAGGCTTATACCATAGTCTTTCGAGACTGAAGGTTGCCAACCATACGTGCAGGGGCAATGGCTTCCAGTCTTAAACAGCCAAACTCAGATTGCGTGTTGTTAAGTTTGGGACGCTAAGACTAACTTGGCAGTGGGTGTTATTGGTGTGGCTGTTTATGCAGGATTAGCGATAGCAGCGATTTTAAAGCCCCTCATTAGCCATGGGAGTCCAGCCATTTTTCCTTAATGTGTATTTGCAAATTCTCTTCTGCTTTTATAGGCACAGATGAAAAAACACTGATTGACATCCTTACAGGGAGATCAAATGCTCAACGCCAGCTGATCGCTAAAGAGTACAGGGCAGCTTCAGGAAAGGTATGACTTGGAAAAGCATCCACCCTTGCACAGAGGCATCACTAAGGTTTACCTCACCCAGCGCAATCGATCCATTGTGTCACACCCGCACATTAATATTCTCTTCCCATATCAGACCATACAGAATAAATCTCAATATCATATCACAGCCTCAATGCAGTGGCATCCCTAAAGTTGGTGTAACCCCCCATTAGCTAGCTAGCTAGCTAGCTAACTTTACTTATTTATTTATTTATTTAGGGCCCAATCCTATCCAACTTTCCAGTGTCGGTGCAGTGGCAATGCAGTCCCAAGGCAAGGGGACAGACATTCCCCTACCTTGTGGAGGCTTCCGTAACTAGCCTCCCAACACAGGATGCAGTGCACATTCCATTGGCATGGCTACCCCCAGGGCTGGAAAGTTGGATAGGATTTGGCTCTTATTTATTTATTTATTATATGACAGTTCAGACCACCCAACAAATCAGTTACCAACAAAAAACCAGTAGCCAACTTGATGGCACTCGCTCAACTGAATAAGAGTTCTAGTATTAGCTCTGATACATGGAAATGAAAGCTGGCTTATACTAACACCTTATTGGTTCCCTGCTGTGTCATCGTAACGCCTCACTGGCTCTTGAAACAGTCAGCCTCATTTGTCAGTTTTGAATTATGACAATCCACTTCTTGTTACACAAGGCAGTTGTGTTTCTTTTTTGGAGTTAATTGGCCGTAACATTTGATAGAATATGGATAATTCAACAGAGTTTATTTCATTTCATTCTGCATGAAATTACCTCTCCAATGTTATATAACACTGATGGTATTATTCATAAATACACATTTTCCAGAAGGCTTCCAAAATTTTGGCCACTGATGGTGTCATCCCCTGAGGGTGTCACCTGGTGGAGTTCACACCCCCTGCACCCCCCTAGTGATGCCACTGCCCATGCACAGGGTTTGTCATCCAGTAAATTCACTGCTTGTTCTTCATAATTGACTTGCAAGGTGACTCCCCCCACCCCAAAATGAGGAGTCACTGTTCAGTAGGGGAAGAAGATGCTACAGCCTCTCTTTAGAAAGAGGAAAAAAGAACCAGTGTGGTGTAGTGGCCAGACTTGGAGGACCAGAACACACAACCCCAGCCCTCAGATGGCATCATTCTGGCCTAATCTAATGTTGCTCCCAGTATTCTTGGGAAGATTCCATGAGAGTGGTGCCGTAAGCAGCGTTCTGAGTTCCTTAGAGGAGGGGCAGAACACACAACGTAGCAGCGAAGCAAGTGTTGAGGGAAGGAGACAAAAGCTGCTTTTCAAAGGAAGACTTTGTGAGTGATGTGTGCCTGGAATTGGTGCACCCAGCATCACTTGGCCAGGCACACTGAAAGTGCCACATGATTACTAGTGAGGGATGCAAGGAGATCGGAGATGTGTGAGAACACCCCGCTCTTTCTCTCAGAGAAAATGGGCCAGTAGGCTGTATCAGTTCATATTACTGGGGGGCGGAGGTGTGTGTTGCATGACTGAAAGCTCCATCATAGAGAACTTCCCTCCATATAGAAACATACTCAAGGAAAAATGTGAGGCTCAAATGCACCTCCTGGACTGCTGGCTTTCTATGGAAAGGGAACTCTTTTCTTGTATGGAGGACTATTCATTTTGGTGAACCCTCACCAGCAGGCTGTCTGCTCAGACGTGAGGCTACCACACTGGGTGAGAACTTGGCCTGAATGAAAGGAGGAATGGAAGAATAAAAATATCCCAGTGGTTAAAGGCAGGCAGCCTTTGTAGTGTGTGTGGAATTTTTGAAAGTGAGAAGTATTCACAGCTGTTTCCCCCTTCCTCCTTTTTTTTTTTTTTTTAAAGGATCTGAAAGATGACTTGAAGGGTGATCTGTCAGGTGACCTGGAGCGTATTATGGTCGCACTTGTGACGCCTCCTGCGGTTTTTGACGCTAAACAACTGAAGAAGTCAATGAAGGTAAGCTGCCAAAATGATGATGCTCCTTCTGTAATGTACCCATTGGCAGTGGTGTAGCTGGAGGGGGGCAAAGTGCTAAGTTTTGCAGGGAGCCTCACCACAGGGTACAAGCAGCCCCCTCCCCCACCTCTTTGGAGCCATTCTGGGTGGTGGCTTTGGAGCCATTCCAGCCAGTGCCTGGAATGGCTCCAAATGGAAGAGGGAGGGGCCCCTTGCACACTGCAGTGAGGCTCCCTGCAAAACGTAATGCTTTGCCCCCCCTCTAGCTATGCCACTGCTCCCTGGAAATATTTAGCCTGCCATATCTACTCATCTCCTGCAAGGTTTAATTAAGATTACCATATTATATTGAGATAGTATATCATCTTAAACACAGTTATCCTAGAACAGCCATTCTTCATCAGGGTCCAATATATACAAGGACTGCAGCACTTGTGGGAGTCATGTGGAATGTGCTACCACCAGCACTTTCACAGTGGAAAGCTCAGCCTTAAAACCTGTTTTTTAACCTGCAGCTATTGATCAATTGATTGATCAGGGCCTTCAGCCTTCATTCGTAGCCATATGCCCTTAAATTTGATCCACTGTCTACATTAGATTCCTACAGGTACAAACCAGCTAGTGTTAGGTTAGGTGTTACCTTCTGTTGGAATGAATATTTTGGTAATTATAATTACCTCTGGTAATTAAATATTCTGGGTTTTTTTTTTTAGAAAACCTCTCTTTTTAGATATCGCTGTACTACAAGTTCTGCTGTCAGCTAAATACTGGATCCCCAAAGAGAATCCAGCACTATCAACGCTACAGCGTAAAATGCAAAATAGTCTTGCTCTCTTTTTTGCTTAGGGTGCTGGAACTGATGAGAAGGCACTGACTGAGATCCTTGCCTCCAGGACTAGTAGGCAAATGAAAGAAGTTGCCCAGGCATATTATACAGGTAACGTTGTTTTGATGGAATAACGATTAATTGGGCAATCACCATAGTCCTTTCCCTGGCACACAAGCGCTAGTTGGTTAGCCTCAGATTGGAGAAACTGGCTAGAATCAGAGGCCGTTAGAGCTGCTAGGTGCCTTGGAGATCATCTAGTCCAACCCTTTGCTCATAAGAACATAAGAAGAGCCCCGCTGGATCAGGCCAAAGGCCCATCTTCCTGTATCTCACAGTGGCCCACCAAATGCTTCAGGGAGCCCACAAGACAACAGACACAACCTGTGTCCTGTTGCCCTCCCCTCTTTCTAGTTCCATGGGATGGAGTGCAGGGAAGGTGAAGATGTTAGCTGGGAGAGAGTGGCATAGCTCAGGAGTTAAGAGACTAACAGCCCAATCTTTCCCTTGCTACCCAATGGTGGCAAGGTTCCCACAACAGTGGTGACTGCCGTAAAGCAATCAGCACCTATTGCAAAATGCGCTCGGACAGTGCGTGAGTCAGCACACTGCTGGGAGTGCAAGGAGGAAGGCCTGTGTCCCCACAGGCCAGTGTCACACATTGCCAGTGTCCCCACTCACCAGGTAAGACATCGAAAGAGGCAGTAGGGGGTTGAGGGAGGGTCAGAATGGGGCAGACAGGGGGCATAATGGTGGATGGGGAGGCCACGGGAGGGGAAGAATCCATTGTGAATGGCCTGCACTGATCCTTTTCCCCTGCTGCAAAACCCTGCCTGCTCCCTTTCTCTCCTTGGATTTGCGCTGGCAAACGTGCTGGCTCAGGTCCGAGGAGACCCATTGCAGGTCGGAGAGCTTACATGGAGGTATGGGAATTTTAAAATCCTGTTCCTCGCTGATGTCTCCTGCTGTCCACCCCCAACCACAAAATGCAGTATTTGCCAGCGTGGTGTGGCTGCAATGGCGGGGTGGGTGGGTGGGTGGTGAGGCATGGACAGATAAAGCCACTTTCCACTGACCCATCTAGTGCGGTGCCATCTACTCTGAATGGTGAAAGCCATTCAGGCTTCCAGACCGGGGCCCTTCTTGGCACTGCTGTCTGAGAGTCCTTTAAATTGGAGATGCCCGGGACTGCACCTGGGGGGTGGGGGGGGGAGTGGATCTTGGCAGCAAAGGCACACACTGGATCTTATCCCCACTTTTCTAGCCTGCTCCAACCCCTTCTTCTCCTTAGACTTAGGGCCCAATCCTGTTCACTGTCAGTGCAGGCACTGAGCTTCAGCACGGGCACTGGGTGTTGTAAACATGCCATAAGGCACATCCGTGGCACCCAGAGAGGAGGGGCTGCCGGGGATGAACCAGCACCAGTCAGCGCTGAGCCTCAGTACCGCGTAGAGGGCCAGCCTGCACTCCTGCAGTCCTGGCCGGCGACAAGTATTTTAGGGGTGAGGGGAGGTGGGGAGTGAGCAGAGCAAGGTGGGGAGAAGATGGCGGAGGAACCGTGGTGGGAGGTGGGTGGGACTGGCAGAGCCCTGCTTTGCTGCATCCTATCCTATGGGCTGCAAAGTCAGACATAGAGTTCTTAGGTCTGTGCTGGCAAACTAGCTTGGGCAGTCTTGAGAAACCCCATTGCAGGGCTTCCCCCAAAGAGACCTCCAGTGGCCCTGGCAGATAAGAGTGGGCTGTTATACCGGAAAAACAAATAGTGTGGGTCTAAGGAGACCCATAGGTAATTAGGCAGCCAACTGGGAGGTCAGTAAAAAAGATTTTTTCTTTACTTTTGCTGGCCATCTGCTTGCCCCTTCCCACCATAGTATGTGGGGTGCACTCCAGCCACTTGGCTGCAATGCATAGGATCTATACTATAACACAGCGGTTCTCATACTTTTAGCATCGGGACCCACTTTTTAGAATGAGAATCTGTCGGGACCCACCAGAAGTGATGTCAGTGATCAGAAGTGGCATCATCAAGCAGGAAAATTTTTCACAATCCCAGGCTGCAATCCTACCCACACTTACCCAGGAGTAAGTCCCATTGACTATCATTGTTAAAAGCATATACAGAGTAGCCTGTTCAAAGTACAGGTCTGTAACAGTTTCCCAAATGCAGTCACATACCATGGTAGCATCAAGTCTAATAGATTAAAAATATTGAAATGAATGGGGACCCACCTGAAATTGGCTCGCAACCCACCTAGTAGGTCCCAACCTGCAGTTTGAGAAACACATATTTAAACAAGCTCTTAAGAGTGCTCTGACAGCAACTCTTGCCCTGCACATGCCCGATCTTGTCTGATCTTGGAAGCTAAGCAGGGTCCGGCCTGGTTAGTACTTGGATGGGAGATCGCCTGGGAATACCAGGTGCTGTAGGCTTATACCATAGTCTTTCGAGACTGAAGATTGCCAGCCATCTCCCTATACTGAACACTATCTCCTGATCTTGTCTGATCTCGGAAGCTAAGCAGGGTCAGGCCTGGTTAGTACTTGGAGGGGAGACCGCCTGGGAATACAGGGTGCTGTAGGCTTATACCATAGTCTTTCAAGACTGAAGGTTGCCAACCATTAAGAGTGCTCTGAAGCATCGAAGGGCAGAGGATTGAGCTGGCCTTAGAGAGCCTCAGAAGTTGGCTGCAGCTCTATGCATGTCTACTGAGAAGCTGCTCCTATTATAGCCAATGGGACTTACTCCCAGGAAAGTGTGGATAGGGTGGCAGCCATAGTCTGTTGCTAGAAGAGCATAAAAAAATAAATGTATTTGTGGAGGAACAATGTGTTTCAGCTCCTTGACCTTTCTTAGCAAGCAGATGCTCTTTGAATGCCAGCATATTTGGCACTGAGAATATTTAATACAATAATAGCCTCTACAGTGAGTCTATCAAATTCAGAGTGTTCTGGCACTGAAGTAAATAGATAAACACTTAATTCCTCTAACAACAGAGTCATGTGCCTGACCCTTTTAAATTTCGTTGCTTCATCTCTGGCAGAGCTCATTACAAGGCTGGTTCGAGCCCCACAGGGTGCTAAGCTCTTTAACCAGGGAACCAATTTCCTCTCTATCCAGCCAACGCTTGATTGTGTTTTCTGTCACAACAACAACCAACCACACAGGGAAATTTAAAAAAAGCATACTTTTCAGAATCTGTCCAATTTCACAGTTCAGACTTTGATGGTGAAATTGAATCCCCAGATTTGGCCTTTGAATTTTGGAAGTGACATTGGAGATTTCAGCGTCTTGGTTATTGCTCTGCTTTCTTAGACTGGTGGATGAACAAATGAGTGAAGATGGTCTCCAAAACTTCTTAACAGTGTTTAAGAATGGGCATGTGGTGGCCAAAGGCAGCAGCTGCCCAGAGGAAATTTGAAGAATCTTCACTTTCACAATTCACAAGTATTTCAACTTCATTCCCCCAGCACTGGCAATTTGTCCTTTGTTTTTCAGCCATTCCTTAGGAGTGAGGGCTTTGAAAATATTGGCACTTAAAAAAAAAAAAAAAAAAGGAAGCTAACTCTGTTATGGATTTTCTTTTCCCCCTTGACAGCTCAACTAGTGAGGATTTTGTATGTTGAAATATTCAGGGTCAGTTGTGCTGGCTACTTGATTCACAGAATTTGAATCTGGCACCCTTCTCCTTGGATAGTCCACATAGGGCCCAATCCTATCCAACTTTTCAGCACCAGTGTGTACCCGAATGGACACACACACGATTCTTTGGATTTTGGAGAGGCAATCAAACAGGCGACAGGAGAATTCAAAGGACTTCTTATATTTACTCTCGTTTGCAAACGGGACCCTCCACAAACACACACACACACACGTGGAGAGACCCCGGAGAATTACAATGATCCAGGTTTTATAGGGTAGTCTAGGTAGGGGAGGGGGGACAAGAGCACACAAAGAGAGCAAAACACATCACAGACATTTGGCATTGTTATCAGATCAACATCTTGATCCTCAGGATGTACAGGAGGGCAATTCGATACGCATCGGCAATTTGTTCACAGAGATATCCATTACAAAGGATCTGGTACTCTATGCATCCCTTTTATTTGCTTATGGCTCTTATTTATGACTGTCTGTTTACCCTTGTGAATGTATACCACAGTTAGCCTGTTCTCTAAGAGGGATTTTAGATGCTGGCTTTTGGTCAGAGAAGAGCCTTATGGGTGAACTGGGCATCTTGGGATATTTCCATATTGTGAGCTTGGTATCATAAGAACATAAGAACATAAGAACAGCCCCACTGGATCAGGCCACAGGCCCATCTAGTCCAGCTTCCTGTATCTCACAGCGGCCCACCAAATGCCCCAGGGAGCACACCAGATAACAAGAGACCTCATCCTGGTGCCCTCCCCTACATCTGGCATTCTGACTTAACCCATTTCTAAAATCAGGAGGTTGCGCATACACATCATGGCTTGTACCCCATAATGGATTTTTCCTCCAGAAACTTGTCCAATCCCCTTTTAAAGGCGTCTAGGCTAGACGCCAGCACCACATCCTGTGGCAAGGAGTTCCACAGACCAACCACACGCTGAGTAAAGAAATATTTTCTTTTGTCTGTCCTAACCCGCCCAACACTCAATTTTAGTGGATGTCCCCTGGTTCTGGTATTATGTGAGAGTGTAAAGAGCATCTCCCTATCCACTCTGTCCATTCCCTGCATAATTTTGTATGTCTCAATCATGTCCCCCCTCAAGCGTCTCTTTTCTAGGCTGAAGAGGCCCAAACGCCGTAGCCTTTCCTCATAAGGAAGGTGCCCCAGCCCCGTAATCATCTTAGTCGCTCTCTTTTGCACATTTTCCATTTCCACTATGTCTTTTTTGAGATGCGGTGACCAGAACTGGACACAATACTCCAGGTGTGGCCTTACCATAGATTTGTACAACGGCATTATAATACTAGCTGTTTTGTTCTCAATACCCTTCCTAATGATCCCAAGCATAGAATTGGCCTTCTTCACTGCCGCCGCACATTGGGTCGACACTTTCATCGACCTGTCCACCACCACCCCAAGATCTCTCTCCTGATCTGTCACAGACAGCTCAGAACCCATCAGCCTATATCTAAAGTTTTGATTTTTTGCCCCAATGTGCATGACTTTACACTTACTGACATTGAAGTGCATCTGCCATTTTGCTGCCCATTCTGCCAGTCTGGAGAGATCCTTCTGGAGCTCCTCACAATCACTTCTGGTCTTCACCACTCGGAAAAGTTTGGTGTCGTCTGCAAACTTAGCCACTTCACTGCTCAACCCTGTCTCCAGGTCATTTATGAAGAGGTTGAAAAGCACCGGTCCCAGGACAGATCCTTGGGGCACACCGCTTTTCACCTCTCTCCATTGTGAAAATTGCCCATTGACACCCACTCTCTGCTTCCTGGCCTCCAACCAGTTCTCAATCCACGAGAGGACCTGTCCTCTAATTCCCTTCTAATGCACTTCTAAGTATCAAGTGCAACTGCAGTGCAGCCCCAAGGTAAGGAAACAAATGTTCCCATACCTTAAGGAGGCTTCTGTGACTGCCTCCCCACCACTGGATGCAGTGCACGCCCCAGTGGTATAGCTGCGCCGGCACTGGAAAATTGAATAGGATTTGGGCCATGGTTGTCCCCATCTTTGAAAAAGGGAGGTGGAATATGGCCAAGGACGGATTGCCCAGCTATCCTAGCACATGCAGCAGCAAAACTGTATATCTAACATCTTCAATATAGACTGGAGACTTGTGCTGTTGGAGTTTACTTTGGTGTTATTTTGGTGAACTCTGAAGTTTATCTTGGTGTGGAGAAGCAGACTTGATTTTGAGAAGGTGGATCAAGAGTTAATCTAGAGTTGAGTGGAAAGGTCTGGATGGAGAACTTACTGCTTGAGAAGAGGGGGCCAATATGCATTTTTCCAAGTTGCTACTACCTTTTCATAGCAGATGCTGTGCTCTGATGCAATGGCTCTGAGCTAGTGGCTGCCATTTTCCCCCGGAAACTCCATAAGAATGATCCTGATGTCATAGTTTGCTCTGATGGAGGCTCCTAGGAGAAAATAGTGACTGCTGATGCTGGTGAAAGTGAGATTGTGTCATCATGTGATGGCATCTTTGGGGAGGGGGGTTCAGGGAACAGTGGCAGCAGCCAAAAGGAGCCATTGCTGGGAAATCCCTCCCATCTTTGAACAATTCCAACATGGTCCTCTCCATATCATCAGTTGCAAATTGGGGGGGGGGGGGGAGAATATCACTTCAGTACTAGCTGATCATTGTTGTGTATCAGATTACTTCATCTGTTAATAAACTTGGAGGTCAGAAGCCATATTTGTTCACAGCTTGGCAGCTCTTGCGCCCGACCACAGGATTTTAATTTTATCTTTTTAAGAGCAATAATTAGCATATGCTCTTAGGTTCATATCCAGCTGAAGTTACTTGTGATGACGTTCCATTGAACCTAATGAAGTCATTTATGGGGCCTTCGTCTCTGCAGACTTCAGCTGGAACCGGGCCTAGTTGCCAGACTGCTTGACAATTCCCCCCCCCCCATTGCCCTCCCCACCACTTCTTCCAAATTGCGTGAGTTCAGAGGCGGTTCCAGGGAAAGAATTCTGCTGCTTTTCAGAAAGATGAATGGCTAAGCTGTAGAGAAGCTGACCAAGATGGATGGGAAAGTTTAATACAGCCAGCCCCAAGAAGTATATACTTGGAGTAAGTACAGCTCTTGTGCAGCCTCACTTTGATTAGTATCTGGAAGATTTATGGCTGTTTGCCTGGTGAGTTGGATAAATCCCAGCACTGGAAGTGGAGTTCATGTCCTGCTCCAGCGCACTGTATTCTAATGGGAGTCCTGCAGTCTGAACAAAGCAAGTACACACCAAGAACAAGCTTATTGAACCATTATGGACTTGTTTGGAAACCTCTAGCCTGCTCGTATTGTGAGTGATCACCACTCACTCGCACAGCGAGTCCTGTAAAGGGAAAGCACACTAGGTTGGAAAGACCTGGAAAGAGTCGTGTTTGGTATTCATAAAGTGCTTTCAGACATTCAAAGCATTGCAAGGACGTTTGCACTATCTTGTTTGCTTTATAACAACCCTGTAAGGTAGGCCAGTATTATTATCCCCATTTTACAGATGGAGAACGGGGGGTGAGAGAGAATGGCTTGCCAAAGGCCATCTAGTGAGAAAATCAGAATGTCAGATGAGATTACAATAATGGCTAATTTTACAAGTGCCGCCGCCTAAGGAGGTACGTGGGGCGGCGGCAAGAAATAGGGCCTTCTCAGTAGTGGCACCAACGTTGTGGAACTCCCTTCCCCTTGACTTGAGAATGGCTCCCTCTCTGGAGACTTTTCGGCAAGGCCTGAAGACCTTGTTGTTTAATCAAGCCTTCTGACTTCATGGCCTTTTTAACATCTTTTATACATCTTTTAGTTGCTTTTTACGGGCTTGATTCCTCTAAGTACTGCTGCTTTATGCTCTTTTATTCTGACTTTTATCTGACTACTGTTTTTATGGGTTCTGCTAATGTGTTTTTTAATGTGTTTTTATCTGTTTGTGAAATTATGTTTTAATCTGTTTTATATGTTGTTAGCCGCCCTGGGTCCCTTTGGGGAGAAGGGCGGGATAGAAATAAAGTTTTATTATTATTATTATTATTGTTATTATTATTATTAATGACTTGTGGGATGGAGTTGCAAGAAGCTAGGTTGCTCTGGAGCGAAGCTCAAGTTCCACTTGACTATGAAGCTTCTTGAGTGGCAATTGTAGTTTCTCCACAAATTGTCTTCACGGGATCCTTGTGAGGATACAATAAGATGCTCTGGGTGCCTGTGGAAATGTGACATACAAATGCAATTAAAGACATGCCCTTTTCTATAGCCCAGTGGTTCTCACACATTTAGCACCGGGACCCACTTTTTTAGAATGAAAATCTGTCAGGATCCACCGGAAGTGTTGTCATGACCAGAACTGACATCATCAAGCAGGAAAATTTTTAGGAATCGTAGGCTGCAATCCTACCCACATTTACCCAGGTCTAAGTTCCATTTACTTTTATTGTTAAAAGTACATACAGATGAGCCTGTTAAAAGTACAGATGTGCAACATTTCCCCAAATGCAGTCACATACCACAGGGGCATCAAGTCTAATATATTAAAAATAAAATATTGAAATGAATGGGGACCCACCTGGAATTGGCTTGTGACCCACAGTTTGAGAAACACTGCTATAGCCAGTTGCTATTAAAGATATCAGTTGCACTGCTGATTTAAATGGGAGGTGCATCTGTTTTTGTTCAGTATGCAAACAAAACTGCAGTACGTAATTTTTTTTATGCCATTATTCACCGTCCCTAGGACTGCAGCTATCTAATTATCTTCTGCACAGAGATGTCATTAAATTCATGGAGAGAGGGCGACATTTCTCTTCAGTGTTTAGTTTCATTTCACCAATAGGAAGGCGATACCTGTGCAAATGGCAGGAGGTTTGTGGGGTTGAGGGGCTGGTGACTATTAATCCTCTGTGTAGTTGCTCAGATCTTTGCTATGTCATCAGCTCCATGTGATCTTTACGTAGCCCTGGGGACTAGGGCTACATAACAATCAGCAGTCTTGATGGCAACACAGAATTTGATGGAACTAAATTCTGAAAATGAGCTCAGGGCAGTCTTTCTGGACATCAATCTCACATGGGCTGGATGGTGGAATCCCAAGGGTCTCAGTGAGATCAAAGATGGGGATGACCTTTGGGGGGATGCCCCCTGGCTTTGCTGCAGTTGTGCTTCTGCTGCTCCTAAATATTAACTATTGCTTTTGGTTTGGGCAGATGTCACTGACTCTATTTCGTGCGTCTGTTGGTTTCTTTCAGTTTATAAGAAGAGCCTGGGGGACGACATCAGCTCTGACACTTCGGGTGACGTCAGAAAAGCCCTGTTAACTCTTGCCGATGTAAGAGACCCTCCACATCATGTGTTGCCTAGATCATGGCGCACCTTTCTCGTGCAAATGTCACGTGAATGAAATGGCCCTCTTTGGTTGGTCATAATTTGGTTCTGCTGTGGTTCCATAGATGCCACTAGTCTAGCAGCAAGTGTTGGGAGCTGTATCCTAGGATCTCCTACTGCCAGGAAGTCCTGCTTGCTGTAACAGCATGCTCAGAAAAAGACTTATTTCCATGACACATTGTGCTCTGCATGTGGTGGTTTGCAAAGGGGACCTGGTGGCTCTCGCAAATGTGCAGTCTCTTTGAAGGCTTCTACTGAATGCCAGCCCCAGCTTGGAAGGTAGGGAGCCTTTTCTTCCTTTCTCTGGAGGTGGTCTTCAAAAGGGCCTATGTGACCTTGGGAACTGGCAGTAGGAGGATAGTGGTGGCATCAAGAAATGGATTATTGCACAAATATGTTCTCCAGTCTCCTTTTGCAGTGGAAACTCAGTGTGACACAGCTGTTCCCGTGGTTGCTTGGGAAACGGGGTGTGTGTGCCAACCTCTGGTTCATCTTAGTGTACTTCTTTCTTCCTTATTTTTAACTTGTCACTTTTCTGTATTTTGGTAGGGCAGAAGAGATGAAAATCAAAGAGTGGATGAACAGGTTGCAAAGAAGGATGCACAGGTATGGCAATTTTAGCCAGCCATAGAATTTCGTCATGGAACATTTCCTGACTCTTAGGAGGTTTTATCTATCTTTCTGAGCAGGCTGTTTGCAGGGCTACGATGTATATGCTATATAAAATGCTTGTCCCTCCATCTCCTGTCCCTTTCCAGATGCAAGGGAGGGCACCAGGATGCAGGTCACTTGTTGTCTTGTGTGCTCCCAGAGGCATGTGGTGGGCCACTGTGAGATACAGGAAACTGGACCAGATAGGCCTGATCCAGCGGGGCTCTTCTTATGTTCTTACTGTAGAGCTGGAAAAGGCAATTGGAATTGATTTGTAATAAATCAACATGTGTAGGTTTGTCTGCATGTTTGTCACAATGCATCCTTCTGGTGTTGCTAGCTGATTTTTTTAAAAACAGAATTAAAAAGTGATTTCAAGTTTTTCTTTCTCGAAAATCAGTTGTGGAGGGGACAAATTCAGATACATTCATGTGACTTGACTGTGTTGGAAATGGTAAGGTGAAAAACTGGTCTGTGGTTGCCCTGGAAAGGGATATTATGTCAGAATGCTGAGAAAAGAGTTTGGACATTGCAAGCCTGAAGGGAGAGGAGCAGGAAAGCCATGAGATCCTTTCGTATTTTCTAGATCCTTTACCAAGCGGGTGAAAAGAGATGGGGGACTGATGAAGACAAGTTCATTGAAGTTCTGTGCTTCAGCAGCTTTCCTCAACTGAAACTAAGTAAGAAATAAGTGGCGACCCCCATTGTCGGAGCCCGCCTTCAACCCTTTTGGGACATTCTGTAAATGGGGGTGCCACCCACAATTATGGAATGCTCAGGAATATGCCCGCTAGGGCTGGCCACACTTTATGCCAGGAGTCAGCAACCTTTTCAACAAAGGGGCCAGATATTTGGTGGTGACATCATCACAACAGTGCCATGTAACTGGATTGCTGAGGTCTCAGAGAGGGAGAGAGAGAGAGAGAGAGAGAGAGAGAATGCATTAAGGAATTTGTGCAGCTTTGGGTTTAGAAATAAGGGTGCCTTGAACAGTTTTTGTTCTGAATTTTTTAAGTATGTGCCACTTACAGGCAGGTCATTCTTGCCCTTTATCATTTCTAAGCCTTTGACGAATACAGAAACATCAGCGGAAAGAAAATAGAAGATAGTATACAGAGTGAAACATCGGGACATTTTGAAGACCTACTTTTGGCCATTGGTAAGAAGCCTTAAGAGAAGCTATCGATATAATGTAAATGCCTTTTAGAAGATAATCCATCACTTTCTACCTATGCTCTGTGGAGGGTATTCACGGAATTGTGGGGATAAAATTGAGGTGGGGGGAGCTGTGTACAGGATCCTGAGCTGCTTGGAGAAGGGTATAAACAGGGATGGGAACTTGAGTCAGGTGACTCGAGTCAGAGTCGCAAAAACACTTGTTTTTTGCTGACTTGTGTACACTTGAGTCAGTCGTGTCAATGACTATGGCATTGATTCGAGTCTGATGCCACTGACTCCCCACGCGTGCAGGCTCAAGTCTGTCTGGGTGTGCTTGCTTACTATTTTTTTGTGGTGTGAAAGACCTCGTGGGGCCATCATTCAGACTGGGCAAGCAGCAGGGAAATTCCAGCCAAGAGGCAGTGAAGGGTTAATGTTTTGGTTTTGCATTGAGTGTTGGGGGGAGAGAGGCAGGAGCAGACTTTCTTGTCCATCTCTGAAGGAACCGATGATCCTTGGATGAAGGTTTATTCTGTGGACAAGTGAGGGGAGAAGGTGGGGGGTGGAAGAGGCCGTTCTTAGTCATCCAGGGGACATGAATGACATTGAATGACTAGTCACAATGGGACTACTATTGAATAGAGCTGCAAAGGATTGGGTTGTACTACTAAGCCTCCCAGCTGCTGACCTGACCCTTCTCCCTCTTGCCACTTCTGTTCACGCTCTCACACGGTTTGTCCCACCCCTTCCCACCTTGTTTACAGATGGGATGGGGACATCAGGAGAGTATTAAATGAGAACTCCCACACACACACCCCAGCAGCAGGTCCATTTTTTTTTTTTATGGAAAAGACTCAGGACTTGAGTTTTTTAGAGTTCCCAGAATGCTTTGAGTGACTCAGAAAATCCGCTTGTTAGAACTCATTTTCACGTCAAGTTAAAGGAGGTGGAGACTCATAACTGACTTAAGTCAAGCCATGCTGGATTTGCCCATCTCTGGGTAGAAATATGTAAAATAAAGTAATGCGCAACTCCCAACTTCACCTGGTTGGCAACCTTCAGTCTCGAAAGACTATGGTATAAGCCTACAGCACCCGGTATTCCCAGGCGGTCTCCCATCCAAGTACTAACCAGGCCTGACCCTGCTTAGCTTCCGAGATCATGGTATAAGCCTACAGCACCCACTATTCCCAGGCGGTCTCCCATCCAAGTACTAACCAGGCCTGACCCTGCTTAGCTTCTGAGACCAGATGAGATCAGGCATGTGCAGGGTAACAGTGTTATACTAAAATATCTGTGTTTTCTTAATCAGGAATCTTAGTATGCCATTTGGGAGAGAACAGGAATGCTTTTGCTTAAGCAAAAATTTCCAGTTTTGTACTTGCAAAAAAAAAACAACAAAGGCTAATTATATTTGGCCATCGTTCTTTTTAGGGACATGTTTGAGGACATCTGAGGAAAATGCTCCACAAATGCAGTTAACACAATCACCCACGAGGGGGCAGTAGTAAGAAAAAAGCACTAACAAACATTGTCAACAGTGCCTGCTGGATGCTTTGCGCAGTGATGGACCTTCAAAGAGCTGTTTCATTGCATTCTTTCTGTACAGCTATGAATGTGAGCCAAAGCTTGCCCAGCCAAGAGAATACAGCATAGTGCATGGGACCAATGCTTAATATTTTTCCTTCCCCTCTTTTAACAGTTAAGTGTGCAACCAACACTCCAGCGTTCTTTGCTGAGAGGCTGCACAAGTCTCTGAAGGTAGGCACTTTGCTTCCTTACAGGGATTGTGGGAGGTAGGGTGGTGTAATGGTTAGAGTGTGGGGCTTGGCATGAGGAAACCCTGCCTTCAAAACCCTTCACAGCTGTCCAGTTGACTCAGGGACTGTCACAGGTCCTCAACTCAAGCATCTCATGGAGTTGTTGTGAGAACAAAATGCTGGGGTGTCAGCCATGCAAAGAACCCTGAGATGCTTCTTGGAGGAAGGGGAGGAGAAGATATAATCATAATGATTCATTCAGGACTGGACCAACCACATCCTGATTGAAGGTACATGTCTCCGGTAAGAGATCTGCACATCGTAGTGGACAGAGTGGAATGCAAGATTCTGGCCCACATTGCAGACAAGGAAGAAGCAGGAGAAGGGAACTTCCTGGCTGCTCAGTTTCAGATAGAGCTAGGAGTCCAGGGCGTTTAGTGATGAGTAATGCTGCAGCAAATCCGCACTTGTGTTTGGATTTTAACCTAGCTGCCTAAAGTGGCTTTATGAAATGTTGCACATCGCCTTGGCTGGTTTGAAAGTAAAGGGGCAGTTTATAAACCTGAATGACTAATCTGCCCTATTCTTGTTCACAGGGAGCTGGGACGGATGAATTCACGCTGAACAGAATTTTGGTGTCCAGGTCTGAAATTGACCTTTTGGATATTCGAGCGGAGTATAAGAAGCTGTATGGACGCTCCTTGCATTCTGATATTGAAGTGAGTCATTCTCACCTGCATTCTCTCCCCCTAGACCACCCACACCTGCGGGCATCTTATCTCCTGTGACATGGGCTGGATCCATGTGGATCCTCTGGCAATTTGCACCAGTGGCTCCGACGCACCTGACGGTGGTGGGACAATTGTACTGCTGTTAGAGAACTTGTGACAGCAGATTAGAAGATACAATCTATAGGATCGGGCCTTAAACTCCTGCTGTTCTTTCACCTTGGTTTAATCTGGCCCTTACTGCAAAGTCAGGACACTGGTTCTGCCTTAACTCCAGTGAAACAGTCATTGGTGGTAATTGGTTTTCTCTTTCCGTGGCATGAAATGCGCCTCTTCAATGTGACCCTTCTTTTTCTTCCTTGCAGTCTGACACTTCTGGGGATTACAGAGCCACCCTGCTCCGGATTTGTGGAAGAGAGGGCGAACAAGAGCAAAAGAGTTGAGCACATTTCCTGGTGCTATGCGCTGCAGTTCTCGTGATGGAGCTTTTAAATGTTTAACCAAGTGTCTAAAACTGCCAACGTTCTTTATGATCGCTTTCTCATTAGGCCTCGTAATAAACAGATGCTTATTTTAGCGCATCCCTTCTGGCAATTGATGATGTTTGCACCACACGCTGTGATTTGGAGATAGACTGTGCTTGCAATTGTACAGGCCACGTTTGCCAACACAACGCAAATCGTTGATGCCCACAAGGCTGAAATCAATTTGAAAATAGTTTGAAGATAAAAAGCTATGAATTGTATGTGTCCAGTGTCTGTCTTGGAATGTCCTTAACTCAAAAGAAACTTCTTTAATGCCTGTTCCCCCTCCTTCTATTTTTGTTTTGCAAAGTTCTAGATTTTCAGAGTGTGTTGCTGTTTCTTTGATTTTAAAACAAAGTTGTTTCTTTGTAGCTCTCAAACATGGTAGCTTTCAAGCGGTGTTGGAGGAGAGATGGACCATGATCTGACTTAATCCCAGGCAGCTTCTTGTAAAGGGAAATCCCAGTGATGGAGCACACACTCAGAATACAAAAAGTCCCAGGTTCTGTTCCTGGCATCTCTAGTTAGCAGGCACTTTTGACAGCAAAGCTGGAAAGCAAAGCTTAGTAGTTGTAGGACCCAATCAGAACATTGCTTGTAGGGCCCCAGGTTCACAGCCAAGTTCTGTAAAATCTTGGATATAAATAAAATTAATTATAGACTTTATATCTCTATAGTAGAATGGTTGGCAACCTTCAGTCTCGAAAGACTATGGTATAAGCCTACAGCACCCGGTATTCCCAAGCAGTCTCCCATCCAAGTACTAACCAGGCCTGACCCTGTTTAGCTTCCAAGATCAGACGAGATCGGGCATGTGCAGGGTAACAGTTGCTCCACAGGGTAACAGTATAGTAGAATGGAAAGCAATCAAAATGTATGCTTAAACAGTGCATGTAAGTTAATGGACCAAATTGATTTAAGCACATTTTATCCTAGATTATTGCAAGGGGCCCTTAGGGGCTGGGCCCATTTGGTAGCAATTGGTCCAACTGGCTTAAAGCCAGCCTTGCTGGCAAGATATCTCCCTAAGAAAACAGAAATACACATTCTCAGGAAGAGGAAATGAAGCTTGATGCAGACATGCTTATTATGCTCCATTCTAGATCTAGATCTGAAGCCTCAGGCTTTGCAGAAAAGAGAGAATTGTTTGAATTAAGCTGGGCTTGATAGCAACCAGAGCATGGACCTCCCAAATCCATTTTCATGTTCAAGGTTTAAATGGTAGTGCCTGGCTTCCAGTGAAGGCGATCAGCTGCAATGACCAATTGCGCTGCTTCATTTCACTGGTGCCGGTATGGGAGACCTTTTCACTGGAGTGAGGGCCACCACTATATGCATTCAATAGCACTGACCAGCAAAGTCATCCACAATGCTTGTTGTACGGTGATTTTCATTTCAACCCAGAATTTTCACCCCTTGCCAGCTGCAGACTGAAAAAACAGAAGTTGCGACTGCTTCGGTTGAACTTCTCTTTCTGTGCATTTCCTGCGCTTTTCTAATGCTGCTTTGTGACAGCTCAGCTATCTCTTGCTCTGAACCTTTCAACACTCAAGCCCAGTAATGGGGAGTTATCTCCTGTTCCAGTAAGTTCAGTTTCTTTTTTAGTGTAGTGTTTTTTGGGGGGGTTTTTTTTTGGTCCAGTTGTTCCTGCCCACCCACTCGAAAACTACAATTCCAGGTAGTGGGAGGCAAAGTAAAACTTTAGTAGTAAGCAGTTCAGTGTATTGTTGCTAGTCTTGCTGAATGTCTTGGCACTAGTTTGGGCCTGTCCTTTCCATCGGCCGCCACCAGGTGGCATCCCACTTTCAGACCCTGCTGTATGCATTTACTGGAGTAAAGGTTTTCCTGGACCATCACATCAGGTTAGTGGTGGGGTGGTGCAAATCTGAATGCTTCCCTTTGACATTTGCCAAAAAAATTCCTCTCTTCCCCATATGTAAATAATGAGTAAGTCAAGTATGAGAGTGGTCTAACCTTCTTCCCGATACCAGTTTTTTGGGGCTGCAGCAGCATCTGGGGTGCAAGGATGTGTTCCCCCACAATCTTCCCAGGTGCAATCCTGTCCAATTGCTTAGCGAACATGTCCGAGAGGCTGCAATTGGGAAGACCCTGGAAAGGCACACTTGAACAGGCCTACACATGCTGCAGAATGAAAAAAAAAAAGAGCTATCCTGCTCTGAACTGCAGGAGGGGGGGGTCATATTTTTAATGTTTCCTTTAAAAAATTTATATTTAAAGGATTTCTAGACCACGTTTCTAAAAACCCAAAGCAGTGTACAACAAGTGATAAAAACATCAGGATAAAATATTGAAATAAAAACTTTCAGAAATAACAAAAGAGCAGATTAGCATATCAAACAATGTAAAGCAGTATAGAAGTTAAGAAATACCTTCCTCCCCAAAGGCCAGGTGAAACAGATATGGGTTTTCAAACCCTGCTGGAAACCATATACTGAGGAGGCTGCCCTCAGGTCTTCTGGCAGCTGATTTCAGAGGCGTGGTGCCACAACCGAGAAAGCCCTACACCTTGCTGCTATCCCCCTGGCCTCAGATGGTGGTGGTGTCCTAAGAAGAGTCCTCTGTGATGACCGCAGGGGATGTGCAGTCCTTGAGGTAACCTGGTCCTATGCTGTATATAGGGCTTTAAAGGTCATCACCAATGCCTTGAATTGGGCTCAGAAAGGAATGGGCAGCCAGTATAACCACCGGAGGAATGGCATGGGTACAACTCCACGTAAGGAGAAACCTAGCATCATAGGTTCTAACACAATCATCTCCTTGCTGTGCTAGATACATACTACACGGCACGTACAGGAAGCCTCTTTATAGTAGTGGAACATTAACTGTGATAATTTAACTGCAGTCTGAGTGGGACAGAGCATCCCACAGCCTCATTCTCCTGCATGGGTAGACCAGAGATTGCATACTGGGGGCAGGGAAGCAACATAGCTTGAGGCAACTGTGGCGTGGCAAACGTCCCCCACTCCCTGCCCTGTGGCAAGTGTAATGTGTCACCATCTCCTGCCAGGGCACCAATAACAGATACTGTCAGTGTATTAATAACTCCGTGTATCAAAAATAGAACAGATATAAATGTTTGAAGGCTTTTCTCAGCCCCTTTCTAGGGACAATGTGGCTTTGTGCATCATGGCCCTGGAGGTGCTATTCCATGGCCTACAGCGGATTCTGCCGTGGTGTTCATTCCCATCGCAAATCTTTAAAGCTTCCATTGTGCTGCTTTTGTACAGCCAGATCTCTCGTGTTTTTTTTTTGCCTCCCCGGCTGCAAGACAATCTCAATGAAGCAATTGTCCTGATTATGTCAGGCTTCTGGGAATAGGTTTGCATGAGATCTCACTGAGTTAACACAGATGGAAGCGGCGCAAGCCAGTTTGCGATTATGTTCCGATTGAAGTGTGTGGCTGCAGGATCACTGGCAGAAACCAAGGCGTTTGGCATAGCTTACGGTATTGGCCGCTGCGGGGTGTGAAGATGGAGGGTAGCGCAGAGCCTTGTTTGAAAGCAAAGGCTTTAAGAGACTGGACAAATTCAGGTCAGAGAGGTCAATCCAATGATCCATGGTCACAGTCAAAAAACGGAACCTCTAGCTTTAGGGGCTGTTGAGTGCTAGATCCTGGGGACAGCAAAGAGTGGTTGGCAGCTTCCAGGTCATGCTTTGGGGCGTCCCAGAGGTAGCTGCTGTTGGACTGCTGGTCTGCATGGAAACTGATTCTGAAGGCACTTGTGTTTCTCCATAGAAAGAAAGCAGACTTGGAGAAAGGCAGCCAAGGGCACAGACTTGCCAGAGCAGTGGCGGAAGCAGAAGAGGAAAAGAAATTGCTTGCAGGCACTACTTATTGGGTTGTGTTCTACAAACTTACCCCAGCTCCATGCCTGTTTTGCAACTTCCCATTCCATCTGTGGTAATAAACGGGCATGAATAATAAGTAGAGAACAAAGCTGCTCTGAGCATGCGCAGAGTACCTTTCTCCCTCAACTATTAAGCAACAGCAACCAGTTCAGAGTTCATTGCTCTCTGTTTAATAGAGCATTGCCCCAGCTGTTTTGACAGCATTTGGAAAACAGAAGTGGCTGTCACCTGCCCCCCTCCCCCACCTTGAGCAGCAGTAGTTCATGTTTTTGAAACAAACCGTGTTTAAAATACTTAATTTTGTAACACTGAGCATAGTCCATGGCATCACTAGGGGGTGCGAGTTACACCTGGCGATGCACACGGCAGGGGAGGGTGACACCACTACTAGCCAAAAAATTTTAAATCTTGGTATTTTTGAATAATACCATCATGTTATATATCAATCGATGCGTGATTTCGTGAGGAATGAAATGCAATGAAACAAACCACTTGCAAATATCTATCAAAAATTTAGTCAAAAAAACCAGCGGGTTGGGGCAATGGTGTATCACCATGTCCACCTGTTACCCAGCACATGCCTGATCTTGTCTGATCTCGGAAGCTAAGCAGGGTCAGGCCTGGTTAGCACTTGGATGGGAGACCGCCTGGGAATACCGGGTGCTGTAGGCTTATACCATGATCTCGGAAGCTAAGCAGGGTCAGGCCTGGTTAGTACTTGGATGGGAGACCGCCTGGGAATACCGGGTGCTATAGGCTTATGCCATGATCTCGGAAGCTAAGCAGGATCAGGCCTGGTTAGCACTTGGATGGGAGACCGCCTGGGAATACCGGGTGCTGTAGGCTTATGCCATGATCTCGGAAGCTAAGCAGGATCAGGCCTGGTTAGCACTTGGATGGGAGACCGCCTGGGAATACCGGGTGCTGTAGGCTTATGCCATGATCTCAGAAGCTAAGCAGGGTCAGGCCTGGTTAGCACTTGAATGGGAGACCGCCTGGGAATACCGGGTGCTGTAGGCTTATACCATGATCTCGGAAGCTAAGCAGGGTCAGGCCTGGTTAGCACTTGAATAGGAGACCGCCTGGGAATAGCAGGTGCTGTAGGCTTTTACCATGATCTCAGAAGCTAAGCAGGGTCAGGCCTGGTTAGCACTTGGATGGGAGACCGCCTGGGAATAGCGGGTGCTGTAGGCTTATGCCATGATCTCGGAAGCTAAGCAGGGTCAGGCCTGGTTAGTACTTGGATGGGAGACCACCTGGGAATACCAGGTGCTAAAGGCTTATACCATAGTCTTTCAAGACTGAAGGTTGCCAGCCAACCATCATGGAAGGATATGTCCCCATGAACAGCGTTCACCTGTGCAGTCAAATGCTATCCATAGGGAGGGGTGCAGTGCAGTCATGGAGCATGTCAAGGGGGACTTGCTGGCCAGCTCATGATATCTCCCCCACCACACATTTTCTTTCCGTGGATAGCAAATGTATGGAAAGGGTTTTGTTTTTTCGTTTTCCAATTTTTTCCCACCACATGCGCAAACAAATATGCCACTGAAGCCGGCAATAAAGGGTTTCTCAAACTGTGGGTCAGGACCCACTCGTGACCCAATTTCAGGTGGGTCCCCATTCATTTCAATATTTAATTTTTAATCGACTTGATGCTACCCTGGTATGTAACTGCTTTTGGGGAAATGTGACAGACCTGTACTTTTAACAAACTGCTGTGTATATTCTTTTAACAATGATAGTCAATGGGAGTTACTCCTTTTAAGTGTGGGTAGGATTGCAGCTAGGACTGTTAAAAATTTTCCTGCTTGATGTCACTTCCAGTCATGACATCACTTTCGGTGGGTCCTGACAGATTCTCAATCCAAAAAGTGGGTCCCAGTGCTAAATGTGTGAGAACCACTGCTGCAATATATTGTACCTATAGTCTAGGTTTTCAGGCTGCTTCTTAGAAACCCTTCCTTAGAAAGGAAGCAGCCCACCTCCTGTGGCCGATTTTGGGTACCACTAAAGGGCAGAAAGTAGTCTTTTGTTTATTGATACCATTTGGGGGGGGGTGTAATTTGGATTGTCTGCCACAGGCACCAAAGTTGGATCTTCTCTGTAAGTCACCATCACTTTGTCCAGGAATGGCACAGATTTCCTGAAGACAGCAGATGCCCTTGGAGTTGCTGGCCATAGAGCAAAGGGAAGGGACTTCCACAGAGCCTCCAGTGTTGCTAGCATAGAGTCGCCTGTCAAGGACAAAAGCAGTTGGCAGAGCCTTAATCTGTCAGAATTCGGAGGCTTGCCAAGGAAAGCAAACCCTTTCGTGGCTTGCGCAATGCTTGCGCTCCCCATCGATGGCCATCTGAAAACCACCTTCTGCCAGCGGCGGAGAGAAAAGGGCTACTCAGCGGAACACATAATGGACCACTTATAAACCATGCTGAGGATGAGAAGGGAGGAAAAACTGGCTGGATCACGCTGGGTGCGTGTTTTTAAAAGCCAGCTTTCCCTTACAGTAGCTGCAATCCAGCACTGTGGGTGACAACAAGATTTTAGCGGCATGTAGGAAATGGGAGCTGGAGTGGGTATCATCTGACATTTGGTTATGCTCTTTCAGTGAAGTCCCTGGTTGGAGGAGAGCAATGCAAAAAGAGTCTTTTTCATGCCTTGGTGAGAGACTCTTGCTCCATGCTTGCAAATTCCACCCACTCTTTGTTACCAGAATCCCTGGATTAGATACATTTGCTCAGAGGCCCTGGCTGGCTTTTGCAGTGAAATCCCCTGGCAAGGACCACATGCTAAACAAATGGAGCATTGCAACAGATGCGCATGAAATCTTAATTATTTTCCTACTTAGTGAAAGTGAAGGGGACCAGGGGGAAAGAGTCTACTAATATCCAGTGAATCCTGGGTTTCAGAGGGAATATTTTTAGAGAAAGATTAAGAAGTAGACTGATACCTGCTGTGGTGTTAACATTTTAGTGCCTGTAACAGACAAATCCCAAATCAAGGAATGCAACTGTGTTCAAATGTCTATAGCAGTGTTTCTCAAGCTGTGGGTCAGGACCCACTAGGTGGGTTGCAAGCCAATTTCAGATGGGTCCCCATTCATTTCAATTTTTAATTTTTAATATATTAGACTTGATGCTATCATGGTATGTGACTGTGTTTGGGGAAATGTGACAGACCTGTACTTTTAACAAGCTACTCTATGTATACTCTTTTAACAATGATAGTAAATGGGACTTACTCCTGGGTAAGTGTGGGTGCAATTGCAGCCTAGGATTTTTTTCTTGCTTGATGATGTCACTTCCGCTCATGACATCACTTCCAGTGGGTCCTGACAGATTCTCATTCTAAAAAGTGGATCCCGGTGCTAAATGTGTGAGAATCACTGGTCTGTAGTAACAAATTTTCTCTTCCTCTTCCTCCATCAGCTCTGCCTGCCCAAGAAATAGAGCCACAGAACCGGGAAAAGTCTCCCGGAAGCTGGAAGTGACATTGCAAGAGGAGAAGACCATAGTGAAGACTGTAGAGATTTGTGAATCATGAGAAAAAAAATGTCAGTGAGCCATGAGGGGGAAAAAAAGACACTTAAAATTGTTATAAATTGTAGACCTTGCTGAAGGAGATTTACGTAAACATATTTCCCTGTATAATGGTGTCTAGTCCCTGAGGCAGTTCATGGCTGAACACAGTCACGTTCTGGCAACTCCTGCGACGCCGCTGGAACCAACCGTATTGGCCTCTGCCTTTCCATTGGACCATTCCAGCGACGTGGAGAGGGGGGATTTGCTGCATGGGTAACAGCCTATCCTCCATACCTACTTTACCCAGGCTTCGCGCACTGGAGAGGACACTCTGTTCCAGAACCACCATTCAGAGCGTGACACCATAGTCTTTCGAGACTGAAGGATGCCAACAAGAAGGTGTCTGGTTGCTAGGGTTTTAATTTATTACTAAAACCAGAAGTCAGCTTCTTTTTTTTTCATTTTTTCCCCATAGAATAAATACAAATACTTTAATATTTTACTTACATCACTGAGGGCACAATCCTAAGCCGGTCTACTCAGAAGTAAGTCCTATTGTATTCAATGGGGCTTACTCTCAGGAAAGTGTGGTTCAGATAGCAGCCTGAAAGTGTTAACACAGAAATACAAAGGCTCGTGATGAAAGGGTAATTTTCATAATCACATAACCTTTGCACTTCTTAATCTTAAAACTGCCACTGCTCTTGTGACAATCATATCACCACTAACTATAACTGTTACATCTTTAAAAAAAAAACCCATACATAATTATGAACATCTAAAGAAACCTGAAATCTCTGTGTAAGTTATGACCATTTACATCAAATTTATTACTTCAAATCCTGGGCACTTCATCTTTAATTCAATATTCAGGAAGTGAAATACTCTTCCTCAGTACAAATTCATAATACTGCTTTTCAGGGCTTATTAGCCAGGCTGTCATTTTTACTAACGACTCTGTTTTTCATAATTCCTTTAAATAATCCTCTCCTGTTGGTCTCCTTTCGTCCTTCCATTTTTGGGCAAAGTCTATATGTACTGCAGACTAAAATTCAATAAATAAAGCAAAGGATCTGCCTTCAGCAGAATTTCCAAAATTTCATTTACGGATCTGATTAACATTTCTCAATAACGAACTGCTCTGCCACAAAACCACCACGTTTGAATGAAATACGCTCTTTCTTCATTGCACTGCTTGCAACGGCTTGACTCAGATGTGTGCATCTTATCTTGTTTCCAGGGTGTAAGATGCCCTTGTATAGTCATCTTGCAACAGTTCCCCCTTGGACTCAAGGAGATTTCTCCCTAGGACTCAAGAAGCGCTGCTGTTTACCATAGTTATATATACTTCCACTGGACTCCAACTTAAATCCATTTTCTCTAACATAGCTAGGACAAACTCCCTCGAAGTTTCCAGGGATCTTATTTATTCAAAGTAGCACATTTGTTTTATCCCCAATCATAAGTAATTCAACAGTTTTGGGGGGGCTGGCTGCCATAGCCCCCTTCTTGCGGCTTCTTTCATAGGAATAAAATAGGAGTGAAAGTCGGCATCATCATTTTTCCTTAATGCGCATATTGAACCTTCATATCCCATGACTTCGCACTAGAACACCAGGCTGCTACACTCGCCCCGGTGCACATGAAGTTGCTTCTGAGACTGTAGGATGTGTGACTGTGGTTCATCCATTGCCACTTCACATAAGGAAGTATGGCTATGGAAAGTACGGACAGTAGCGTAGCTATGGGGGGGTGGCCGCATGGTAAGTATTGCACAGCAACTGTGTTGTTGTCACTGCTGAAAATGGCTCTGATGACAAGTGGGAGGGGCCACTTACATGGCACATTGTGGCACCTGCAACACTTCCCATGCAAGCCCTCTGTAGCTATTCTACTGGGTGTGGAGACTACTCTCACCCCAGCATTCCTGCTTGGGCCCACCTCTGACTTCCTCTTGGCTCCACACCCTGGCCCCACCTAAATCCGGAACTGTAAAAAATCACACATGGGCAGTCGTAAGGAGGAAGTAGAGAGGGTGCTGCTTTGAAAGCAGTCACTCATCTGTGGCCACGTCTACTCTGGCCTAAGAGAAAATGACAGAAAATGTTTGGTCATGTTGGTCCACCACTTATTGGTCATATTCCTAGTAGATGATTATTCTCATCATCTGAAGGCCTTAGGAGTGGACCTCAACAGGTGGGAAACCCTGGCCTGTGAGCAGCCCGCTTGGAGGCAGGCTGTGCAGCATGGCCTTTCCCAGTTTGAAGAGACACTTTGCCAACAGTCTGAGGCTAAGAGGCAAAGAAGGAAGGCCCATAGCCAGGGAGACAGACCAGGGACAGACTGCACTTGCTCCCAGTGAGGAAGGGATTGTCACTCCCGAATCGGCCTTTTCAGCCACACTAGACGCTGTGCCAGAACCACCATCCAGAGCGCGATACCATAGTCTTCCGATTATTCTCAATCCAGTTAGCCTGAAACTTTGTTTGATGGCATTTTACTACAGGGCTGTGTGGGGAGCAACAGCCTCTGCTCGAAACCCATGATGAACCTTTTTTTAAAAAGTTACAGTACTTGGATTGAGTGATTTATAGGGATCATTGAAGCCAAATGCTGTTCAAGCAGAAACAGTCCTCGACAATGCGTTGCGTCAGCAGTTTCTTTGTCCGGAAGATTGGTAAATACATTTGGGGGAAAGAGAATCTCGCCTGCATGCACATACACTCTCTCTCTCCCACACTCACTCACATGCATTAAGACCTGAGTCTATTGTAGTTCAGGTGGTGATTATTAGCTGGTTGTAGTTGGTTGCTATGATAAGGTTGCCAACTGTACAGGGCTCTCCAGGAGTGTACTGGAATCAACAGTATTCTCCCAGAGACCAATGAGAGCAATCCAGGAGACTTTCAAACCTCCCCCCCATCTCCGCTGTGACCACTTCTGAGTCCTGAGATTCAGTCTGCTGTGCATCTCCACTGCAGTCAGTTCTAAAGGTAGAGGCCCATGCCTTTTCCCAATATCTGTGCTGCCCTTGCCTTTCCCCCAACATCTGGGGTGCTGAGCAGGCAGGCAGCAAGAGGAGGGGGAGATGCAGCTGCAAAAGTGGAGGAGGAGGTTGAGGATTGGCTTGCTGGCCAAAGGTGGAGGGAATTAACTTAAGGGGGTTCGCAGGCCCTGACAAACAGGATGTTCAACCTCTGTTGAGTCACGCTACATGGCTGGTTGGCTCTGTTCAGCTTGGTGGGCCACCAGGCATGATGCTGGGTAGTTCATGCACCACCTCCCTCACCAGCAGCTGGTCTGGGTTCCAATCCACCAGGTGTGATGGTGGGTAGTTCATGCACCACCTCCTTCACCAGCAGCTGGTTTGGTAGAGTGGTTAGAATGCCAGTCTTGGACCAGCAAGTTCTGGGTTCGAATCCACCAGTCGTGATAGTGGGTAGTTCATGCACCACCTCCCTCACTAGCAGCTGGTTTGGTAGAGCAGTTAGAATGCCAGTCTTGAACCAGCAAGATCTGGGTTCGAATCCACAGTTTGTCATGATGCTCAGTGAGTGATCTGGAGTCAAGCTCTCCAGCCTAAGCTATCTCACAGAATTGTGAGGTTAATGCATATGGCAACCCTGAGCTCCTTGAAGGCTGGGATAAAAATGGAATAAATGATCTGAAGCATTACGAATTTTAATAACCAAAGCTAGGAAACCTTTGTATGTTTACCAGGTCTTTTCCTGTAACTTTTTGTGATGTGGGTTTTTTTGTTCCCGTGAGAAGGAGATCTTTTTTTGAAAATGTGGACTCTGTGCAATTAAATTACTGAGTTCCATATAACAAGGTTTTGAGGCAAACAGCTGTGGGTTTCCTTCAGGGCTGTCCGTCATGCCCCGATTTCCTGTTTTCCCCCTCTGCGGTTGTCCTGTCTCAGTACTTTGCCCTTTTAATCCTTCCTCCCCTTCGTGGCAAACAGGCAGCCTTCACATCCATAATGTGAACTTCCCCTTGGAGGGGAGATGACTGTAAGTTTGCAGAACAACAACACCGAAAGACCCAGAAATGTTCTGCCCCTTGGTGTGGTTCCTCGACTGCCTTTTTGAAGACAGTCTGGCTGCTACACAAAACCAGCTCTCATAATAAGGACTTGATGTCTGCCTTCAGTCCAATGGCCAACCTTCTGATAAATAACAGAACCCTGAAATAAAGGCATGAGAGATCAGCCCGTGAAGAAGAATGGCAATGGCGGACAACTGCTTGGTGTGTATCACAGCTGCTGGAAAGTAATCTCCACAGCTGGTCTGTCTCACAAACAGTCAAATTGCTTTTAGGAATGTTAAGTTTCTTGGACCAGACCAAGGTAGAGCGGAGTCAACAATCCTTCACAGATTCTTTTCTGCTCAGAACTTCAGAGACGCTGGCTCAAATTTTCATGAAAATACGCTCACCATTTTTGTCAAGAGTGGCACCTGTTTCTTATTAACAGGTCGAGAGGCAGTGATCATTCACCCAGTTGCTGGCGAATGTCGTCTTTTTTTTTCTCACAAGGCTTCAGAGTGAGGGCAAGACAAACTGCGTTGTTACACCGCATCATGAAAGAATTGATGTGGGGGCATTGCTTCTTGCCCTCACTCTGGAAACTTATGGGGGGAGACAAAATGGCACCTGCTAGCAACCAGAGTGCTATTGCCACTGGTAGGTTCAACCTTCCCTCCCCCCTACTGAAATTGCACAGTTGTGTTGACTTCACATCTGATGAACGGATGGCAAAGTTTGCGGGGGAAGGCATTTCAATTCAGCGCATACGTCCACCCTTTCCAACATGTTCTATCTCAGCGCTTTTCAACTGGTGAACCACGGGGCACCATAGCTGATAACTGCCCTGGAAAGAGCAGAGCTCCTGCAGTTCGTAAGCATGTGTAAATATAGGGAGATAAATGCCTGAGGATTTTTTTTTCTGGTTATTATTACTTGTAAATGAATGAATGAATGCCACGAAATGTGCCACGGGAGTTTGCAGCAGAATGATTGAGAATCACTGAAACCATTGTGTCAGTGGGGCTTACTTCCAGGAAAGTGTGTACAGGATTCCAAATTAAATAAATAAACCCAGGCACAGTACCTCTGAGTATATACAGAGTTCCTTTTGCTTTGAAAGGAAACACAAAAATTACACACCCTAGGACAGAGTGCTTCTGAAACGACATTTGTGGGATGGAGGGTTAATGCAGGTTTATTTATTTATTAATTTATTGTGTTTCTGTTCTGCCTTTCTCTCCCAGAGGGTCTCCCTACAAGCCGAGCTCCTGTCCAAGTCCTTGTGGAAACTGATTAGTAGACAGGATGGCCTGGCAGTTGGCCTTGAGTAAGTTGCTTGTTAATTTGGAGAGCTTGTGATTAAAAAAGGAATGGTAATATTTTAAGTATTGGAATCATATCAGCATTCGTGTTGGTATCCCTGCATTGTAATTAAGTATATGATATTATTCACTCTATTTTTTGCAGAATATGTAATCAATGGATTATATTACAGTGGTTCCCAGAGTGTGGGTTGGGACCTGATTTTTAGTGGCTTGCATAAGGGTGATGGAAAAATCAGATAACTAATTGCCTCAAGCCCTGAAGCTACTCAAAAATCAGATAGCTGCTAACTTCCCTTCAAAGAGCTGAGTTCCTGCATTTTCCAAGCATGTGTAAATATAGAGAGATAATAGAGCCAGGCAGCACAATCATAAACTGCACTGGAACAGGCAGGCCAACTGGCCTTACAACTACGCTGTACAACTACAACTACACTGATACAGCTACGTTGTATCCAGCATAGGATGTGAGTGGATCTAGCCCAACTTGGAGCAAGGGGATATATAACCCCTTATCCTAAGTAATGCCCAACCGCTAATGTAATGCATTAATGCATAATGTAATATGCATTACATATTACATTAATTAATTACTATTACATTAATTAATAATGTAATAGTAATGCATAATGCCGGGCTGCTTGGGAGGAAGGTTAGAATTTGACCTTGCTGGAGGTTAGTCTACCCCCTTCCCGGGCTCAGTCTGCCCACTCTTTCCTCACCCCCAAACACCCCCATTCTGTTTCCCAGTCTGTATCCTCGCCTAAGGAGATGCAAACATGCTTTACAGCACATTTGCAACACTCCTGGGCTGGCGCACCTTGCACCAGCCCAACAAGCGCTCAGGATTGCACTCTCAGTCCTCTGTGATTCCGGAACATAAAAATAATCCATGTGCTGGATGTAAATGTTTGGCATTTACAGTAACAATCCTGGATTTCCTCCGATGCATCTGGTGCTGGCCATTGTTGGACACAGGATACTAGGTTAGGTTAGATGGACTACTGATTATGCCGTCTCTAGGATTTGAGAGACCAACATACAAACCTAGCGGAAGGAAAGCATCCCACGTTTCCCCGAACCATGTGTTTTGTTCATCTCTGCAATCTTCTCCTTGAAACTATGGCCATTCACTGACCCCGAGCAGGTTAGCTTCCTGTCAAGCACTTCCTGCAAAAGATGTGTCGATCCAGAGCTGCTGGAGGGGAAAAAAGCAGAGCCCAACATTTGCAGCCAGATCGTTCCTGGTTATTTGTGAATCTATATCCCAACCAACTGGTATTCTGAGGTTGTTCAAAAGGAGCATTTTCCTAGAACGGGGGGGCTGACCCGCAGCGTGCCACGTGCCACTTTTTATGTAGAGAATCTTGACTGTGTTGCTCCGTTTTATCATCATATTTAGCAATAGCTAAATAGAGCTTCCAAGTTCAAGAGCAGTATATCTCAGCTTTCTGGCTGATGGGTCCAGAAAGGTGACCTGCATGGATCTTTGGTCCAGCCGTGCAGGACCCATTCTGAAGTCCGTATAAGGAGTGTTTATTGCCCTCTTGCCCATCACAGCCCCCCCGCCTGCCCACCTTCTAGTCCTCAAAGACAAACCTTTCTGATGCTTTCTTTGTTATTATTTAAATGTTTTTCAAAAATAGATGGCAACTTTGTGCATGCCATTCAGAAAGTGTCCATGTGCCACTAGTGGCATGCATGCCACAGCTTGGCCACCCTTGCACTAGGTTCTAGTGTTTCTTAAACTGTGGGTCGGGACCCACTAGGTGGGTCACGAGCCAATTTCAGGTGTATCCCCATTCATTTCCATATTCTATTTTTAATAACTTGATGCTTGATGCTACCCTGTTATGTGACTGCATTTGGGGAAATGTTACAGACCTGCGCTTTTACAAGCTACTATGTATATTCTTCTAACAATAGTCGTCAGTGGGACTTACTCCTAGGTAAGTGTGGGTAGGATTGCAGCCTAGGATTGTTGAAAATGTTCCTGCTTGATGATGTCACTTCAGGTCATGACATCACTTCCAGTGGGTCCTGACAGATTCTCATTTTGAAAAGTGGGTCCCGGTGCTGAATGTGTGAGAACCACTGCCCTAGAAGTTGATCAGTGGGGTGGGGGGGTAGGTAGGTTGTAGTTTAGATTACAACTGGTAAGAAAGAAAGAAAAATGAGAAGGGAAAATCTTCAAAATTGTCATACTGTTGTTACATTGCGTGCATCTCTATGCAGTGTCCTTGACAAAATGTTTGTTCTGCTTTATTGTTTCTGGAAATTTGGGAACTGGGAATGAGTTATCATCAGAATAATGGACGGAACAGCCTGTTGTGCTTCTGGCTGTGAGAGTCTATCCATGGAAACCCCCTCTTTGGGGGAGGTTTCTATGTGTTCTTCCTGAATGTTCGGTTTTTTAAAAAAAATTAAAGAACACATATTAAGTAGTTAATGTGGATTTTCATTTACAAAGAAGACTCACTGAGTTCTGTGGGCTAGTCCCCAAGTGAGAAAGGCAGAAGGACCAAACTGGAAAGAGATTCCGTGCATAGCCTGGCCTTGAATCTTTGTTTTTTTGAACCAGAAGGAATTGCAGGTTCGTCTACAGATTGCACAGCTAAATTGGCTTTCCTCTGGCCCAGCAAGGGGGAGTTGTCTTATTGATCTTCTGCCCAGGGGTCCCGCCTGCTTTTCCACCTAGCTGGAACATCGATTTCACTTTGAGACTGCGTATAAATGATAACGTTTCAGAGACTTGGAGGTGTTGTTCTTGTCAAACTTTTATTGCCTGCAGTACACTCCCATTCATTTTCTCCGCTCTGTTGTGGTCTCTGGTCAAACTGGTTTTGTAGCTTTCTGGAGAACTTCAAACAGCTCCTTGGGAAAGCAGAAATTAGCTCCTAGCAGCGTGGCCAGCAATGCTGACTGAGCAGCTTTGTAATAGGTTGTGTATTTTTCGATGGAATGCAACAAATGATGTCAATGTGGGGCTGCTTTACTTGGGACATCATTGTGACATCATTACTGGGGACATCACCCTGCCACCAAGAGTGGATTGGACAACACTTCCCCTTTGGTCCAGCCCAGTGAATGAAGAGGACCTGAAACACACTGCCCACTGGGTGTATCTCCCCTGTCTCCACCATCCATGTGGCCACATGGTCTGAAATCCAAATACAGTCTGTGAACATAGCATGCTCTATGGGTAAGCTGGAATCACACAGTTGAGGCCCCAGAAAAGCCAGTAACTGCCTGCAGAATTTTGCCCTATTATGTCTAGGCTTTATACATGTAGGTGGCGTTTGGATATTTTATCTCTGGTCTTTGAGGATGGGAGAGGCAGGACAGATGCATCAGCTGGGCAGGGAACACAGGTGTGCACCAGCTTCCATCTCATGAGCAATAGACCAGATTGGAGGAGAAGCTCTGTCTGATCATGCCTCGTCTGGAGCCGTTTCTAAAACATTTCTTAATGGGGAGTGGGGACGAAAAGTGCTGACTTGGCCATATCACGGGCACACGCCAATCCTTGTTCAGTCATGTTCAGTTCATCCAAAATGACTGGGTACTCTGTGCAAGTGATGATTCAGTTTCAGCTTCAGATCAACAGAAATGGCTGTGCTTGACCAAACAGACGTTCCACTTCGCATTATTAACTTTATTTTTAATTTTCCATGCTGACTTAATGTTGAACTTGAAGTGTTCCAGCTGCTCTCTAATTCAGATTTTACTGCTGGTGCTTGTTTGACATTCAATCACATTTTAGTCACTACTGGACTGCGGCTCTCAGCATTTCCCCACGTCCAGCCCTCCATCAATTCAAAGACTGGTTCAAGGAACCCAACAGCTTCTCCAGCAGGGCGGCAAAAACCAGGACAACTGCGTATCATCTGCATATGGATAACTGTGGACATCAACCCAAGATGATCTCTCCCCAGGGCCATAGCTGGGGGGAGGATGGGGGGGCTTTGCCCCTCCCCAGTCAGCGGTTTGCCCCTCCTAGCATTTTTTCCAAAGCTGTCCTCTTTATCTAATCTGGCATCAGTTGGGGGTGATTTGAAGCCCTTTTTGCAACATTTTTTGTGCACAGGAAGGAAGAGGTTCGGTGCTTCTGGCAGGGATTGGGGAGGAGAGAAAGAGTGCATGTGTGAAGAGTGAGTAGAACAGGGTCCTGGGGGGACTCCTTGGAAGTTATGACCTCTGGTCACCCTGCCCCATCCAGAGCACATGGAGAGCGGGGCTGGTCAAGAGCAGAAGGTTGGGAGAGATTTCTCCTTGTACTCCTGGGGGGGAAGGGGGGGCTGTTACTTCTACTGTGGAACATGCTAATTACTATCATGGTACTGCTGTGGGGGGGCAGGGAGAAATGTTTCTGTTTGGAGAAATCCTGGGGGCAGGTTCTTGCCTTTCAGATATACTTTTAACATTAATGGCTGCTGCTTGGGGGCTGGGGAGACCCTTTTTCTGGTGGAAGAAAACATGGAAAGCATTTGAGCTAAAGAGAGCCAAGAACAAGTGTGGGAAAGGTTCTAAGCAGGGGCGGATCTGGGAGAGGCCATGGGTGCATACCCCACCCAACTGTCCTGCCAGCAGGGAAGGGCACCTGCCAGGATGGAGAGCAAAATCAGGTGTCAGGGGAACACCCACTGGGCGGGTGTCAAGGAGATTGGCTGGAATGGGAGCTCACATCTACCCACCCAGCAAACAGCCACAGAGGCTTTAAGCTCAATCAGGAGCACAGGTCTACCCAAATAGGTAGACCTGGGCTCTAAGTCTAGGCGGGAGCCCAGGTCTACCCACCCAGCAAATAGCCACAGAGGCCTGAGGGGGGACATTATTGAGACATATAAAATAATGCAAGGGACGGCTGGAGAGAAGTTCTTTTCCCTCTCACATAACACCAGAACCAGGGGACAGCCACTAAAATTGAGTGTTGGGAGAGTTAGGACAGACAAAAGAAAACATTTATTTACCCAGCGTGTAGTTAGTCTGTGGAACTCCTTGCCACAGGAAGCGGTAATGGCGACTTGCTTAGATGTCTTTAAGAGGGAATTGGACAAATTTCTGTAGGAAAGTCCATCACAGGTTACAAGTCATGATAGGTATGTGCAAGCTCCTGATTTCAGAAGTAGGCTACCTCAATGCCAAATGCAGGAGAGGCCACCAGGATGCAGGTTGTGTCTTGCTGTCTTTTGACAGATTCCCTGAAGCATTTGGTGGGCCACTGTGAGATACAGGAAGCTGGACTAGATGGGCCTTTGGCCTGATTCAGCAGGGCTCTTCTTATGTAGGCTATAAGCTCAATCAGGAGCCCAGGTCTACCCAAGCAGGTAGACCTGGCCTCCAAGTCCAGACCCAGGTCTGCCTGCCCAGCAAATGTCCACAGAAGCAATAAGCTCAAGCAGGAGCCCAGGTCTACACAGCAGGTAAACCTGGGCTCCAAGTCCAGGCAGGAGCCCAGGTCTACCCTCCCCCGCCCCCAGCAAATGGCCATAAAAAGGCGATAAGCTCAAGCGGGAGTCCAGGTCTACCCAGCTGGTAGACCTGGGCTCCAAGTCAAGAGCCCAGGTCTACCTGCCTGGTTGACCTGGGCTCTGAAGGTAGTGCTCATGGCCCCCTCCCAAATACAGACACTGGATCCACCCCTGGTTCTAAGGAGATTCAACTTTCAGAAAGCTGGGAGAATTCAGCTCAGCCAGGTAGAGTCAATAAACTCAAATCTTCTGTACTTTGCTTTTTAAAAGTAATGAATATTGTAAAAAAAAAACTAGTGTTCCAATGATGTTACTGTATTTGACTTGCATATCTTTCCTCTTGCTTTGATGTAAAGTAAATAAATTTTATTTTAATATGTATCAATGCATCAGCAATGTGTCATTGACAAATATTATATAGGTGCTAGATAAGTGCTAGATAGCATTATATAGGTGATAGATAGGTGCTAGACAGGCGCTATATAGGTGTTAAATCGGCACAATAGAGGTGTTAGATAGGCATTAGATAGGCATTATATAGGCGCTAGATAGGTGCTAGATAGGCAGATAGGTGCTAGATAGGCGCTATATGGGTGTTAGACGCTATATAGGCATTATATAGGCACTGTATAGGCATTAAATAGGCGTTATGTAGGTGTAAGGTGGCTAGATAGTTGCTAGACAGGTGTCAAATAGGCACTAGATAGGCATTAGATAGGTGCTAGATAGGCGCTATATAGGTGCTAGATAGTTGTTAAATAGGCACTAGATAGGTTAGGTGCTAGATAGGTGCTCTATAGACGCTCTATAGGTGCTATACAGGCGCTAAATAGGCGTTATGTAGCTGTTGTGTATGCGCTATATAGGTGTTGCATAGGCGCTAGATAGGCATTATATAGATGTTGCATAGGCGCTAGATAGGCATTATATAGGTGCTAGATAGGAGGTAGGTGCTATATAGGTGTTAGATAGGCACTTTCAATACAAGTAAATACTACCTGCATCACAGTGATATGTTTTACTTTTGCAGGGTTGCAAGCCTGTGTATTGCACTAGTGTGTAAATGAAAGGATATGTTGCATGTTATTTCTATGTAGGCAATACATTTTACATGGCATGCAGAGATGCATTTATTCTATGCAAATTATTGTTACATGGCTTGGCAGATAATGAATGCATCTTTAAAAAAAACCCAAATTATTTTCTCTTCATGAAATTTGGGGGAGTTTCGGGTATTTGATGTTTCTCCATACTTACCCTTTCATTTTGCCCACCAGTATAGATACCTGACATCCTTGCCCCCCACCTTGAAAAAATAGTCGCCCCCCCCCATCTCTAGAATCCTGGCTATGGGCTTCGTGCACTGGAGAGGACACTGTTCCAGAACACTATTCAGAGCGCGATACCACAGTCTTCCGAGACTGAAGGATGCCAACATGCAGCTCCTGGCATAGATCATTCACTAGAGCACTCAAAGCCATTTCAGTCTAAAGTCAAGTTGAACTGAAATGGGTCAAGATAACACAGGCCAACACACATTTTGCTTCCTTAAATGTTACACTAATTCCTGGGTATATTTGGGGTGCTGATTCCAAAAATGGAAGTACGTTGGTTGCAGAGGTGTGTTGTGGGCCAGGAGGCAGAGTTTCAGGGCAGATCAGGGAGAGGGCAGGAGCGAAGAAGGGGTGGATCTTGCTGGTACCAGCATGCACCAGATCCTACCCCCTCTTTCTCGGGCAATTGGTCAGCCTGCTGGGAGGGGAAGCAAAAAATATTTTTACTTGCCTCTTTCTGGCTGTTTGATTGCAGTCCCACCATTGGAAGCAGTGCTTGCTCCATCAGCGCGGCTGCCAAAGTTGGGTGATAAGATTGGACAGTATGTGGGGTCTAGGAAAGCTTCCTTTGGTAGAGGGTGTGCCGCTGGTAATTTAAGGCAAATGGCAGTGGTGGGGCTGCAAAAGATGAATTGATTACCCTCTCTGCTCATTCAGCCAACTCTGTTCTGGCAAACTTTACAAGCCAGGATGAACAAAGGTCGAGAACGCAGGTGGAGGACCCCACACTTGCCAGAATCCTGTTCACATCCTCAGTCTGCACAAGCTGAAGAGAACACAAAAGCCCAGGATAAGGAAACACTGAGGTCACCTCAATGGAAACTCCCAAACTGGAATCCTGATCGTGCCAGTTGTGAGTGATTTTATCTGCAAAGGGCTTTGCACTTTGGTCACAAAGTGCTCTAAACAACAACCTCATTCTATCTGAGACGTCAAATAGCAGAAGCCAGTTCTGTCCCTTACCCCATTTTTAATTTTTTAACATTCTAAATAGAGCGATCAGTCTTTATTTAAAAAAAAGAAGACAGAAGTATGTGGGTAGGATAGCCTCTTCTGCCCAAGGTTTAAACAGTTTGGCCTTTTGTTTTGTTTGGCCTCCCTGATGAGTTTTCACAATCCGAAAAAGGTTTTCCATTCGCAGCATATTTCAAAGTGATTTAAACAGATGGCCCAAAATCTCAACGGTTGGCGCAGGGCGCACAATTTTCCAACCTTCAGGGATGTTCAAATGCTTTCCCTGGCCTTATTAACTCAGATCCAATCCTCGCTGGCTGTTTCAAAAGAAAAAAGAAAAATCAAGACAAAACGGTGCATTGTAATGCCAGGAGAAATCCAGGCAAAATTGTGCCTGCCTTTCTCTGGTCAGTATTACTATATGAGAAGGCACTTTTGGCAACCGATCAGCTGATGAGTTCAGAAAAGAAGAGGCCATGCAGAGATAACAGAAAGATTTTCATGTCTGCTCGTGCACATTCAACTGAAAGCAAGTACTGTACCAGGACGGGATGGAGAAGGAGAGCAGACTAGAGGAAAAGATCTGGGAGAACAATCTCTGACACAACAGAGTGCAGAAACAGAGGCCTTTATGTATTGTTTGAGGGGCTGTTTGTTATCTTGACAGTAGCTCAGAAAAGCCACATGAGAACAAGATTCTTTTTTTTTTTGTCTCAAAAGAATAAAAATCACTTGTGCAGCCCATCCAAAAGTGCTGGCACAGTGTGTGGTAGCTTTCTGACAGCAAAGAAATGTTCTTAGAAGCAAAAAATTTTGATTTACGTTGGAAGCACATTCACTCTTACATCCCAGAAGGCTTAGGGCGCAATCCTAGAAATGATTTGGGCAGCACAAGGGACTTTCCCTGGTCTTATAAGGGACTTGTGCCAGCCCGGGAGGGTCGCAAATGTGCCGTGAGGGTCGCAAATGTTTGCGCCTCCTCGAGAGGAAGCCAGGCCGGCGCTCCGAGAAGCGGAAGCGGAAGCTGCAGCATGACGGTAAGTTGGCTGGAGAGAATTGGCAGAAGCAGGTGGGGTTGGAGGGGGAAAAAGGGATCTGGAGGAAGCAGTAGTGCAGCTGGGAGGGGAAACTGTAAATACTGCAAGCACTTTAACCCTCTGTATAAACAGCCCCTCCCATTCACTCTCATTCTGAGAGCCATTCTGGGCAGGACTGCAGGAGGCATACTTGGTTTGGTGAGCACCTACATGTTGCTGTCACTGCCTGGGATGGCTCTGAGTGGGAGTGAGTGGGAGTGAGTGGCTCTGAGTGAGTGGGAGGAGCTGCTTATATGGTGCATTGCTGCACCTGTAGTACTTACTGTTTTGTCTCCCTCTAGCTACACTACTGGAAGGAATGCCAGTCTCGAGCCCTGATGAGGTGGACCTTTTCCCTCAGGAGGAGGCAGAGGGGGTGAGGCAGAGCTCAAGCCCCAAAAAGAGTTCATATGTCTGCATTAGAGTTCATCTCTATGCTTAGTGATTTATCCATTTGGGTTTTTTCTAATGCCTTATTGTGAATTAGAATCATGGGACTCTATCCAGCCAAAGATTTACAAGGGTTAAGTCCTATTGATTTCATGGGAAAGGAAGGATCGTCACAGAAGTTGCCATTCTTTGGGTGAGAAACGGGGCAGCAAGCCAAACACATGACTCCGAAATGATGAGAAGGGGGAAGCCAGATAAGAGCATGATCAGAACTGGACGAATAAGATAGGATAAAAACGATAACAGTGGAAGCACAACAAACCCCAAACATGAACAAATGGTGGCAAGTCAGGTCAAACTTCATGTTATGCTAAAAAGGTAGTTTGACTCTTGTATGCATGGTTTTCTTAAAAATCAACCATGGAGGCCATGATCCAGATTGCTACCTAGACATACAGGGCCAGAGCTGGATCCAAGAGCACTAACAAACTGTGAACCAGCACTTGATAGCAGGATGGAGTGATGGACCATGACAGTTTTACCTTCCCACCCCTGCAGTTGGGGCTGCTGTTGTACCCTGAAGCCAGGCAGACAGAGCTGGGAGAAAACAATCCCTTCCGCTCCATCGATCCAGATTATTGCAGAATCTGAAGGTTTCAAATTCAGAATTTGAATTTGCCCAATCCTAATTTCTTTACCTTCAAATTCAAATTCAGTTTGAATTTGCCCAATCCTAATTTCTTTACCTTCAGAACGTTTTATTTCATTGTCTCCTAATGCATTGTTGACTTGTCGGAACAGGAGGAAATACCTGGTGTTGGGCAGCCCAATCCTATCCCCCACCAGCTTATGTGATGCAATGGTGCCAACAGAGTGGGTACTGGTTGGGGGACAACCAGATGTCCCCGGGAAAGGTAAAAAATTTTGTTCTTCTATAGGCTGCCTGGCCTTGATGAGTCTCCTTGGACCTATGCCAGCCTAATGTCAGGATTCAACCCTCTTAGCTAAAATGGATATCAAGGCAATGTCCCACATTAGTAAAGTGTTCAGACAAACCCGCAGTGAAGCGGCCTGAAAATAGCTCTGTTATTTCATGCCTATCTTGTTCTGCTAAAATTAACATGGGCATTTCCTTCTCTGGTAATTTCCTTCACGCATCAAGCCCTAACCTACAGCTGGAGACAGATGATAACGTTTTTATTTTTTTAGAGTGCTGGTAAAGCCATCATTGTTTGTACTTATTTATTTAGAAGATTTCTATACCACCTTTCTTCAGGTTTTCTATACCCATTTCTTTTTCCCCCATTATCCGTTCTGTTCAAAGAGGGTGCAAAGGTTTTGTAGTACCAAAACCAGAACAATCTATTTGACAAGAGAGGATTGTGGAACCAAAGCAACAGGTTTTGTACAATGGGCAATGACACTCACAGTATCTGTCAGTTATGCGTGGAATGCCCTCGTGTAAATCTCATGGGCACTGATTGATTACAACATGTGCGCTATCACTATTGATCAGAAACATTCCTTCTTTGCCCAGCACAATTTTTCTGCACTTTTGAAAAGTAACCCTGTGTTTTTTTTTACTAATTTAATAAACTAATTTTACTAATTTTACTAATTTAACAATTTTAATTTTTTTAACTAATTAACAAACTAATTTGACATCAGGGAATCCAAACCATGAAAAATGTGGGTTTACTTCTGGTTCATCACTATTTTTTAACTCTCCAGTTCAGCCCCAGTTCAGACACTGAAGAAAAAGTGCTCTGGTAACTGGTTCAGGTATTCTGAACCATAATAACTAATAACTTGGGGAGGGGGGGAGAATAATTGTTTGCTTTTGAATTTTCAAATCCTTTTTGTAAAACAAAATATGTACAACAGGTTGAAAATCAGGAATATAAAACATGAATTGTACATGGAAAACCGAGTGCCCGATTTCTATACCATTTCTTTTGAACTGGGTACCACTTTTTGTGTTTAGGGGTTCAGTTCTGGTTCAAGTTCAAGGTAGCCAAGAGACTTGGTTCACTTGCAAATCACTGGAGAAAAAGAACCCTCTCTGAACCACCTTTAGACTCTGGGTTCCCATTCAGTTCGAACCCTGCTCACTTAATACATCTGGAAAGATAAGATGCAGAGCATGATGGAGAACATTCTCCTCTGTTGCTTATCTCTAGCAACTAGCAAACAAAGCCATCAGATGCCTCCAAGAATAGATATTCCATTCTTTGCTATTATGACTCATAGCCACTAATAGTAGTAAGGGGTTCAGTACAACCCCTAGTGTAAGGAATGTGGGAACTTCAGAAACTTGATTTAACCATCCCTATTTTTTTTAATGCTTAGATGAATTGAATCAAAGTTCCCAAATATTGGTGGGATGGTTTCCCCAGGTTGGAAGAAACTCAGCCAGTACTGCAAACCCATTACTATGGAGAGGATACTCTGAACAGGAAACTTTAGCCTGAACAAGCCCCTATGTGAGATGCTATCTCAAGAACTACAGGTTCCAGCGTTTCTTAGTTGGTATTTCTTGTCCAAGGACAGGAACAGCCAACCAATGTGGCACTTCACTGGCAGTAGGAGGGAGGGAGAAGCACCACGCTAATCAGGAGCTCTGAGCTCTCTGGAAAAGTGAGTGCTGGTGCTGGTGAGAGGACTTGCATGTCCCAGAACAGATGGGAACAAATACGTTCAGTCCCTGGTCTCTAGAAAGAATAGAAGAACTAATAATGGATTCCGGGAACAGGCAACAGTGTCTTACAGGAATTAGCCCCTTGTGTATAATTAATGTAAATACACACCACCTCTGGCTAAAAATACAACCAGGCAGCCAGAAACATAAAGAGCTTTTTTTTTTTTTTTTTAAAAAAAAAGGACCTAAAGAAGGACACTAAGCAATCTTAACCAAAGACTTAAGGTTAAGTCTTGTCCTTAGCCAGGGACAATGGAGGGGTTGCATTGTACAAATTTGTGCTTGTCCCAAAAGAATACGGCTTGAGGACTCCTGGATTGATCCTGGCTCTAGTAAACAAGCAAGCTTTGTAACATATTCTGTTCTATGTTGAAAATCCCAAAGGCCCATAGCCAGGGAGACAGACCAGGGACAGACTGCACTTGCTCCCAGTGTGGAAGGGATTGTCACTCCTGAATTGGCCTTTTCAGCCACACTAGACGCTGTTCCAGAACCACCATTCAGAGTGCGATACCAGAGTCTTTTGAGACTGAAGGTTGCCAACACATTCTATGTTGAATCAGTAGATCAAATCAAGCTAGGCAGGTGGGACATCTTGCCTGTGGTTGTAATTGTAACAGCTCCGGCCAGCTGTTCCCAGAAAGTTAACTCTTCTTGAGCTTGGTCCTGACTTCATTGATTGGCCTCAGCTGGCAGCACAGTGGCAAAGAGGAAGAGAGGACACACACGGAGTCTTCCTTTATGTCTAGGGTTCCCAACCCATGGTCCGCGGATCACTGGTGGTCCTCAGCACCCCCCCCCAGTGGTCCGTGATGTCTCTGGTGAAAAATAAAAAAGAAATGCCCTTCCAGGAAGAAAAAAAGCCTCTGCAGTGCCAGCAGCCGCTCAGAGCCACTCAGAGCCGATCAGAGCATAGGCTCTCCGTCTCCTGCCTCTCCCTCCACCTCCTTTCCCTCCTTGTCTGTGAGTGCTCAGACAAGCAAAAAGGTGAAGCGCAGGCGCCTTGTAAGGTGCTTGCGCATTTGTGCAGCCTGGTGGCTTAGCTGCATGCAGAGGAGAGGTGTCCTGCCGCCCACTGCCTCCAGCCTACTGCCTCCATTCCTTGACCCTGTGCCTTCAGGTGAGCCCTGGCAGCCTGGTTTCTCAGGAGTCAGATCAGGACTCCAGCCAGCCTGGGAAGCCCCTTTTGCAGGTGGGCTGGTGGGTGGGGGGGCCTGAGGAGGAGGGGGGGCTGGAGGAGGAGGAGAGTGGCCTGAGAAGGGGGAGGAATGGGAGGAATGAGGAGGAGGAGGCTCCCAAAGGCATTGCTGGCTGGCTGGCTGGGGAGGGGGTTTCCCTGGGAGTGGGTTTCTCTGGATGTGATTTCCCTGGGAGTCCAGACTCCAGCTGGCCAGGGAACACAGAGGAACGGAGTTGGAAGCAGCGTGGCAGCAGGAGAGGGGAGAAACAATATGCTAATCCCCCAGCCCTGGTACCCCCTCCCCCGTTGGCAGGATTGGGGCCCCCGGATGTGCTCTTCTAATGCCCGGGGTGGAGCAAGGGATCCAGGCAACCAGGTTTTGGCACCCCTTTTGGAGAGAGAAACAGGCAGCACCTCTGTTTTCTTACTGCAAGCTGCCCACCTGGGGAGAAGGAATCCCAGAAGTTGCAGAACAGGCACCACCGGAGCCAAGTACAGCAGGTGTAACCCCTGACTTTTCCTCCTCAGAGGGCAGCAGCAGCAGCTTTGTCCATGGGGAGCCCTCCCCCACCCCACACTTGGCCAGTTCCCCTATCTCCTCAGATTGCAATCCTATGCATGCTTACCTTGGAGTAAGCCCCATTGACTATAATGGGACTTACTTCTGAGTAGACATGCCTAGAATGGGGCTGTTAGTCACACTGTGGCTGTGATGGACTTCTCCAGAAATTTCTCCAATCCTCTTTTAAAGGCGTCTAGTCTAGACACCATCATCACACCTTTGGGGCAAGGGAGTTCCACAGACTAATGGCAGAGTAGGCAGCTGTTGTTTTGTGGCTGCAACCTACCTATAGGCTTGCTCACACTCTCTTAGCTCCAACCAAAGTAGTCCACAGCTAGAGCATGACAGCAATTAGAACAGGAAGTGAAGAGAGGCTTTTTTCCGCCTAAAGACCTTGCAGTGCACACCAAAAGGACTTTTCTTCCTGAGACATGCAGCAGCCATTCTGAGATGTCGCTCTGAGCTGGTGTTTCTCCTTCAGGACCGACCTGCTTAAATTGTGTTGAACACTTTCCTAAGGACTCTGGACTCACAAGTGGGGGGAGCAGGGCCAGGGCTGTGTAACAAAAGGAACTGTGGAGGGATGTGTGTGCTTTCTGTTGGCCCATTTAACTACCTTGCATGACTTGTCTATAATCCCATTGTGCTTATCCTCTCCCTTCTTGAGGTGTTTTTCCACACTTAAAAGAGGCAAGGGCTGTGCGTAATGTGGTCTGGTGAGGGGAAAAGAGACTGGATTGAATTGGGTGGGTGTGAAAACCTCTGAGTTGGGGGGGGAATTATTATGTGTTCCATGTAAACCCAAGACTTTCACAGCTAGTGAAGCAAATGTAAGCACAGCCATCACATAAATTATTAAATACTCTTCTTATGTATTACAAATTTAACTGTATTTTTTGTGTGCGAGGGTGGGGGGGTTGCATGTGGTCCCTGCCGTCTCCAAATTTGGCCTTCGTGGTCCCTGAGCTCCTAAAGGTTGGGAACCACTGCTTTATGTTGTCAACTGGAGCTGGCACTGGAAAATGTGACATGTGGAAATCCAAGGGATTCCCCTGCAGATACTCAACCAAAAGCATGGTTGTCTGGGAAAAAAGTGGCAATTTGCTCTTCCCTTAGCACACTCTGTGCTTCCCTACAGTCTTTCCTTCACTCCCACCATTTCTTCCCCAACCTCCCCCCAACCTTCCCGAACCTCCCATGGCTTTCCCCCAACCCACTGCTGCCAACTTCTGTCCCTTACCCTCATCCTCTACCTCTCTCTGCTATTCTGCTCCTCCTCTCGACAGTGCTATTACTGCCTCTCTTCCTATAGAGAAGGCAATCATGGGAATGGGTTAACTAGAGCAGCCACCACTATCCACTTCCTCTTCCAGTCACCCCACATCATCCTTACTGCCACCCAGTCCCCATCCCACAATACAAGTGTTCTAACTATGAGCCTACCCATGGCTCTCTGGTCAGTGGGTGGTTACAATGAGCCTTATAAAAACGAACAATGTGTAATTGTCGCTTTTCAAGTAAACACAAGCAGAACAAAGACTCAGCTGTGCGTGTGTGTGTTTGTGTGTAAATGCATTTGCAAGCTGCCTAAAACTTCTTGTTTTATTGGCTCGCTACACGGTGGCTAGAGTTTGAATGGGATGGAGTGCGGCAGGATATATGAGAGCCAGGCAACAGGGACAGATGGACAAAGGCAAGAGGCTTTGTGGAAGCTGCAAGGAAGAGTCAGCCAATTAAACAGTCGCTTTGGCTGGTTAATTGTGCTGTTTTAACTCATTAGCAGAGCAATTAAATGATTCAAAAACCGTAACACAGCAAATTAAGTAAACCAGAACCGGAGGAATCCTAATTCCCTTGCAGTCAGAACGCTGGCATGCAGAATGAGAACTGAACCTTTCTTTGGGCTGGCTCTGTCCCATTGAAACTCTTCGCTTGAGGAGGCTTGAATGGCCTTAGGGCTCTTCCAAGGGCCTTTGGGCTAGGTAGTGACCATTATTACCAGACTGCTATTACTGGGCTTCTACTGGACTGTTATTACTGGCCTTCAGTATATACTGGGCTTCTAGCTTCTACTTCTGTTGAAGTTATTTTGTTCTGAATTTGTTTGGAAATTGTTCTTAATCTATAAATATAAATATTCAAAATATTATTAATAACAGCAATCCATTTTCTTTCAACCAGCCAACCATGTTTGGCCATGAGAGACTATTGTGTGCTTGTATTGGCAACCTTCAGTCCCGAAAGACTATGGCATCGCGCTCCAAAAGGTGGCTCTGGCACAGCGTCTAGTGTGGCTGAAAAGGCCAATCCAGTAGTGACAATCTCTTCCACACTGGGAGCAAGTGCAGTCTGTCCCTGGTCTGTCTCCCTGGCTATGGGCCTTCCTTCTTTGCCTCTTTGCCTCAGACTGTTGGCAAAGTGTCTCTTCAAACTGGGAGAGGCCATGCTGCACAGCCTGCCTCCAAGCAGGCCGCTCAGAGGCCAGGGTTTCCCACTTGTTGAGGTCCATTCCTAAGGCCTTCAGATCCCTCTTGCAGATGTCCTTGTATCGCAGCTGTGGTCTACCTGTAGGGCACTTTCCCTGCACGAGTTCTCCATAGAGGAGATCCTTTGGGATCCGCCCATCATCCATTCTCACGACATGACCGAGCCAACGCAGGCGTCTCTGTTTCAGCAGTGCATACATGCTAGGGATTCCAGCACGTTCCAGGACTGTGTTGTTTGGAACTTTGTCCTGCCAGGTGATGCTGAGAATACGTCGGAGGCAGCGCATGTGGAAAGCGTTCAGTTTCCTCTCCTGTTGTGAGCGAAGAGTCCATGACTCGCTGCAGTACAGAAGTGTACTCAGGACGCAAGCTCTGTAGACCTGGATCTTGGTATGTTCTGTCAGCTTCTTGTTGGACCAGACTCTCTTTGTGAGTCTGGAAAATGTGGTAGCTGCTTTACTGATGTGTTTGTTTAGTTCGGTATCGAGAGAAAGAGTGTCAGAGATCGTTGAGCCAAGGTACACAAAGTCATGGACAACCTCCAGTTCATGCACAGAGATTGTAATGCAGGGAGGTGAGTCCACATCCTGAACCATGACCTGTGTTTTCTTTAAGCTGATCGTCAGTCCAAAATCTTGGCAGGCCTTGCTAAAGCGATCCATGAGCTGCTGGAGATCTTTGGCAGAGTGGGTAGTGACAGCTGCATCGTCGGCAAAGAGGAAGTCACGCAGACATTTCAGCTGGACTTTGGACTTTGCTCTCAGTCTGGAGAGGTTGAAGAGCTTTCCGTCTGATCTGGTCTGATATTGTGTGCTAGTCTAGCAAAATTTAGTATGGAATAAATTAATGACATAAATACATTACATTCTTCTTGACATAAATGGGACCTTTCTGGCCTTTCTGTCATGATGATGGCAGGTGATGATGCACTTAACCCAGCCTTTATATGCCTATAGATGGCAAAATGTACCCTTCAACCTTCCCTATTGCATGTAGGATGATTCGATGAAAAGACAGGGTTCCTGTACTTTCATAGATGAGCAGAAGGAAGCATTTTGGTGAGTGTTGCCTGAGTCACTCCTGATGCTAAATTCCCTTCCCTCCCTCTATGCAACTTTTCAAGATACTTCTGACCACTCCCCAGTTCCTCAACTGGTTGGAATTTCAGGTCAGCCTTTCCAAGCTGGATTTTTTTTGGAGAATAGAGTACTGGAGACTTATGGTTCCAGTATGAAGGGTTTTGGTGTTTGAAATAAACAAATTTCAGGCTGGGGAAAAAAAAAAACCACTCACCTGATGGTGGCCTAAACGGAATAGGAATCAGTTTTGGATGAACGGGCTGGCAAGCTTTTGAAAACTGGAGAGAGCTGGTTCTTCTTGTTGGTTTGAGGACGTGCAACCAATGATTCAAATCAATATACGTGGGAGTGTCGGATGAGCCAGCCATGATTGTGGAGGGACCATAGCTTATCAGTAGAGTGCATGCATTTTTGCATGTTGCAGGTTCCAGTTCCAAACCTTGGCATCTTTAGGTATGGTCGAAGAGAGACCCCCTGACTGGAAACCTGGGAGCCACTGCCAGAGACCATAGGTAGTACTGAGTTAGATGTTCCACTGGTCTAACCATGCTAGTATACAACTTCCTAGGACTTATTTGCAAGGCAGCTAAATTTATAGACTGACCAGATATGGAGCAGCAGCACACAGCAACACTAGCTAGTTATTGACTGATTTTGCATTTCAGGGCTATTTGGCTCCTCTGGGTCTACCTGCCACTTGAGGATAACACTTCATGTATTATCTGATGTAATACACTCTAGTCCTTGTAGGCTTATGCCCAAATACATTGGTTAATTCCTTAAGGTGCCACAGGACTCTGTAGGTTTTCCTGCAAGAAACCTAGATAACTACTACTCCTCTGCAGCACCTAGAAATTCTCCAGAAGTTGCTGCCCTACAGAAATCACGAACCATCTTTCTCCACTGTAATCAAAGACTTCGGAAGCTTCTCTCCTCCTTGCACCAACACCCCACTCTCAGACAGGGAAAACCAGTTTCCCTCCCACTCCCCAGGTAACTAAGAACTGACCATGCAAATGTCTGAGGTGATCTCCTGCACTGATTGCTACCATTCATCGTCTTCCTAAATGACCCAACTACATCAAAGAAAGGGGCAACTTTGAATCAGAGGCAAGCATGGTTCAAGCTTGCTATAGTGCAGTGATTTTCAACCTTTTTCATCTCACAGTACAATGGCAAGGTCCTAAAATGGTCAAGACGCACCATCGGTTTTTTGACAATGTGCTGTCAATGGGGGGGCTCACATCCTCCAATGGCCCTAATAATAAATGACCTCTCCCAAATTCCTTCGGCACACCTGGGGACCATTTGTGGCACACCAGTGTGCCACAGCACAGTGGTTGAAAATTGCTGCTATAGTGTTTCTTGACATCCATTTCCCAGAGTAATAAGAGTTGAGGGGAATCTTTGTAGAGTCTGTTTCCTTTGGAAATACAAATGCTGGAAGTTGAAGGTGACTTTGAACCTACTTATGCACAAAGGTACAAGTGGAGAAATGATAGGCGTTCAACATCGAACTGATAGGTGATCAATACAAACCAGGTTTATCTCAAGAAACTGGGGGACAAGCCAGGGCCATAGCTCTGTTGTTAAACAGATGTTTTGCATGTAAGTGGTCCCTGGTTCCATCCTTGGTATTACCAGATACGACTGGGTAAGACCCCTGCTTGAAACCCTGAAGAGTCACTGCTAATACTTATGCAAAAAGGCGTAATCCCAGCTGTGCCCTGGACAGGCACAAGTCCCTTGCGCAGGCCCGGGAGGGCCACAAATGTGCCGTAAAGCACATTTGCACCTCTATGAGAGTAAGCTGGGCTGGCATAGGGGTGTGCATCCAACCTCTGTGCTGATGGGAAACAGTAGACCACGCCGGCCAAAAGCTGGCACAAGGGTGGGGGTGTGTGTGGGGAGGGTGGGGAAGTGGCGGCGAGGAGTTGTTTCAGGGCAGGAGGAGGGCAGGCAGTGGGCAGGCCTGTGGGTTGGCAGGCAGGGACCAGGAGGCAGGGCGGTTATGCCAGATCCTAGCCCTATTCCCAGGCAGCACAGAGTGGCTCCAGGCTGTTCCATTCTGTTCAGATCTGCACCACCTCTTTAGGTGGCGCAGATTTGAGTAGACCCATTGGAGCCACTGCGGCTCTCCCTGAGGTAAGGGGATTTTTTCCCCCTTGCCTTGAGCCAAGCAAGTCCAAGGAGAGAAAGAGGATGAAGAGGCTTCTGCCTGAAGGGGTTGGATCCAGCGCACAGCATCACCACTTGTGCCATTTTTTTCAGCAGTTGCAGCCAGAAGAACGCATGTTCCCCTGATGGCAGGGTCCAATAGGATTGGGCCATATGTTTCCTAACCCCAATCCTGGTCCAAAAACCAGTCCTTAACCTATACGGCCAGTGATTGCTTCTCTAGCTCCTTTCTAGCCATTCCCACTCCATCAGCCACCCTGGGTGATCCTTGTGCTGTACATACTGAAAATGTAACATAGGAATACAACAAGTATATATCTGCAAATCCCGAGGTACATTGGTCACACGGCTATGATTTACCACAACTGCCTGTCTGGCCTGTTTTTGTCTTGTTGGCTGTTCCAGGCCTAGTTTGACTTTCTGCATTCACCAATGCAAGAAACTGAAATTGCAACACTGCAAGAAATAAATATTGTTGGTGAAACAATATTGGAAAGTGGAAATGAACTCTGAAGAATGTTGTTACCTAACCACTGATGGAACATGGTCATGCATGTGGACTTTGGGTTGTGGAATTGCTATCCTATGCAGTCCAGTGGTTACGGCCACCACAAATCACTGCTTTTATGGACTGGTCATGCAAACATTGTGGACATCTTCTGAGCGGGAGATGAATACCAAAAGTGTTACAAACTGCAATGAAAAAAATAGGCAAGGACGTGTGGGTTGAGAGACTGAGTAATTTCAAGTTCAGCAGGAGTTTTGCCACATACAGCACTTCCAGGAATTTACAGATGAAGTTTCCTTAACGGGAAAATGGAAAGAGTAAGGCTTCAGGATGGTAAACCAAAAGGGATAATGTTAATATCAAATTGGGTAGAACTGAGGAAGATGCTAAAAGGCAGGTAAATACTACCAGAAGAATCTAGGCTGATTAAAAAAAGATTATTTACATCAGCGAAGAAAGTTCAAGAGGCACTGTGATACAGTTATGTGTGAACCCCTAACCCACGCTGGAACAGGCAGGCCGGCTGGCCTCGTATCCACTGCAGGGTTGAGGCTGGCTGCATCTCAACCCAGGGCAAGGGAAACTGATTCCCTTTACCGCATGTAATGTGGCAGCAGCCAAAACATAATTGCAAATATTGCTCAAGTCTTCAAGCCACAGATTAAAACACATTGTAGGATCTAGTCCCAACATTTCACTTTCAACTGTGGAAAGCATCTTCAGGGACATAAGAAGCCCCGCTGGATCAGGCCAAAGGCCCGTGTAGGCTTCCTGTATCTCACAGTGGCCCACCAAATGTTTCAGGGAGCACACAAGACAATAAGACACAACTTGTGTCCTGGTACCTTCCCTTGAATTTGGCATTCTGAGGTAGCCTACTTCTAAAATCAGGAGCTTGCACATACTTATGACTTGTAACCAGTGATGGACTTTTCCTGCAGAAATTTGTCCAATCGCCTCTTAAAGGCAACTAGACGAGATACCATTTCCTGTGGCAAGGTGTTCCACAGACTAACTGCACACTGGGTAAAGGAATATTTTCTCTTGTCTGTCCCAACTCTCAATTTTAGCAGTTGCAATTTCATTGGTTCTAGTGTTATGTGATAGGGGAAAGGGTCTCTCTATCCACTCTATCCATCCCCTGCATATCCATCCTCAATCATGTTCCCCCTTAGGAACCTCTTTTCTAAACTGCTGAGCCCCAAAAGCTGCAGCCTTTCCTCTTAAGGGAGGTGTCCCAGCTCAGTAATCATTTTGGTTGCTCTCTTCTGCACCTTTTCCATGATAACCTTTTTGAGATGTGGCTACCATACTCCAGGTGTGGCCTTACCATTGATTTGTACAACGGTATTATAATATTAGCCGGCATTAAAATTTATTAACTGTAAAAAGAGGACAGTTTTGTGGTTTAAAATCTCTGATTATTCCCCTTTTGCCTATTTTAAAAAACTGTTTTGTACTTTTCTAGTACCCCAGAGACTCTTGTGATGCTTCTCCATCCTGAAAGGATTGCTGAGTCATCCCGATGCAGTAACCATTAGCCTTGTTTTATTGCTGAAGCATATTTTTTTCTTCTCCAACTGACCTGTCAACGGAGAACTTGACTTTGAGCCAGCTCATTGGACCATGATATCCACCTGACTTCCAAGAGAAGCAAATTCAGGAATTCAGACAGCAACTGTTACCCTGCACATGCCTGATCTTGTCTGATCTTGGAAACTAAGCAGGGTCAGGCCTGGTTATTACCTGGATGGGAGACCGCCTGGGAATACCGGGTGCTATAGGCTTATACCATAGTCTTTCGAGACTGAAGGTTGCCAACCAGGTGACCCCACCCCAGTAGCTAATTCCACAGGCAAGCACAGTTAATAATGATAGGCACACTTTGTGCACTTGCTGCGGGCCACTGTCCGAAGCATCTGATGCTTCATAAGGGGCTTTTTCACTCACCTTGCAGCAAGTGTGGGAGACAGGACCAAGACCCTGGAATAGTGTGACTCAATAGTGTAGGTGGGGCTTAGATCCTGTTAATCACATCAGGGATTTATTTCATTTCCCATTTGCCTTGAGCATCCTTGCTAATCTTTCCTCTCCCCCTTTTCTCCTTCTGCTAGTTCATCAGTCTCTTGTTTCATCCCCTTGCATTTTTTCTTTGTCATGATTTTCCAGCCTTTTAATACACTTCTTTTACCTTTAGAGTTTACCTTCGGGAGGGTTAGGCTGCCCACATTCTGCTTTCCAGAGACCTCTCTGGATCTTGGAGCTCTCCGTTAACTTGGAAGGGTAGGGACTTTCTTTCTCGGCATGGGGGCCACAAAGACAACCTTTTCCCCAGTCTAATCCCAGTTTAACCAGCAACGGGGTGGAGTAGTAGAGGAAAAGGAGGGGGTGCCAGTCGCTAACTGCTAGGCACTGTGCCTTGCCTTTAGTCCTTCCCTTGCAGAGGGCAGATGTGAAATTTCATGCGCTTGCTTGGGAAGACAGGGTGAAGAGCTTCAGGGGGGAAATGTCTTATTTTTTGAAAAGAGGCTTTATCTGAAGAAAGGTATAAACAAAGTGAAAGCAAGAACAGAGAGAGAGAGAGAGAGAGAGAGAGAGAGAGAGAGAGAGAGAGAGAGAGAGGCAGGCACCACTGGATTTAATGGCTGACTCTCATATGGAACAATCCTGTTCCCTGGCAACATCTCATGGCTATGTGGAGAGTGAAAAAGAACTTGCATGGAAGCAAGTGCCAGAGTCCATTACAAGTGGGTGAAGGAAGGCTTGCTATTCATTTGCTGCCGACCTGCCCGGTTTATTAATAATGCCTCATTCACATCACTCTTGGCTGACACAAAAATGCCAAAGGCAAACCTCTGTGGAAAGGGTTATGGCTATCCCCAGAAGTGCTGAGTAATCATGGGCTGCTTTTCTTTCTGGGCCTACTGACTCGATTCCGGTCACTAATCACCGTGTGGTTGCATATTAACATGATTAACTCTGTTTTCAACAGTGGTGCTGCTTTCCTGCTTTGCCTTTTGCTGTCGCAACAGGAACTTCGGGACCAGTTCGACTTTGCACGGGAAGTCAGCCTCACACAGTCACCTCCGCAGTGCACAGGGACCTGGTGAAACAGCTGGGCCAGGTGCATGAGGAATCAATGTTGGTGAGCTGGCACCTCCGTGTGGGTGGCAGATACTGGCTGTCTTGATTGCTGCTATGCTGGTGGCTTGAAAAACTGCAACGTCCAGTTGTCAGGAAAAAGACTTCAGGGGGTCCTGCCCTCCAGGGAATTGGATGTGCCCATTAAAATATAAGGAACTACCTTGTAGTTCCTGAAACTGAATCAAAGCCACCTGTCTCTGTATTGGCGGCCCAAACACCAAACATTATCTTCATAAATAGCAGCTTTACCTCTTCACCGGGTCTGGGAACGTGGGCCCTCGTCCTGCCAAAGTATGAGTCTATGCCAGTGGTTCTCAAACTCTCTGGGAGAGTTCTTGTGTGGGCGGGACGTACCCACACATACCACACCTGCATGTACCCAAGCCCCTGCAGCCTCCTGGGGGTGCGGGGAGTCCAGTGTGACAGGCAGCAGGGCTCCCCGCAGCAGTGAAAGTGGATGCGCTCCCTGCCTCCAGGCTGCCCCTGCCCCTTAAGGGGGCAGCCTGCAGGCTTGGGGCATTGCGACGCCCCAGTTTGAAAAACCCTGGTCTATGGGATCCCTGATATAGCTGCTATTGTAATGAAACCAAGGACAGACACAAAGTGTGTGCTTCTTTCCTCTTGTAGTTTGACCATAGTTACCACAAGCAGTCCCCATTCACCTGGGATTGCAAGGAAAGGCACATTCTTCCTACAGAAAGCGGTGTCAGCACTTCTTACTTTAGAAATTAATGTCTGCCCTGTTCCTAGCCAGCTTTCTGAGTCACTTTACAGGCTTGGGGGCTCCCTGAAGCCCTACCCCTAATACTTGTGCCCTGTATTCTGTGACTGGGATGCAGTCAGCACTTACAACACACCCTGTTCAAGTGGGTTTCGGTCTGCTTTGCACTGTTTCCAATAAGCACTAGTTCTCCTAACCGGCACAAGAGGAATACGCAATTAGAAAGGGCATGTGTGTCGCAACAGAACGTCTGTGGTCACCTACATGAGTCATGGATTAGTTGGGAAAGGATGGACATTAGTCTCTGTGTAACACAGTCAAGGGAAAAGAAAGGATAATCATCTCTGAAGATCAAGTGCACTTTGCTTTCAAACTTTGCTTGTAGGTTTCTCAGAAGTGTCCAACTTTTAAAAATATTTGTTCTTTAAAAAAAACTACTTTATTTAAGCCTCGAGTACTTGCTATGATGGTTGGGATGAACCTTTTAAAAGTAATAATTGGCCATTCTTAAGAACGGGACTGCTGGATTGGATGAGTCTCACAATTTGCATATCAAAGCCATCGAGTTCAATTTCCGGTTTCCCACCCTGGCTCTCATGTCTTGAGGGTTACAGCCAGATGCCACCTGACCATGAGGCCATGCAAGGGCTGACTTCCAACTCAGAAAAGCATAATGTTCACAACCGCTAGCCAACTGTAAAATCCTGGCTGGGAAAGAGGAAACTACTTCTGCTTTAAGCTTTCTTTGGTCTTAAAAGAGGGTTAATGACAGGGTATTGCTTCACCCTTAGCCAGACCAGCTGGCACTTTCATAAGTGAACTAAGACTTTGTGTTTCTAGCATGCTAGAATCAAACACACACACAAACATTAAAAAGTCATTCAGCAAGACCTGAGGTGATCCCTGTTTTTATTTTTCCCGACTTTAATGTTATTGCGAGTTGGGTTTTGTGTGTCTTTTTGTACTTTATGTTTTAATTTTTGGTGTCTAAGGCTGCCCTGGAAAAACTGAAGGGCAGGAAAGATACAAATATGTTAAAGAAAGGAAGGAGGCACAACTTGTGTGATGCCCCCAATGACCAGCTTTGGTGCACAGCCACATCATCCTGTAAGGTTCCCCCCCCCTCAACTGCCTCACAGTTGGCTTCTTGTCTCAAGCCCATATGGCTTTGAGAAATACAGTAGCTTGTGGGCCTGTCAGGATAGAGCCCTGTGCCAGCTCCATCACAGTGATGGCTTTTGGTAAGTGAGCCAAGAAGAGACTTCTTGCCAGAACAGAATCAATAGGATTTTCAGAACCAGTGACAATTTGCCTTAGGCACAGATTGAAAATCCACATCCATAAGGCAAAACGCCACAGTGTCTTGTGCCGTTTCATTGGAAAGAGAAAAGTGCCCATTTTGTCTGGCATGGTAGTTTTACAGCACCTGGGTGGCTAGGAATGCCATGTGACCGTTGTCTACGCAGCTTGCGATGGAGTCTAATCAGCACAACAAATAAAGCTAAAGTGTATTTTCAACATCCAGAATGTTCTAGATCTCAGGCAAACTAAAATGCATTTGTTATTCATGGTTTTAAATGTCTTCCATCAATTCTGATGACAGCGTTGGCATGGCATGACCCGTTCAAAATGTTGGGGGACTGTTGGATCATGAGTGAAGCCCTGATTGGGGACAGGTTCAAAATGTTGGGGGACTGTTGGATCATGGGTGAGGCCCTGATTGGGGACAGGTTGTAAATCAATCGCAGAGCACACGGTACACGTTGCATATAAGGCTCAAAGATAAATCCCTGACATCCCAGCAGTGGCGTAGCTAGAGGGGGTGCAAAGCACTAAGTTTTGCAGCTGCCTGAATGCACTGTGCAAACAACCCCCTCCCCTTTAGAGCCATTCTGGGAGGACAGCTTGCAGGGCACATTCAGGTGCCTGAGAAACTTAGGTCACAATCCTAACCAACTTTCCAGCACTGACATAAGGGCAATGCAACTCTGGGGTAAAGAAACACACATTGCCTTACCTTGAGGAGGTCTCCATGACTGCCTCCCAACTGCAGGATGCAGCAAATGCCCCACTGGCACAGCGATGCCAGCGCTGGAAAGTTGGTTAGGATCGCGCCCTTAGTTCTTTGCACCCCCTTTAGCTACGCCACTTCATCTCAGTTGAAACAGTCTCAAAGAGTAGGGCTGGGAAATATCCCAGTAACAGAACCTGTATATCTACCCCAGTAACAGAACCTGTATATCTGCTGCCAGTCAGCTTCCAGTTCTTTCAATTCATATGCACCTCTCCCCCCTCCGCATTACCAATGTTCATGCAGGCACTGATAAACATTACAAAGAAGCCATTGTGATGTGATCATATGCTCAACTGTGTCAGGATTGTTTTTGTGCAATGTTTGGCTCATCTACATATGTGCACTGACAAAATACTACACCAAAGAAAACAGTGATACAACCATACTATGTTCACATCAAGAATGTTTTATCATTAGTGTTTTATCAGTATACGTGCGCATACTGGTGATGTTGAGTGGTGAAAAGACATAAAGAGACCCTCCTCAAATTATTCATGCGCAGTGTTCTGGACAAAATTCAGAAATGCAATGATGAAGCAATGAAGAATTTTGTATCCAGTGAGAAGTGAAGGACAATTTTCAGAGCAGCCCAAGTCAGTATTATAGCAGAGGATCTTACATCTGCTCAGATAGGTACATTTGGGTATTTCCAGTATGTAGCAAAAATAGAAAAAGTTTTTGCATACCACCAGTTGGTACATACAGTGTGAACATGTTATGGAAGATTATGGGTTGGTAAGTATCAGACCTGAGCATTAAGCTTTCAGAAAGAATACCATTGTGTCATTTTCACATGTTCTTCATGCTGCTGCTGTACTCATGATTTCAGTTTCTTGCCATAGTCCTGACAATCAATGTGCATAACTGTGTGTTTTCCCTAGAGCACTGTTTTCTGTGCAAGACGCATGAACCATAACCGGATTTCTAATGAATTTAATGTTCATTGTCAGGGAATATGCTTTGCCACCTGTCAGGCCTGATATTGTTTTCTCATTCTGCTTTTCCATCAGTTGGCAGTTCACAGTTTCGGTGGGTATTATTCCCCTCAATTTTCCTTTTCCCCCTCCTTAGAGACAAAATAAACTTTGTTTTAAACAATCCGTTGGTTGAAGTGTGATTGGGTGCTGTAAAAATGTTGGCCATGGCTACTTATCTCCTGCGTTTTAAAAAGATTTTTAAAAGTTTCATTTGGTAAGAGTTGTGACCCTCTGGGGTGTTAAGACTATCTAATGCACTCAAGGTGGCACACATGAATCTTTTTTCTTTTATCTTCAAAACAGGCCTGTCAGGTAGAGTAGGCAGAAAGGCTCAAGGTCTGCTCACAGCACAACCCTATGCATGACTAAATTGTGTTCAATGGGCCTTACTCGGAAGAAAGTTTGTATAGGATTCCAGCCCAAGTTTTATGGCTGAGCTGCCCCAGACTCCGGCTCCTATCTGAGATCTTCAGCTGGAGCTTGTAGGTTCACATGAAATATATTTTGATTGGCCTTTCATGCTAAACAGTATAGTGCAGTGTTTCCGAAATGGTGGGTTGGGAGCCAATTTTTGGTGGGTTATAAAGTTTCTAAAATATTTTTTTTAAAAAAACAACTTTGCAAGCACCCTTGCCCAGTTTGCAGAGGAAAATTTTAGCAGCAGAAAATCCAGATGGAGACCGCTCTCGTGTGGTATGAAGTCATCTTCACAACCCTCAATTAAAATTGCACATTTTCCTATTTTCTCTAATAACTGGCATGCCGTAGGTCATGTGTGAACCCAGTTTCAGCCTTTTGTCTGACCTGGAAATCCCTAACTGCACATCTTGCTCTTCAGCTCATCCTTCTCGGTACCCTATAGCAGTGGTGTCACTAGGGTTCGCATCACCCAGTGCGGGAGGCCAGGGCATCACCCCCATGCAGTGGGCGGGGCAACACTCCAGGTGGTGGGCATGGTGATCTACCATCGCCCCGCCCCTCTGGCTTTTTCGGCTGTACCTTTTGATAGAATAAAGATATTTCAACGCAGTTTGTTTCATCGCATTCTGCATGAAATTACACATTGATTGATATATAACATGATGGTATTATTTTTGCAAACTGTGATTTTGGTCACTAGTGGTGTCACCTCCCCCCAGGGTGTCAACTTACTAACACCTTATTGGAGCAGTTCTCAAACTTTTAGCACTGGGACCCACTTTTTAGAAGGACAATCTGTCCAGGACCCATCATAAAGCAAATTAAAATAATTATAAATAAATTAAAGTGAAATAAATAAATAAGGGAAAGCCAGCCCTGTTCCACAAAGTGAATTTTCTCTGTAGCCTGCCTGCAATAACACCCCCCCCCCCAAAAATAAAAGTATCAGTAAGATTTTCACCTCTACCCAGTACCCAGTTCAATTTTAGTTCTTATATTTCAAGCATATCACTATGAGGACCCACCTGGCTTTACAAGTCTGAGAGCCCAATCCTATGCCTGTCTACTCAGAAGTATGTCCCATTATAGTCAGTGAGCTTACTCCCAGGAAAGTGTGGATAGGATTGCAGCCTAAAACAAAAAGAGTCACCTTATCCTGTCAAGCCTCTGTTTCATTCTTTTGGGGGGGGGGGGGCCTGCCTTCTGGAGCATTTGTTGAGCTCCATTTGCATCAAATCAGGACCATTCTGGTGGCCTCACATTTCCCTTTGCCTGAACTGCCCAGGAGCCAAGGCATGTTTGCTTACTTGCGAGTAAATGTGACCATGTGGCTTAGTTTCGCGTTCCATAGGGCTCAATACATTCTGCAGCTTGGAGGGAGGGATCTCCTTCCTGGGTGTTTTTTGGGGGCTACATTCAATGGATCAGGACCATTCTGGTGTTGTTGGATTCCTCTCAGCCTGCCCTTACAGAAGGACTAAGGCACTTTTGCCTAATCGCGAGTAAACGCACGATACGGCTCGGTTTCACTTTCCATTGGGCTCCATGCATTTTTTGTTTTCCGGTTTTTTGCCAATAACTTTTGATAGAAAGGAGATATTTCACTCCCGTTTTTTGCATTGCATCCTACTGGAAATTCCACATCCAAAGGTATATAACATGATGGTGTTACTCCTAACCACCGCGATTTTAGCGCATCAACCTCCCAGTGTGCATCACCCCCCCCTTGCACATCACCCGGTGCAGCCCACACGCCCCGCACCTCTCTAGCGACGCCATTGCCCTGGAGTGACTGTAGAAAGGTTTGAGGGAAACAGTCCTTGAACTCCATATCTAGGAAGAGTTTAGCAAATGTCCATACACACAGACTATCTATAAGGTCTCTAGTGGCCTGGTCAGCATGGAATCTTGATTATTATTAACAAGGTATTAATTATTATTAATAAATAAAGTATTATTTCTTTCCAGATCTCTTTTTTGGGGCACAATCCTAACTGTGCCCTGGGCAGGTGAAAATCCCTTGTGCCAATCTGGGAGGGTTGCAAACGTCCTGTAAAACACGTTTGCGCCTCTGTGGAAGTAAGCCACACTGGTGCATGGAGGTGCGCTGACCTGCAGAGGCCAAATCCAGCCTCAGCGGCAGAAGGAGAGAATAGGTCTGCACTGACTGAGCTCAGTTGGTGCAGGGGTCTGGTGGAGGCACGCGGACGGTGGGAAGGAGGTGTTTCAGGGTGGGCGGAGGGCGGGCAGGAAGGTGGGCAGGGAGCAGGAGGTGTGGCCAGGACCCAGCAATTAGTCCCCATTCCCGGGCAGCATGGAGCAGCTCCTGGCTGCTCAGATCTGTGCCACCTTGTCAGGTGGTGCAGATCCAAGTAGACCCATTGGGGCTACTGAGGCTCTCCCTGGGCTAAGAGGAAAAGTTTGCCCTTGGCTGAGCCACAGTTGGCCCCAGACTTGCACTGGATGCAGCGCAGGCTGCTGGTTTGCCTGTTCCAGGACAAATTAGGATTGTGCTGCCTACAAATTAGGACTGTCTTTTATGCTATACGGGGCACGATAGATTGTCGTTTTAAAAAGTGGGTTCCAATACTAAAAAGTTTGGGACCCAGCAGTATAGTGCAAGAAATATGGAAGAGTTTCCAAACTAACTTAAAAAATGTGTCCTTTATACACATATAGATAGGTCTTTATAAGCCTCAGGATGATTAGTCCCTCATTTACAGATTATGAAGCAAACAATGGCGACTAGGTATCAGCACAGACAATACTAACCCCAAAGATGAATCATTGTCCATCCCCCATAGGCAAAGAATCTCCACATAATTGCAGTTGCCAAGCACCTGCATCCCATAATAAGAGCTTGTTTCAGAGTTTTCCCCAGGCTTCGTTACCCATCCACCTGCTCTGCAATTAACATCTATAGAACCCTGGCTTGCAAACCGATTTGGAGAATCCTTTCCCATAACAAAATGTCCACAATTAACTTGCGTTGCTCCAATGAATCAGTACATCCTTTTGAAGAGGTGCCATCAGTGGTAGCAGGTTTCAGGACCTCATTGCTTTTCTCATTACCATTCATGCTTGAGTTGATAATCTGTGAAAGAAACATGATCTTCTCTCTTGGACCACACTGATTCCTCAGCACTATGCTCGCAACGTGAGCAGAACCTGTGCAAATCCTGTGCTTGCTTTTGTTGTTGTCGTGCCCTGCAGTATAAGTAAACATTTGAACTGGATGTTGGTAACTGTATCTAAAACATGCTCCAGGGTCATCAGCAGAGGAGCTAAAGAGACAACATTTGTTAATATAGGAGAGAGAACATACATTTCATCATTCATGTTCTTTGTATACTATAAATGCACATGTTCAGTGTTCTCAGATGATGAAAAGAATACATTACAGTGACAAAAGTAGAAGACATTTGACCCCTTCCCCCAAGTAAAGCCCCAGCCTGCTCAGTGGGACTTCTTGAATCTGCACCAGCTATTTCACTGGAGCAGACTCGAGATGCCCCATGTTTGGCTTTCGAGTTTAACAAAAGGGATAAGATGCGGCAGAGGAGGTCTCCGATGGCCCCACTCCCTCCAAGGCCTGTCCCCCCTTCTGCTCAATCTCTGCCTTCCCTCTGCCCAGGAACACCTCTCCTATGACCTCCTGCCACCTTCCTTGCGCTGCTCAGGGCTTACCTGCTTCCAGTCAGCAGCCAGGGCTCTGGCTGCGGCATTGACAGAGCAGTGCAGGCCTCCCTGCTACAGCTATTTACTTCCTGGGTGGCGTAAACATGTCTTATGGCACATTTGTGACACCCAGCATTGGTGCTGGAACAGGATTGGATTGGGCTGTTATTTTGTTTTAAATAAAACAAATTCTTATGGATTGAGATCACAATAAATGATCCCTATTTGAGCAGGAACAGAAGACATTTGTCAGCCTGGCACTGATACCTCTCCTGGATGCTCCTTGTTGTATAAATGCTGTGCTTAATCCATCAGGTATGGGATGGGTGCTCATATTCCATAGGTTTATACTGTACTGATAAACTGGCAACAACCTATGAGAAACTCCATAAACTCCGGTGAAATCACGGCACAGATCCAAGTAGCCCCATAGGTTTGCCTGGAGGGGTTCCTTGGACTGAAATCCCCTTACTCTGAGTTGCGCCCTGGGCTGCAGCAAGCCTGCGCCAGATACAACACAGGCCATTCGGCCTGTCTGTTCCAGTGCAGGTTAGGATTGCACCCTGAAGCAACCATGATGTTTGTCATGTAAGAATATAAACAGTTATGATCACACTGCAAATTGCAAAAAAGCAAAAATAAAATAAAGTTCTACTACAGGTTACAACTACAAAGCCCTGAATGTATTCTGGGCCTAATCTCTGGCCCATTAAAATTCCATATATTGCCGTGTGGTCCTAAGCATATTTACTCCACTGATTTCAAAGGGACTCCTTCCGAACAAGTGTACACATGACTATGCCTTTGATACGGAAGTGCTCAATGAATAGCATCCATCCACCAGGTTTGAATGTCAGAAAGGTATTCACAGGCTGCTATATATTAACAGAATCTTTTGTCTTTCTTCTGGCAGTTTGCCAAAGTCCTTGCTGTGCACACTCCAGAGGCAGTAAGAGATCTTAATATTTCTTTTTATTTATACTGCCCCATCAACTGCCAGGGAGAAGATTCTGCAAAGTAACAGGAGGGCGGTTTCTCTTAGTTCATTTATAGCTAGTCTGCTCCCAACCCCTGGAAGGAAGAGCCTGGAATCCTGGACTGTATCACAGAAGACGGTGCAGAGCAATGATGGAGCCACTTCTGTGGGCAGCCATTTGTTACACCAGCCAGATCATGAGTCCATCTGCAGCTAGACTGCCATAAATAATTCCAACTATTATACCTTTTTATTATTATTTGAACCATTAACTGTCCATCCAACAAATGTTATTTTACAAAGTTATACTTGTATAAAAGGCAAGTCCCTGGTTCTAAAAAGCTTATATTTATTTAGATATTTGGTAGCTATAGGATCTGATGTGGGCTACATAGCAAGTTTGGATGGGTAAAAATACATTAATTACCCTGTCGTATTCCCTAGTCAGTCTAAACCAGTTTGAATAAAGCTGCTAAGGCTTTGCATAACTTCTGTTATTGTTGCCTGATCAACATTGACAGAGTAGTGGAACTGGAAATAAACTATTTTTATTACAGCCTATGGGTGGCTGTGGTGTTTTTTTAATGCTAAATCTTTTTCAGTCGTGTTTTTCAGTCTTTTTCAGCAACCTTCAGTCTCGAAAGACTATGGTATCGCGCTCTGAAAGATGATTCTGGAACAGCGTCTAATGTGGCTGAAAAGGCCAATTTGGGAGTGACAATCCCTTCCACACTGGGAGCAAGTGCAGTCTGTCCCTGGTCTGTCTCCCTGGCTATGGGCCTTCCTTCTTTGCCTCTTAGCCTCAGACTGTTGGCCAAGTGTCTCTTCAAACTGGGAAAGGCCATGCTGCACAGCCCGCCTCCAAGCGGGCCACTCAGAGGCCAGGGTTTCCCACTTGTTGAGGTCCACTAACATGCTACAAACCTCACATTCATGGCATCCTATGGCAATGACTTGTGCTGTACTCCTGGATATCTTGTGAGGTTTGTCATAATAATACTTCAAATAATCTCACAGAATTTAAAGGGTATGAGTGGGTCAAAGAAATGAGTGCAGATACCTTTCAGAGATGGTTGGACCTTGACAAACTATAATTCTATGGGACCCAATCAAAGTGGATCTGCTCCTTTGTGATTCCCCCGAATTGTTGGGGATCACCTTCCTTAAAGTAGATGCAGCACTTTGACAACCAGCAAGACTGAAGATTTCATTGAAAGGCAGAAGGCTTGTCTTCTTTCTGAGTTTTTATTTTAATAGACATTGGGTACATCTCTGTAAGGTGCTGGGGTGTGTCTCTAGAACTAGGGCTTCCAACAGTCAAGATTTTCACAGCTGACACTCTGCTTCTTCTGCAAACCATGCACAGGAATCATAAGGTCAAAGCATATGGGCACCACCTAGGCTGCAGTAATTGTCAGTTGACCCCACAAGTTGACCAAGATCAATAAAGCCCCATGAAGCCCTGGCCTTAGAGCTTGCTCATTGGTCTGGGCCAGTGTTTCTCAAACTGTGGGTTGGGACCCACTAAGTGGGTCTCAAGCCAATTTCAGGTTGGGTCCTCATTCATTTTAATATTTTATTTTTAATATATTAGACTTGATACTACCATGGTATGTGACTGCATTTGGGGAAATGTGACAGACCAGTACTTTTAACAAGCTACTATGTATATACTTTTTACAGTAACAGTAAATGGGAATTACTCCTGGTTAACTGTGGGTAGAATTGCAGCCAGTGGCGTCGCTAGGAGGATGCGGGGGGTGCGGGCCGCACCGAGTGACGCACACGGGGGGGGTGACGTACACTGGGGGGATGACACGCTAAAATCACGGTGGTTAGGAGTAACCCCATCATATTATATACCGTTGGATGCGGACTTTCAAGCGGAATGCAATGCAAAATACCAGAGCAAAATATCTCCTTTCTATCAAAAGTTATGGCCAAAAAATTGGAGAACAAAAAATGCATGGATCCCTATGGAAAGTGAACCATATCGCGCGGTTACTCATGAGCAGGTGAACTTGCCTTAGTCTGTCAGAAAGGGCAGGCTGAGAGGAATCCAACAACACTGGAATGGACCTGATCCAATGAATGTAGCCCCCAAAAACACCTGAGAAGGAAGTATTGAGCCCTATGGAAAGAAAAACTAAGCCACATGGTCGCGTTTACTCATGAGTAAGCAAACATACCTTGGCTGGTGGTCAGGCCAGGCAAAAGGGAATGTGAAGCCACCAGAATGGTCCTGGTCTGTTGGAACTGGAGCTCAACAAATGCTCTAGAAGGTAGCCTCCCCCCCCCCCCCACTAAAAAGCATCAAAACAGAGGCTTCAGTTGATAAGGTGAACTTTTTTGAGACTTGCAAAGCCAGGTGGCTCCTGACAGTGATCTGGTTTAAACAGAAGTTCTTAAATTGAACTGGGCACTGGGTAGGGCTGAAAACGTTACTGGTTTTGGAGGGGGGGTGTTATTGCAGGCACGCTACAGAGGAAATTCACTTGCTGGAACAGGGCTGGCTTCTGCTTATTTAATTATTTGTTTTACTTTAATTATTTATACTTATTTATTTTAATTTGCCTGATGATGTCACTTCCACCATGACATCACTTCTGGTGGGTCTTGGGCAGATTGTCATTCTAAAAAGTGGTTTACCAGTGCTAAAAGTTTGAGAACTGCTGCAATAGAGTGTTAGTAAGTTGACACCCAGGGGTTGTGTGTGACACCACTAGTGACCAAAATCACTAAAATCACAGTTTGGAAGAATACCATAATGTTATATATCAATCAATGCGTAATTTCATGCAGAATGTGTTCTATCTTTGTTCTATCAAAAGGTACAGCCAAAAAACGAGTGGGGGCGGAGTGATGGTACATCACCACGCCCACCACCTGGGGTGTTGCTCCACCCACTGCATGGGAGGTGACGCGCTGGTATCCCGCACCTGGTGACGTGAACCCTAGTGACGCCACTGATTGCAGCCTAGGATTGTTAAAAATGTTCCTGCTTGATGATGTCACTTCCAGTCATGACATCACTTCCGGGGGGGGGCCCTGACAGATTCTCATTCTAAAAAGTGGGTCCCGATGCTAAATGTGTGAGAACCACTAGTCTGGGCTGTTTCTCAAAGAGTAGCAGCAACACACTCTTGGTGCCATGCCATGCTGCCTTCTTAGGAACTTAAAATTCAACCCATCTCGGACTACATCCCTGTCTCTGGACCTAAGCTGCTTTCTCCAGCCTAGCTCTTGCTTGTTAGGGATGAAGCCCTTGCCTTATCCACAACCCACAAATGGAATATGGCCCTGGCTAAGGTCTGAGTGTCTCCAGGAAAGTTGGATAACTGATTCTGGAATTGATTAAATGTTGACATAAGGGTTTTTTTCATCAGAAGAAAAGGAAAGAGAAGATCGACTCTTCTAGACAGCTTGGTGAACAAATAGGTCTACCTAACAATGTCGCTGCTGTAGCTTTGGAATGAAGATAGATTTCTTTGCTGTTAATCAATGTTTGTGTTCCCCTTGGAAGTTCTAAATATTGTATCAATGGGTCTGGAGGTATTTTACTTTTCTAACTGTAACCCTAAAGAATAGTTATCCAAATTGTTATAGTGCTGGCTAGTGATTTAGTACTCATATTGGTAGGAACGGTAAAAACACTGCAACTGAACTGGGTCTTGAAGATGGGTCCTTCCTTCCTTCAGAGAAATCTAGGGATTCTCATTAATTTGGCTGGCATTAATATATTGGAGCATCTGTACAAGTTAAATTTCAAAATGTTAAATGGAAGACGGTCCCCTGGAGAAGGTATACATATTTCTGCTATCAGAGCTAGTGTTTTTAATAATATACTCACTGTATGTGTTCCTGTCATGCAATTGAGGGAGGGAGTACAGAGGCAGTAGTAACCATCAGTTCATCAACACTAATTTTGAAACTTGTCAATTCTAATGTTTCACCCACTGCTTGGGTGGGCTTCCTCAATGGCTGCAGTTTTTAGTGACTCACTGCGTTAAGAACCTTACTATCAACTGTAACTCTCAGTGTAGTAACATTCTTCAGAGTGGGCGACCCTGCATCTTACTCACTTACATCACTTACTCTCATGGTCTCTTCTTTTTTTTGTTCAAATTATTAATTATATTACAGTGTTTCTCAAACTGTGGGTCAGGAGCTAATTTCAGGTGGGTTGCATAGCACCAAGCTCAGCCACTACTGAATAAACAGAGCTGAAAATACAGGGTACAGAGCTTCTGGGCTCCGGAAGGGAGAGAGGTATAGGGCTTTGCTTTGAATAGGTGGGAAGATGGCACACTGGAAAGGGGGAAGGGCTGTGTGATTGAGAAGGATCCAAGTCTGTGTTCTGCTTTGATGTGCATACTAGAATTTCTGAACTCTGAGCTATGCAAAATACCAGCATGAGTGCACTGGGTAATGGGAACTTTGGCTTACTGCAGTTTAGGTTTGAAGCCTAAATTGATGTCACTTCCAGCCATGACATCACTTCCAGGTTAATGACATCATGCCTGGTGGTTCCCAACAGATTGTCATTCCAAAAAGTGAGTCCTGGTGCTAAAGAGCTTGAGAACCTCCATTATATTAAATATTACATCATACAGGCTTGTACTGTTTTTCAAACCCATCACTGAAATACTGTATACCAAATATTCTCCTAGAGAACCTCTGACTAGTTCTACTGGATCAGGCCATAGGCCCATCTAGTCCAGCCTCCTGTATATCACGTGGCCCAGATGTCTCAAGGAGCACACAAGACAACAAGAGACCTGCATCCTGTTACCCTCCCTTGAACCTGGCATCCTCCTACTCTAAAATTGGGAGGTTGCACATATCCATCACGGCTTGTAACCTGTAATGGACTTTCCTTCCAGAAAACTGTCCAATCCCTTTTAAAGGCATTCAGGCCAGATGCCATCATCACATCCTTTGGCAAGGAGTTCCATAGGCGACATGCTGGGTAAAGAAATATTTTCTTTGGTCTTTCCTGACTCTCCCAACACTCAGTTTCAGTGGCTGTCCCCTGGTTCTGGTGCTGTGTGAGAGGTAAAAGAGCATTCGTATATCCATTTCATTTATCACCATATCCTGTGGCAAGGAGTTCCACAGACACTCAATTTTAGTGGCTGTCTCCTGGTTCTGATGTTGTGTGAGAGGAAAAAGAGAATCCCCCTATCCACTTTATCCATCCCAAAGCATCCAGGCTAGATGCCATCACCACATCTAACTGTGGCAAGGAGTTCCACAGACTAATGACATACTGGATAAAGAAATATTTTCTTTGGTCTGCCCTGACTCTCCTAACGCTCAGTTTCAGTGGCTGTCCCCTGTTGTTGTGTTATGTTCTAGTGCTGTGTGAGAGGGGAAAAAAGCATCCCTCTATCCATTCTATCTATCACCACACCCAGAGGCAAGGAGTTCCAGATACTCCATATGAGTCGCTGTCCCTTGTTTCTGGTGTTGTGTGCAAGGGAAAAGCATCTCCCTCTCTCCACCATCATATCCTGTGGCAGGGAGTTCCACAGACACTCCATCTTAATGGCTGTCCCCTGGTTTCTGGTATGTGAGAGAGGAAAGAGCATCCATTTATCCACTCTATGACCATATCCTGTGGCAGGGAGTTCCACAGACACTCCATCTGAGTGGCTGTCCACTGGTTCTGGTGTTGTGAGAGGGGAATGAGCATCCATCTATCCAGTCTATGACCGTATCCTATGGCAGGGAGTTCCACAGACACTCCACCTGAGTGGCTGTCCCCTGGTTCTAGTGCCCACGCCCTGCTTAACTGTCACCCTGACACTGTCCCACCCCCTCCCTGCCTAACGGTCCTTCTCCAAAGGCTCCTGGCGCGAGGGCGTGGCCAGCATTATCCCCGCCCCACAGTCCACACCTCACACCCAGCCAGCCACTTGAAGGCCTGAACTCGGAATGGGCGTGGTCAGCGAGGCCGTGGCGCTCACCCAGCCCCTCCCAGCCTCAAGCACGCGCCGCCTAGGCGTGGCCACCTCACTTCCGGCAAAGGGTCCAGTGCGCCTGCGCGGGCGGAGGAGCCTCGCGGGCGTGTTCCCCGCGCCCAGCCCCGCCCCTGCCTTGCGGTGAGCGCGCCGCCAGTCGTGAGCGCGCACGAGTGAGCGAACGTTAGGGCGGTTGGCGCGCGGGTACGCGCACCTCCTGGCGCTGAAGCGGCGGGGGAGGGGCCCTCAGCGTCGTCGCCGAGCGGGTTGAGGAGAGAAGGCGGCGGGGCGACTGGCCGGCCGAGCGCGGCGTCCCTGAGGCGGTGCGGCGGCTGGCATGTGAGGGCGCCTCGTCAGCGCACGGGAGCGGCGGCGGCCTCGGGCTCCTGGTGCGGCTGGGCGCTGGCTGAGGGAGCCGCACGGTCCCGGCCCCTCAGGGAAGGAGGGCGGCTCCTCGCTCGTCCTTCGCCCGCCATGAAGAAGTTTTCTCGGATGCCCAAGTCCGACGGCACCGGAGGCAGCGGCGGCGGCGGAACGGGGGCTGCAGGCGGCGGCGCGGCTGCGGCGGGGGCCGGAGGCTCGGGCACTGGAGCCGGCCCGGCAGTGGGCAGCAGCAGGGTCTTCGCCGTCGGGCGCTACCAGGTCACCGTGGAGGAGCTGCTGGCGGAAGGTGGGGAGAGGACGCCGCGAGCACCCCGCACAGGAGCCCCCCCACACAACAGCCTCCCCCCGCACAGCAGCCACCCCGCACACACCTCCCCCACACAGCAGCCCCCTCACACGAACACCCCCACACCTCTCCCCCACATACATAACACCTCTTTCACACCCCCAAATATGTAATATCCCCAACCTCGCACTGCCCCCACACCCAACAGCCCCCTCACACACTCCCCCACGCACATAATACCCCGCACCCTTCACATCCCCTACAGATAACACCCCCCATACATATACCAGTCCCTTCACACACCCTCACACATATACAGCCCCCCCACTCACATAACAACCCCCCTCACACACCCCCATTCATATAACACCCCCACCACACCCTATATGCTGTATATACCCTCACTCCAGGCAGGGCCTTGACAGACACACCACTGAATGCCTCGCTATTATTTCCTGTTCTCTGGGCTTGCAACTGGTCTTAGGGCTGCAATCCTATCCACACTTACCTGGGAGTAAGTCTCATTGACTATAATGGGACTTCTTTCTGAGTAGGCATGCATAGAATATCTTTTAGGTACTATTGCTGTTGCCATTGGCCACGAGACTCATTTCCACTCTAGTTCTGGGGAAGGAATCCTTGTGGAACGCCTGAAGGATTGAGTAACCACATTTAGTGCCCATTCCTGTGCATGTTGACTTGGTAAGTCCCAGTATAGTCAGTGCAGCTTGCTCCCAAGTAAGTGTGGATAGGATTGTAGCCTAAGAGCCCAGTATTATGAATGTCTACTCAGAAGGAAGTCCCATTATCTATGGGGCTTACTCCTATGCAGGTGTGGATAGGATTGCAGCCTAATAACCCAGTCCTATACATACCTACTGAGAAGGAAGACCCATTATGGTCAATGCAGCTTATTTCCAGGTAAGTGTGGCTAGGATTGCAGCCTATAATATTTGTTCTGAGCACATTAAAGTTGCAGTAAGATCTGTGCTTTCCCTCTCTTCCCTCCGTGGCCCAGGCTGTGTGTGTCTCTCTTACGTACACACAAGCTGGCACTAGTATGGGGAAATAGAGGGGACACCTGGGTCATTGAGTCTGGATTTCACCTGTATTGTCAAGTAAGGTTGACCACAGCTGGTGCTTTAGTCCTGTTTATAAAAGGCGAGTGGAGGTGTGAACACTTGGGTGGCAAGGTGCCTTTTGCTGTGCCCAAAAGTGGAAGAATGTGAACGGGGTGATGGTGAATTCAACCCTGTAGCTACTGCAACTGTAGGCTTCCTGAAGTAGCAGGTGCCACCTTATGTAACTACTGTTACAGTTTTATAGACCTTATACTTGGGGAGTAACATGGATAATTCACTATCACGTTAGCCAGTGTTAGGTGTACTTTAAGTTCTACAGTAGTCAGACTCGCAGGTCTGATTACAAGCATGTTGATTTGCTATTAAGTCCCATTGAACTCAAAGGCCTAATCTTAAACACACTTAGCAGAAGCTCCATTGAAATGAACAAAATTTCCTGTAAGCATTTTAAAGATCAGGTTGTTGAGTTGCTGTGACAATCTAGCATGAGAATGTTTTCCTTGGAGATGCTCTTCGCACAGTCGATAATGTAATCTTTACTACTGTGTACATGTTGTAGTACTTGAGTGAGAGCTGTCTTCCATTCACATTGATATTCTCAAGTTATACAGTACTTAAAGTTAAAATAGTGAAGCTGGGAGGAGTTATACCTTGCAAGAATAGCTTGCACAGCTTCTGTTGGGTTTGTCAGATAAGGTCAGCCACAGGCCAAGGACCCATGTCCAGTGCAAGGCTTTGCCTCAAGGACCCTAGCAGCTTGGTGTAGGTACTTGGTGCAGTGGCACTGAAATTGTGTTTGTAAGCATGTATAAGTGTATGTATGTATAATGTATGCTTGTGGTGTAGCAGTTTAGTTGGGCAAATGTTGGTGAGGTCTTAGTCAAATAATATCTGTGTTTCGAAAGCAGTAGTGATCATCCAGTAAACAAAGTCTTGTATACTTTCTTGAGGGAGAAGGTGCTATATTTCAGTTGTGCAAACATTTCTACTTACCTCTTAGGGCAGGAATGGCGAACCTCTAGCATGCAGTGTGCCATTATTAATGTAGAGAATCTTGAATGTGCCACTCCACCTTAAGGTCACTTCTAGTGATTACTTGAAATAGCTAAGTAGAGCCTCTAAGGGCAGTGTATCTCAGAGTGCCAGAAGTTACACAGGAGTGCTATTGCATATTTGGGGCTTTCCAAAGTAATCTGGCTTACTGCTGAGGACAGCAACGTGGCCTGCATGGACCTTTAATCTGGCCCAGCAGGACTTGTCCCAAGGTCCATATGCACTCTTTGCCTTTCTGCACAACCTAACCCCCCTCTTCTACCCATCTTCTCTTCCTCAAAGATGATCTTAGTTGGGATCTCATTGCAGATGGTTTTCCCTAAATGGTATCTCTGCCCAGCTGAGCCACTTAGGTTTTGTTGATGTCATGTGTCATCTCTCCACTGTCCCACTACCTCCCTGCCACCTTCTACAGCCTGCCCCTTACCTCTTCAGTGCTCCACCAATCTGGTCTTCTTGGGTAAGCAAGTGACCAGCCAATGAGCAGAATGCAGCTCACCAGCATCCCTCCTATTGGCTTTCTTTCCTGTGTTAACTCTTTTCCTGCCTTTCCCCTATTTTTCAACCAGAGCAAATCAAGCAGAGTAGGCATGGCCAGCCTGAATGTGGCCATTGCCCTGTTGGAAACTTGGGAGTGTAAAGATTAGTAAATAAATCAAGAAAACCATAAAAGCATGCTGTGGTGCTTTCTTTGTTGTTGTTTAAATTTTTTAAATATGTGGTGACTTTGTGCATAACTCTTAAAGTGTTCCTGTGCCACGCTTGCTGTGGTTTGGCCACCCCTGACTTAGGACATAGAAAGCTTTACACAAATCTGTGAGTTGTTTAGGTCTGGTGGCCCAATCCCTAACTTGTGCAGTCCTGTAAATCCCTATCTCCTGTTGGAAGTTTTTTGTTCTGTATTTCCTTGGGAAAATAGAAGCTGCCATGTTGATTTTGAAAATAAACTAGGAGATTTATTCCATAAGAAAAGAGCTTTGCTGAATGAAACCAAAGTTTTATCAAATCCAGCATCCTATTTCCTGCAGTGGCTAATCAGGTACTTATGGGAAAGCCCATAAGCAGGATATGAAGGCAACAGCTTGTCTTTGCTGTTTTCCCCAGCAACATATACACTGCCACTGAACATGGAGGATCTATTGTCAGTAGTCATCTACATAAGCTTCAAAGTTCGGCTGTCTTTTAAGATCATCTGAGGATTTAGTAGACGCACCCCTCTATATGAATGTAGGTTCCTATGGAACTTGTCATCCCTTTTCCCTAGGAGTATAGACAAACCAAAATTTGGATCCTTTGGAATTCTTAAATATATAACTTAAACTCATCTGGAAACCTTTTTAAATTCTTTTTGCCTTGTCAGAGTAGAATAAGCATAATCCTGAAAACCACTTCAAGCAGAGATCTTGCCAACATTTTCTTCTCTGAAGGACCCTGTATAAATTTTTTTTTGTATTTTGAGGGCTTTGAAGCAGCATCAAAGGAATGTTTACAAGGGTCTTGTGGAACAAAGGTGCCATCTGAAATGTTCATTTGAGTTTATTAGAGGGCAAACTGTACTAATACAGATGTTCTCGCCTCCCCTGTAACCATAAGTGATGGGTTCCTGCTCCTACCAGGGATACCAGTAGACCCTACTCTGATTCCCCCCTTTGCACTCATGACTCACCTCTCTTCGTTTGCAAATGCTTTGCAAAAATAAGATTTTTCTTCCTTTCATTTTGGAACAGAAAGCAGATAGCGAGAACCTAGATTGATATGAGGGACACCTGTATTGGTAAAACTGTATTAAATCTTTTTTGATGAAAACTCGTATTGTATATAGTTATATAGGTATGTGTCTCCAAGTATGTCTTGTGGTTATGCAAATATTGGCTTCCCTTATAGAAATTCCAGGTCTTGTAGTAGTATGGCTCTCTTGTGGTGTAATGGATGAAGAGGAAAATGGTAAAAAAGATTGAGAAATAGCTTCCTAAATCTGAGCAGCTGGGCACAGTTTTTATGTGAAATACTTTGGGCCCAATTCATTCACACCCTTGATGCTGCACCTATATCAAGACCATTCCTGTAGGGCTTGATAAGCACTGTTTTATCTTCTGCCTCCTTGCATGCACACCAACAAACGCAGTATGGTAGGATGTTATGTGCAGTTCTCTGGCCACTGATGGTTAAATTGGTCTATTGTAACACTGAGAGACTACACTGAAGACTCCTTGGAAACCTCAGTTAGTAGAAAATGAACTAGGTTTCATGCAGGACTTAAGCCTGTTAATCGGTATTGACTATGTTTCCTGGCACAAATCAAAGTACAATGTGTGCTTGGTATCTGCACATAATGAACTTTATGGAGGGACCACAGGGACTTACCTGGCATGGGGGCCATGCAGGCCCTCTAAAGGTTGTGCCAGCCTCCCAGCATTTTCAGCGGGCTACCCTGACATGACTGGAAGTAACTTCTGGTTGCATCAGGAGGATTTTTTGAGGACAGGGAAAGCCTGCAAAGTGGGCTACAGGACACAGCCAAAAGCCACTTCTGGTCGCATTTGGGAGGCCTTGTGAGCCACTGCGCAGCATCCATGGATGCTCACATTTGTGAATGCAAGGCCCATGTGTAAGTAGGGCTCACTTGATGTCCTATAAAGCCTGAAATCAGCATGTTTCAATGTTTGTCTGCTGCTGAACCACTTTGCGTGCCCCATCTATTGGAGTACCACTGGAAGTAACTGGCGATGTTATCACCAGTCCCTTCCGTACTGGAAGGCAGATGGGACGCAACAAACACTGGTGAGAGGCTCAGGGTGAATGAGAGGGGCTTTTTCAAGTGTGCGAAAACTGCATTGCTTCCATCACTGAGACCTGGGCAGATGAGGGAGATAGATGTGCCTACCTTGTGTTTTGGTGATGCAGCAGCCTAGATTCAGTGGGAAGGGAGAAGATGAGGCCATAATCTAACTCCCTTGCCAGATATATGATTCAACAGTCTTCTAGTTTTGAGTTCCTGGATATGGTATGGATTTTGTTGGTGTCATGCTGCTCAGTAATCACCTCAGCAATCACCTCAGTAACCATCATGAGCTGTTGGAGGTGGTCTTGAGTATGTGGTGTTGAGGATCCCATGGCCTTTTGGGGACTTTGCAGTTCATTCAGTCAAAGCCTTCTCGTCTGGAGCAACTCAGGATTTCCCTGTATTCTATCTTCAACTGCTGTTGCACACAAAAGTAGCATGAGGGAATGGGAAACCTGTGTAGACATACTTCCTTTATCCAGCCCTTTATCTTTCTGCTTGTGGGACTGAAATCTGAGTTGCATCTTACCTGCATGCCAACGTGTAATTGGTTCACTAAGTGGTTTGTAACATTGTAAGGGTGAGTTGGAATTTTATTTCTTTCCCTATAAGAGAGCATTAAAATTGAATGTGTGTCGTATTTACCATGCATGCTGTAAGTAAGATGATATATTTTTTTTTCTTATGCAGGACTTAGACTAATGGATTGATTCAGCTTAAGGCAAATTTGTACAGTATGTTGAGATGTTAATTGGTGAAGTGGCTCTTGCATTGTAGTGACTAACAATGAATAAAATTTCTGGGGGTTTGAAAGTTCTTTAATGTGTGTTATACCTGTGGGAGTGAGGCCAGTTCTGGTTGGCTGAACTTAATTTTCAATCTCTTCTGGAAGTGAAAGTTGTCAGTTGGACAGAATTAATCAGAAAGTTGGGTAGGATTAAAATCTCCTATAGGCACAGGGCTAGGAATATCTTTGTTGTGTAGTCTCAATTTATAGGAAGAGATTGGGGGTGGGGCAAGACGAAATTTATGTGGCAGAAAGCCCAGAGAGAAGATGGCTCCAGAAGTGGCCCAACTATGAAGTCATTTGAACCCTTTCCATCCATTGGACTGGGAGAGGTGGCAAACTGATGGGAAGCCCTATGCCAACTTGCTGCTTCCCTTAGCCTGCTGACTGCTCAGCCTCTCCACTGTCTACATCAGGGGTGCTCAATAGGTGGATCGCGATCTACCGGTAGATTGCGAGGCAAAATGAGTAGATCGCGGAGTGCCGACCTCCCCCTTCAGGTGCCTCTGGGAGGAAACACCGGGAGTAAGGCCCATTGTACTCAATGGGCCTTACTCCCAGGTAAGTGTGGCTAGGATTGCAGCCTCACAGCCTAATCCTAAGCATGTCTAGTCAGGAGTAAGTCCTGTTATACTCAGTGGGGCTCAAGGTTCACCAACATACATTGTACACATAAATGTTATATGTTATGATGGCGCGAACATTGTAAAAAAAAACTTTGGTAGATCTCCGGGCCTTGCTGGGTTTCAAAGTAGCTCTCGAGCCAAAAAAGTGTGAGCACCCCTGGTCTACATCATCATATTTTTGTGTGCTTAGAGAAGGGGGTTGACATTTCTTCTCTTGTTCCAGTTCCACTATCTCTTCTGGCAAGTGGATTATGGAGAGAATGCTGAAAAGCTTATAAAAACTTCAAAAAAGAGGCAGTTGATCTGAAACAGGGGTGGATTTGGGCAACAGCTTGGCCTGGACCACCCTTGGGTGGCTATAGGAAGGAAGGAGAATAAGCCCTAAGTTGAGATGGCAAGAATGGGTGAAGGGGAATGAAGCTTGTTGTGGGAGGGGGGGGGAGGCATATAGATAAATGGAATCAGAGCCAGTATGGGGATGGTAGATGGGGATGCTAGGCCACGATATGACAGGGCTGACCAAACTTTCAGTTTTGCACTTCAGAGGAGTGTCAGTTGTAGCATTTGCTGTTATTACGCTATTGTTACCTAGCGAACCCTTTAGTAGTACAGGCATGCCCCCCATATCTGTTGGAGATCTGTTCCAGGGACTCCCCACGGATATGGAAACTGCCAATACAGGGAGCCCTATCTCTGCACCCTTTCCACACATCCGTTAATGTTTTTTAAATGTTTACCCCAGCGAAAATGTTCTTTCTTTACAGGGTCTCTATAAACTTATAAATTTATAGCAACACACAGACTGCCTACGCAGCCTGAACACTTGTAAAGACTAGATCAGGGTTAACAGGAAGCAGAAGTTAACCATTTTCTATTAACCTTGGTCTGGACTTTTTAAACATTTAGGCTGATGGGTGACCGTTTGAGCATCCCTACACACTTGTATGCTCATAGTGACTCTGTAAAAGAAGAACATTTTCACTGGGGTAAGCCTTTAAATAATGTTAATAGGCATGCTGGATCTGTGGATAACTGTATTGGTGAATACCTAATCCGTGAATACAAGACCCTGCTTGTATTGAGTAATAAATGAGTGGAGGCTGAATTTCTCATATTAATGTGAACTAACCTGGCAAATCCTTGATGGTAGGTTTCTGGTTTGCTCTTGAGAATTATTCCTTTTCATCTGTATATTACTTGGATAAAATATCTCCCAATTTTGAAGTCTTGGGACTTCTAAAGTGAAACTGCATGTTTTATGGCCTCAATATTAAAATATGGCACTCAGTCTTTCAGGTATTTATTAGGATTTACCAAACTAAAGTTGTTGTGGCACTTCACTGAACAGGAACTTCTACTGTTTTTCTTTTAGATAAGCAACATAGGAGTGCCCAAGTTGGATAAGGACTAGGGCAGCGGTTCCCAGAGTCTCAGGGTGAACTTGGGAACCTGTAAGTGCTTGTGGTGTAGGAGGCAACATTGCAGTTGCTATGATCATGCTGTTGCTGGGACAGAATGGGCTTTTTCCTACTTACCTGGGGGATGGTATGGCTCTCCAGAGGGTCTGGGGAGCCTGTGACCCCTCTGCTGCCTTGTGCCTTTAAACTGCTGTGAGGAGCCAAAAAAGAGGGGGAGCAGAAGTGTGTTTTTGTTTTTGCTATTTACAGCAGTTTGAAGGGCAGAGAGGACTGCAGTGGGGGTACAGGCTCCCGAGAGCCATAGTGACCCCCAGTTAATTAGGAAAAGCTCTTCTGTCCCTGGTAGCAGCGTGATCGTAGTGATTTTGTCCCTGCAGTCACTGTCACCTGTCGCTTAAGGGGGCAGCAGCAGAAATTTCCTGGCTGGGGTGTCACAGCACCCCAGTTTGGGAACCTCTGGGCTATGAGATGGATAGTCTAGCGCTTCCTCTATGCCAGGGGTCTCCAAACCCGGTCCGGGGCCAGATGCAGCCCACAGAGAGTCTCTGTCCGACCCACGGCCAGCCTCTGATTCCCTGAGAGCCTCTGGCCCAGTTGACCAAACATAACCGGAGTTATGCTTGTGGGGTGGGGGAATGAGGGTCCATTTAAGTGTGTGCTTTATTTCTTGGGCTGTGTTGGTGCTGGAGGAATCCTGGTCATTTGAGCCCATTCATTGATTTCATGTAAGATCTGTCTCTAATGTATTTATTTACATTTTATATTTAATTTTTTTCCCAGCCCTTAACACTGGTCCAGATATTTGATATTTCAGCCCTTTCGCCAAAAAGTTTAGAGACCCCTGCTCTATGCTGTGGTTTCCAGTTTAAATCCCATTCTCTGTAATCGTCTCACCTACCGTGGAGCTGTAGGGCAAGAGAGACAGGTGGGGGGTGGGGGAGAATGATTTAAATGAATACCATGGCATCAAAAGGATTAACTTGCTCCCCTAAGGTCTGTGGTCCAGATCTCTTCCTCCCTATTCTCCCCCCAGCTGCTTTGATCTAATCAAAAATTGGAAGAACAAATGGGACACTTGGGGTTTATTCACAGTATTAGTTAGCAAATTATCATTTATCTTGAAACTTACAGTTGTGACAACTCTCTCCTCTCAGCAAAGCTGCTGCTGTTAGCTTGTACACATCCCAGGGAACTTAAATGTTCAACATTGGCGAGATAGAGATCGATACAACCCAGTAAGATTTTTAAGGAGATAAATGTAAAATAAGAGAAGGGAATTTGAGAGCAAAATTACTGTTATTGGACAGGTGGCAACAAAAACGAGTAGCAAAAAACAAACAAACTGAAGGGTGAGGAATGTAAACATACAAAGTGGAGAAGGGAAGAAATTAGGTGGAATAGGATGTGAGCAGAAGGATGTGTCCATAGGTGGTCTCAAAACCGTGGGACTGCTGTGTTTGTAAAAAACCTTCCCCTGGTGGTGCGGAGCTTTCTGTTCCGTGCCACAGCATCTTATTTTTCAAGCTGATCTTTGCAGCAGGTTGTCCCAAGCAGCCACTTCTGCCCCAGAATTTGGGTACAGAGCCTGCTGGAGCATTGGGCAGCGGCAGCGACTGCCTGGTGCAACTTGCTGCAGAGATTGGCTTGAAAGATAAGATGCTGTGGTGTGCAACAGAAAGCTACTGGGAGAAGGCTTTTTGTGGGTGCCAGATCCAGCCAGGTTCTGGTGTTTGGCACCCACTGGTCTATATAAATGGGGAAATTATCTGTGTATGGTAGGAGAACTGGAGATCACCCAATGCCGTTAATTGATTTCAGTTAGGCAAAAGGAACCACTACTTCACATAGCACATAATCTGTGGCAGTTGTTGCTACAAGGTGTGGTAGTGGCAACAAGTTTAGATACTTTTAAATAGGGGTTCGACAAATTCATTTAGGATATCAGTGGCGACCTACTTTCCCTCAGTATGTTTCAAAATGCCAGTTGGGTCCAAAGTTCTGCTGATCTAGCCAATATCACTTTTGGCTGTGGTAAACGGATGCACCCTGTTTAAATTCTTGATGACACAAAGTCTGTATACGAGTGTTTCCCAAACTGGATTGGGACCCACCAGTGAGTATAATTTTAGCTGAAGTCTGCTAATCTCAATGCCTCAATTTTGGTTTTGTATAGCGTGACATATCTTATACAGCCTTGTAGTTAGGAAGTTTTTATGAATATTAAAATCTCTGCAGTTGGTGAAAAAGGTTTTGTTGAATAGTAGAAACTCTGGTGTGGAAATCTTTCTCATATACAGGATGACCAAAAAAAACAGAACCCATAAAAATTTTATTAAATCCTACAAAGGTCCAGTAAATTTCAAGAAACTTACTGGACTCAAACTTACTGAGTTTGAGGAAGATTATTGTTCCAATATTTCATGCACAAAGTCAACTTGTATACCCTGAAAGAAAAAAGAAGAAAAATTAAAATTAACAGTTTTATTCAAAGATTTGTGGGTTCCTTTTTTTTTTGGGTCACCCTGTAATTCTGTTAAATATGAAGTCACAGCATTTTTCTTTACATTTTATGTAGTCTTAGTATCACTTTATTAACTGCTCCCATTAGCAGTTTAGGAACTACATGTTGGGTTTTTTGTTTACTTAGAAGACACACAAATCTGATATTTTCCAGGTTACCTCAGTTTAAGAACCAAGATTGTGATAGAAAGTTACATATCTGTATGTTAGGGTATGATGCCACCTAATGGTAAAGAAGTAATTACTTGCATATCTTCCAACTAACATTTGTGCCATAATTTAGTAGTTGTGCAAGATATTTCATGTTTTAATTAACTTGGATGCAAATGTTTAATGTGAAAGTTCATCAGAATGTGTTTGGCAGTGGTGGGGTAACTATACTCGCTTAATGTAAAAATGTGTGTTCACTTTTCAAGAAAACATAATTTCCCTTTCCCCAAAATAGAGGTCTTGGGTACCCTGGTGTGAATCCAGAATATTTATTTTATTGGAATTTGTCTCCTACCTTTCAGTTGAAACAGTGTCTCATAGTTTTTCCAGGCTAAAGTGATCTATCTGTAGGATAAGAGTCTATGCATCTTCAAAGGAAGCGATCTGAAGTGTCACATACAAGGAGCCAGAGCAAAAGTGCACATCTAATGGGCCTGTTCAGGTGTAACACCAAAGCATTGTTTGATATTATATAAATGAACATTGAAAGACCCTTGAACTTATACAAAATAGGGAGGGAATAGCACCATATGAGACCAAGTTTAATTCACTTGCCAAACTATGATTTGGTAGTAGTCTGAATTGGCCTACTGCTTAGGGAAAATTAGTGAATCTGTTGGCCGTTTTACTACTTTCATAGTGGGTGGAATGCTTATAGGAAAGTAGCAGGCATATGGAAGTGATTTGAGCAGCTGGTGGGAGAGATTCATAGGTACAGTTTGTAGATAGTAGGGCTTAATTTCAGAATACTCTAGTACAGTGTTTCTCAAATTGTGGGTTGGGACCCACTAGGTGGGTTGCGAGCCAATTTCAGGTGGGTCCCCATTCATTTCAATATTTTTAATCTATTAGACTTGATGCTACCATGGTATGTAACTGCATTTGGCGAAATGTTACAGATCTGTATTTTTAACAGGCTACCATGTATATGCTTTTGACAATGATAGTAAATTAGACTTACTCCTTGATAAATGTGGGTAGAACTGCAGCCTAGGATTGTTAACAATTTTCCTGCTTGAGGACATCGCTTCCAATCATGACATCACTTCTGGTGGGTCCTGACAGATTCTCATTCTAAAAGTTTGAGAACTACTCCTCTAGTACAGTGCTTCCCAAACATTTTAGCACTAGGACCCACTTTTTAAAGCACTCTGTTGCAACTCACTGGACAAAAATATCAAGAAAGAAATATTTTATTAATTAATAATTGGGTCCTGTGTCCCAGGGCTGCTAGAAACATTTACAGTCATTCCAGGATAACCAGAAGGCTGAACTGGAGAGCAAGATGTGCAGTTAGTGACTTCCAGGCCATTCAGAAGTCTGAAACTGGGTTCACATGTGATCTGTAGTATTCCAATTATGAGAGAAAATCGGAAAATGTGACATTTTAATTTGAGGGTATGAAGTTTACCTCGTACCACAGGTTAGCATTCCAGCTAACAATTTTCTTCTTCAAACCGGCAAGGATGGTTACAAAGTTTTTTAAAGTTTCAAAAATTTTTCACAACCTACCTAAAAAGGGCTCACGACTTACTGGTGGGTCGCTGCCCAAAGTTTGGAAAACACTACTCTGGTATTATATAAGCAGACCAAAGACTTGGAGTAAATAGAAAATAGGTGCAAATAGTTGCTGTAGTGGGGGGGGGGGAAGAGGAATAAACTCTTCTCACGTGAAGTCCTGAACTAGATCGATGAAGTCCTGATCTAGAAGTCCTGATCTAGATTGATGGCCCCCCATGGCCACTATTAATTATTTTAATATATACTGAAGTGTGTTTGGTATGTCTCATTTCACCCTTTGATTGTGAACTATGGCACCCATCTTTTTTGGGGGGGGGGACAACAGCATAGGAACTTGTCGTTCTGACATGAGCTGAGCATGGTTAATGTTCATGCATAATGTTTGAGTTATTAAAAAGTGTGCTTGTACTGAAAAACTTATTAAAGAAAACATGAACTTTTGTGAACTCATTGTTTCATAAGCTGATATGGTACAACTGATCAGGCAAGGATTTCGTGTTGAAAAGGAATAAGACATAGAAAATTGAAAGATTTAGGAGTTATCTACATTCTGAAATGATGCAATGTAGTGCTGAAACAGAGGATCACAAAGATTCAAAATTGGCAGTTTGTATTCAAAACCATCTGTTGGAATGAGAATTCAAAACTTGCAGTGCCTGGGTGTGAGGGGGTAGAGTACTTGGCTTCGATTTTGAATCTGTTTCCCAGATTGTGTTCAGCTCGTGTACTCATTATGTTTGCAAAATAATTCTAAAGGGTTTCCATTTCTCTGTGTACAGCTTATGCATGTGAGCATCACAGAGCCTCAGCGTTTCATGGCATTCATGCAGTGTTTTACCCAAGTTTCTTTTTAAGCTTTGGTAATTGAGTCCACAAAATTTTGGCTTCACTTAACTAGCAAGGCATTTATTTTTTACTCAGATTTATATTGCTCCTTTCAGTGGGAACATATCAGAGCAGCTCACAGTATGAATGCAAACAATAATAAACTATAAAAGTAGTGAAAATCATGCAACACTGAACATCGTAAAATCAAATCCTAATAAAGCTTCTCCTTGAAGGTATGAAAGAGAGAAGCCAGTCTGATACCCTATTTGTTCACTTTTTTATACCACCTTTCCTCAAACGAGTTCAGGGTGATGGGAAGAAAAAAGGAAAGGAACAATGTACAACAATCCTGTGAGATAGGTTAGGTTGAGAGTGACTGGCCCAAGGTCACCTAGGAAGCTTTGGGACTGAGGGGGAATTTGAACCTGGATCTTCGAGAACTAACACCAGAATCACTATACCATCCTGGCTGTTGGATGAACCTTGCAAGAATTGCAGCACTGACAGTGAAAAAACTCTGTTAAAGGTAGTCACCAATCCAATAAAGATGGCCCAGAAAGCAAGACCTCTATGATTGATCTCAAGGACTGGTCAGGACATATGGGAGCCGGTAATCTTAAGACAGTTCCAGGCTTTCAGGACATTAAAGCCTCATGTCACCACTCTGAACTGGACCCTAAAGCGTATTGGTAACCAATATGGGCAAGATAGAACAGATGTAACATGTTAACAATATTACATGTTGCTTTTAACAGAAAAGTAGTTCACAAAGCAGTTCATGTACCAAAATAAAGGACTCCCTGTCCCTAAGGGCTCACAGTCTAAAAAAGTATTCCAGGCAACTTTCTCTGACCAGTTGGGGCTGTCGCATATTGCATCTGTTGAATCTTCTAAATGATCTTCAGTGTTTCTTGATTATTAGCTATGGCTCGTTCTTTCCTAGTTTTCTGTGTGACCAGGGTGGGCGAAAGTAGGGGCTCAATTTTTTTTAATGCTTGGTGTTTTTGCAGAAGAGTCCCAAAGTGTGTGTTTTCTTGTGCCCACTTTCTTCCCTAACTTTATCAACTAGGAGGAAATGGAAATTGGATTTGCCCTTGGTGGAAGTATTCTCTGAATGCAGTCCCCCCTTAGTAGTCGATTTATAGTGGTGGGTGAAGGAAGCCTTCAAAAATAGTTTATTTCCATTTTACTGCATGATTCCTTAAGGATTCCCACTTGCAAATCATATTAAGCAGATTGAAGACAGAGCAGTATTAATGAATTTACTTCTTTAAAAAATAGCAAAAGGTATTTAAATCAAGTGGCTGAATTGGTTAACTGAACCACTTAATCTTCACGTTCTTTCAGGTGGCTTTTCCACAGTACTCCTTGTGCGAACACATGGCGGAGTCCGGTGTGCGTTGAAACGAATGTATGTTAATAATGTGCCTGACCTCAATATCTGCAAAAGAGAAATAACAATAATGGTAAGTAAAATTGATTTCATGTTGTGAACCTTTTAAATGCAAATAATGCATTATAATTTAAAATATCAAGATATACTTGGTGGGGGGATAAATGTGTAGTATAGGTGTATTTTTCACTCTGTGGCCTGGTTCAGATCTCTTATGGAATTTAATCCTGGTGGCATCCCTAAGCCTTACTGATGTGCTTTCCCCTTCCCTTCACTTGCAAGGGGAAGAAAGATTCTATCTCCATTTCTAAATTAAGTCAGGATTCACTATGATATCTGGCCATGGCAAATTCTGGCTTGTTTGAAAACCAGCCAGGATACTGGAACCCCTGGAACAAGCGCCCTTATTTTCTGTTTTTTAAACATTTTTTTTTAATGTTTCTGTGCTATCTGTGCGCCCTGTCTTTTGTCAGGTTGTGATCCCTTGTGGACCCTCACCTGCTAGTTGAGTATGTTATGCTAGGCTGGCATTTCTCACTGTAATTCTTATTTCCTGATTTTGTTGCTGTTCCTCTTTTTTTACAGTATAAACCTGTGGATGTTTATGTAAAAGTTAGTTCCCTTGAGTTTAATTGGACTTACTTTTAAGTGTATATAGAATTGTGACTGTAGTTTCTTCTTTATAGTTTCTGTGCAGTTGCATGTAATAGAGCCCCGCATGTATGCAGAGCTGACCTTGGAATCTTCCATAGCTTTGTTAAGTAGACGGAGAGAAAGCCCAATCCAAATGTCAGTGGACTTTCTACTTTAGGTACTTCATAATATTGAAAAGAGACCGGGCACCAAGTACTTTCAATATCAAGTTCTCCCTTTTGGCATCTCCACAACCTGAAGGGTCTTCACAAAGTATGTGACTGATTACTGTGTTTTTTTTTTCTCAGTATAGAGGGATAGTAATTTTTCCCTCATCTGGAAATAAGGTGACCTATAATGAAACCTGAGCTATAATGGCATAATCTAAACATCAACTCCTAAAGCATTGAACTTCTGCATATCATCTGCAAGAAGTCTCAGTTGAAACACTAGGTCTGTGTATCGGACCCTGGGTCTGCATATCATCTGCAAGAAGCCTCAGCTGAAACTTAACTCAAATGATTTGATTCATAGGAGTCCTGCTGGATTCTGCACTGCTATACCTAGAAGTGTGTGAAACCAGTGTATTTTACAGAGAAGTAAGTCTGTTGTATTCAGTGAGAGAGATACACCCCTCTTTATCTCCCTGGTGGCTTATAAAAAGTCAGTCAAAACATTATAATATATAAACATTAAGATTTCCTAAAAACAGTAGACCCTAAAAACCCAAGAAACTCATTACTTAGGCTGTAATTCCATTTACTCACTGGAAATAAACACCTGTAGCTATATCTTTCCTAGAATAGAGGAGCTAGACCTCGATTACGAACATCTCCATCTCAACCTGCAGATCAAATCCAGCTGCTCCTGGATCACATGGCATCCACCACAGCAGTTATTGCATTGATTTTGTCTACACATGAGGACCATACAAAGTTGTTTTCTGTCGTCTGTGTTCAGGCCAGGGGTGCATTTCCAACTCTAGCAGCTACTAATTTTGGACCAAATCCTACTTTCCCAAGTTGGTAGACTTTTCCAGCCTACCTTTTCAAGAGTGTTCCATTGTGCTGCACCTGACAAGACTGCTAATATTTCAAAGTGGGATGAGGAGCACAATGCACTGCAACCCACTTGAAGATAGTGTGGCTCAGATTATCACAGGAAAGGAAGTTCCACATCATTGTTTTATCTTCAAAGAGCTTGGTCCTTCCTACTGTCTTTGAGGAACCACACAGCCCAGCTTCAAGAGGAAGAAAAGCTTTGTATTTATTAGACACTAAGTGAGCTCATTCCTTCTGTATCAGTCAACATAACTTCACTGTTTTGGTGGACAGTTGACTTGTGTTTGCAGCCAAGAATCCCACAAGGGCAAAAATAGCCCACTAGGTAACCAAAGCTTACCAGTTAGCAGATTAGGAGCTATCATCCACCTTAAAGAGCATACTTCACCAATGCAGTTATTTTCACCAGTTTGAGAGGTGTCCCATTCTCAGGGTTCTTCAGGGCACTAATGTGGTCTAAATATTGTTTAGTCACTATGCCTTGGACTCTGTCTAGAGTGGATGTCTCATTTGGGTGTGCTATGCTGTGGAACGTCTTTTGATTAACCTTAATACACCTCATAGTCTCCGCTATGTGCAACTTCACAGAGACCATGAAGGAAGATCTCAAGAACTATAGTTACCTTTAGCTATAGCTCTGCAGGTTGTTATCTGTGCAGGCACAATCTGCCCAACTGTCGCATCTGCATGCCTGGTTTTAAATGCGGGGCTGACTTCAACTGGACAATTTGAAGTAGGGAGTGTCCTTAAATAAACTTGAGGGGTTGTTTCCCACACATTAAGCAGACAACTATGCACATGATTTTCCCACTCAAGCACAGGGCAGAATGTTCAACAAAGATCTGGAAGATTGTGAGGCATATTATTTGCAGAGGCAAAATTCAATTATGCGTATCTGTATGGATGACCTCTGAAAGAATTATAATTACAAGTAAGCAACCTGCCTTTTCTCTTTAATCTTATGTGTTTCTTTTTCAGAAAGAGTTGTCTGGGCACAAGAACATTGTAGGGTATTTGGATTGTGCTGTTAATTCTGTTAGTGATAATGTATGGGAGGTACTCATCTTAATGGAATACTGTCGTGGTAAGTGAACCTCTATCACTTTGAATATGAAAATAGTTCTGATGAATGGTTTTTGCAGCAGGCAAGTCTATACCACCCTTACTAGTAGATTCTAAGACTGGGTACTGACCACTGCTTATTCCACTTTTCCAGAACAATTGCACTTCATGAACCCAGAAATTAGGGGGCAAGAAGCAAGAATGGGCAGTCATCAGTGTTTCATCTCCGAATTCTTTTTTAAATATATCTGTTCTGCTTTTACCACGGATATTGCAGTGGTCTCCCACCTAAGATGCCTGTTCAGGTCCAAGCCTGCTTAGCTTCTGCAGTACTGCAACTTTGGGCACTGCTGAACAATTTAAGTGGGATCTTGTTTGTCAAAGTTAATTAGTCGTTAGTTCCTTAACGCTGTTAGCTCCTTAACGCTGTAAGGGAGAATGAGGACTTCATAGGAGAATGCAAGGACGGACTGTGCTTAAGCCTTGATTTTGGTATATCGCCTAAATAAAAATGAACTGCGTTTAGTTAGTCATTTGCTTTCATTCTGCAAAGAGTACATAGTCCTATACTGCTTCTGAAATGATGAAGACTTTTAATTCAACTTGAAACTTCAGTGCATTTACAATGTATCTTCCAATTATTGAATACATTTCTTTGATAAAACTTACAAAATTGGTTATGGACAACTGTATTTCTATCACAATAATGAGAATTTTGGGCATGTATCCAAAGCGTGATAGGTGGTTAGCACTACCAAAGTTCTGTATGAAATGTGGTGCAGGAAATGTGGTTTCCTTAAAATACTTCTTTTGCTGCACCTCTGTGAACATTGATTCCTTCAGCAGCACTGGAAGCATTGATACTTTTCCAGGCAGCTGTTTGTGGAATGTGGGGCAATTTCCACATGCATTCTAGAGGGAAGAATTGGTGAGTGGCAAGAGCTAGCAGCTAGGGGAGTAACTATGTTTCAAGCTCTGTTGGGATTGCTGCTCACTATAGAGACATAACAAAAGAGTTTTAAGGAACGAAAATTGCTCCCTGCTCCAAGCAGAGAATCAGCACTTTTGCCAAACACTTCTCGTGCAAATGCAATGGGGTAGAATTTCTTATTTCCTTGTGAAAACTTCTTGTGTGAACTCAAACTGTTTTTCTCAAGTACTTGGAGCTTTCACAAATGGACCTCGGGATCCAGTTCATCAATTTTTTTTGTTAAATTAATCTGTATGTATTGTGAAAGACCTTTATATTTTTAATGGCTTTGGGAAATTGCAGCATTTGCTTAAATGAAAAGATAATGAAAACATAGCAAAGTCTGTTTCAGCATAGTCTTGTTCAGTATTAAGTCTCCTGAAACTATGGTATAGATGTGAGAATTTTGGTGAATGCAGCTTGTCCTGAATCATGCTTTTGATTCTTATCAAAATTATCTCCTTAATAAATCTGTTAAAGGTACAGAAACCCTAATGTTGACAGATTGGTCACCTGATGTTTAGTGCTAAAAGAAACTGTAAATATGTGTTTATATCTTACTATTTAAAAGCAGTAACTCCTTTGATAGCAATGTTAACACAAATAGCAGGTTATTGCTTACACACTGAGCACTTTTGCTTGGTATTCCTTGTTAGAAAATGCTTACATGGTTTAGATCAGAGGTATCAACTTCATTTCATACAGCGGGCCAAATAGCATTCATGATGCCTGCTGAAGGCCCAAAGTGATGTCATTAAACAGGTGATAACCAGAAATAAGCACTTTTTTCACTTAGGAACTCATTCGCTACAAATGACAGATCAGAAAATACATAAATCTTGATCATATTTGAGGATATGGGAGATCCCAGTTATTACGCGGGCTGTTCTTTCAGCAGTGACACATCATCACTGCTCAGCAGCTGAGAGCCCAAGGGCTGGATAAAAAGCCAGCAGTCCACATCCGGCCCCTGGCCCTTGTGTTTGACACCCCTGGTTTATATGGTGTTTCCGATGTATCTTAAATATGAAAATAAATTTGGTTCAGGTTGAGAATCCCTTATCCGAACTGCTTGGGATGGGAAGGTAGTCTGGATTTTGGAATAATTGCATGAATATATTGAGAAATGCTTCCTTTTCTTTTCACTGCTACCCTTATGGGTGTCTGCTGGCCTCTGAGATTTTTCAACAGTGTCTCTACATGTACACACCATAGATCAGAGAACTGAACTTGTACCTGCACTGTGTGTGGGAATGAGCACAAGACCATCTAGTGTTCCAACTGGAGACAGTTATAAAAAATCTTGGACATAAATGTCTGGATTTTGGAATAGTTCAGATTTCAGCTGTCTAGGTAAGGGGTAATCAACTTGTATAATGACAAGCTTGACTGAAAATTCTCTTTGATCACTAATGCATATACAGTAATGTATATTCAACATAAACTGAGTAAAATTTGAGTTACTATGGCACATGGATTTCTAGACTTGGGGAGTTCATATTTCAGCCCTCATCCTTGGAAGTTCACCAGCATATCTAATAAGATTTTTCATTTTTAAAAAGTTCATATTAGCTGGCACTCCATAGCAGTTAAATCATCTATCTGGTTTGAATACTTGTTTTTAAAGTTTTCATAACTGGTTTTTCAGAATTGTTTAAAATGTATCCTATTAGAACTCTCTTTAAAGCATTATTGTAATTTATACCTTGCTTCTTATAGCGGGCCAGATAGTGAATCAAATGAATCAGAGATTGCAAACAGGCTTTACTGAGCCAGAAGTACTACGAATATTTTGTGATGCCTGTGAAGCTGTGGCTAGGTTGCATCAATGCAAAACACCCATTGTTCACCGAGATTTAAAGGTAAGAACTTGAAGCAGAATTGTGAGCCAAATGCTGCTGTTCCTGGCTATGAACAGGAACATAAATAAATAAATAAAATCACATTATTGGGCTCCTGTGTGGTAGCCCAGTAATGCGAATAGCTGTTGAATAAACTATTCTGTATGCTTTTCCTTTCCTAACATGAGGCATCCAGCTACAGATGCCCCTTTTTCTTTGGAACAGCTTACTGCTATTCACTGTAGTTTGTTAACTGTAATGTGAGATAGTCACCCCTCATTGTTACCAGGAGGGTTATGTTTTGAGGTCTGAGTGTAAAGCCAAAAATCGCATATGCTCACAATTACATTGAAATAACTTACAACCCGAAAATATGCGTGTTTAAAAATTACATGAGGCACGTGGGAACTGTGACTCACTAAGGAACAGCAGCTTCATTCTCCCAGCTCAGGTTCACTCCCAGTCATGTGTGTAGTAAGTGGAATGGCAGGCAGAATCGCCTGCACTATTTAAACCTTCTGTTTGCAGAGCACATGTAGTTGAATTCATGCAAGTTCGCTATGCATGAGAGGGCAACTATTTCTGTGGTGATGGGACTGGGATTACTTTGTCAACAGTTCTCCAAAAGTTGAAGACCAACTGCCACTTGTATATAGTTTAGGTGTCTCCCATATGGAAGGAAAAGCATAGGACATCTATCTAAAGAATTATGGCCTTTCTGTTCTAAAAAGTCTTTGAGGATTAGTATTTTATGTGTTTGAAAAATTTATATCCTGCCTTTCTCATGTTGAAACCAATGCCCAAGGCAATTTACAGAGTGCCATAATAAATGCACAATGCATAAAAACAATGAGGAGAAAAGTTATAGCAAGTCTTTAAAATGTTAGTTTTATACATTAGTAATTAGTTTTAAACATTAGTAGCAAACTATACGTAATGCTGAGGCAGTCCTGTATAATTTTCTTAGGCAAAATTATCAGCCCCTAGTAGAGGAAGAAGAAACCTATGTGACCTGCAACATGTACAGGGAGGGGGGGTTTGATGAAGACGCATAATGCTTGTCCTCCACTGACATGGCTCTGCTAGCTCTTTACCTCAAAGAGAGGTGGTTCAGAATAAGATAGCCTTGTTGGTGCTACTATGCTAGGAAAAAGCAGCTCTGTGGCAAGTATAGGTCCAGCCTATTTATTCACAGATTTTTTATACACGAATTTGACTCAACACGTATGGCCACTGCAAATGAGAAGGAATGTACTGATCCCTGGAGAAGGGGAAAAATGCACCCCTTTAAAATCAGTTTAAAAAACTGAACAGTCCTTTAACAATAGCTTCCTTAATGAGAGAGAGGGCAGCTGGCTGACAATCCATCAATCCTTCTCTCTCCCTTCCCTTCCCCCCAGCATATGAAAGAAAGATAATTTGCATTGGTGGAGGGATGGGTCAGAGTGAAGCCTTTCTAAGCACTTTTCCAGAGACTGATTGTTGGATTGTCCTCTTAATAACTCTATCTTAACATCATAAAGGTCAGCAAGGCTGTTTTTAAATCACTGGAGCAAAGAAACTGTTTTTTAAATTGATTTGCTATAGTGAGTCTTTTGCCTCCATGAGTGCTTGAAAGAAACCCATGCAAATAATTAGTCTCAACCTGTATATGTTTGGTCTGGCCTTTATTTGGAACCAAGTCATCCTGAGCTGGCTGAAATACTCATATCAAATTGGGGGAGAAGTGAACTGAATGAGGGGTGCTTCATCACACTGAATCAGTTGGCTATCCTATTTTGACTCATTAAGAGCAAGTGGGAAGATGCTTGAGCCAATGGACAACCCCGTTCTTCTTCCAACACTGCCCACCTGAAGCCATGGTTGCAGTGGGCACACTTCATGTAGTCCCAAAGCTTCTGCCAGGTGGCCAGGAGAGAAAACTCTTGCTAGCTTTAAAGCTCTGGTATAGGCAACTCACAAAGTAAGTTATTTGCGGGATAGATATATGGTTGTGCAGTTAGCAGGAGGAAGAGTAGATACAGGGGTGCTCAATAGGTGGATCGTGATCTACCGGTAGATCGCGAGGCAAAATGAGTAGATCGCGGAGTGCCCTTCAGGTGCCTCTGGGAGGAAACGCCGGGAGCAAGGCCCATTGTACTCAATGGGGCTTACTCCCAGGTAAGTGTGGCTAGGATTGCAGCCTCACAGCCTAATCCTAGGCATGTCTACTCAGGAGTAAGTCCTGTTATACTCAGTGGGGCTCAAGGTACACCAACATACATTGTACACATAAATGTTATATGTTATGATGGCGCGAACATTGTAAAAAAAAACTCTGGTAGATCTCCAGGCCTTGCTGGGTTTCACAGTAGCTCTCGAGCCAAAAAAGTGTGAGCACCCCTGGAGTAGAAGATGAATTTCATTACTTTAAAGCTGTTTACTACACTGTGAGCATCAGTTGTTCAGGCAACAGCAACAGAATTGGCTGAGGGTCCATCTGTATTGAATGAGATGGGGTCAGTCTTTGTACTTAAGCTATTTCTGCCCAATGTTGCATATACACAACAAGGATCAAAAGTGTACACCTGTGGGCTGGGAAGAAATGAGTTAACGTGACAGTGTAATACCCACTCACTTATTACTTGAATCGGTATGGAGATTTTAACCATGGGTCATAAAAATTATTGGCCTTTGACAAAACTTTAAAGTATGCATTTTTGCGAAGTGGTAATTAAAAATCATTTGTAATTTTAGTCATTTGTAGCCAAAGTATTGACTTTTATAAAATCCAGGATTAAGAAATTAAATGAAAATAAGCTTTCCCTGAAAGTTTGCGGTGTTCTCAGTCTGTATTTTTAATTGTTCTCTGTTTCTTTTTAAGGTTGAGAATCTTTTGTTAAATGACAGTGGAAACTATGTTCTCTGTGACTTTGGCAGTGCCACTAATAAATTTCTTAATCCTCAGAAAGATGGAGTTAACGTAGTTGAGGAAGAAATTAAAAAGTAAGTAACTTTCCTTAAGTGATTATTTAATTCTAGTATTCTGGCAATCTTTGAATTATCTGCATTAATGAAAGTACATCCTGAAAATGAACGGCAACATTAGTTTTGTTGTATCAGTGTTTCGGGTAAAATGTAGTTCAGTCTCATGTTCCATACCATACTGGATACCATACTAGGTGATGTCACTGTGTTTGAGTGGGATATGCACAAATCTTTTTGTTGGTAGGAAACTTCCATTTATGTATGTGTGTTGCATGGGCCCAGTTCAAGAAAAAGAAGCACAGCAAATCCTTAGATGTATTCTGAATTTATTTAGTTTCTGAACTTAATAATAATAATAATAATAATAATAATAATACAGGTATTTATATACCGCCTTTCTTGATCGTCAGATTTCTCCTCAGACTTTAATTCAAGGCGATTTACATAGGCAGGCTATCCTAAATCCCAATAGGGATTTTTACAATTGAAGAAGGTTCTGTCTTTCAAGAACCACAACTTTTCAGATGGATCTTTTATGATCTGGTATCACATTCTGGCCTCCATTTTCCTCCCACGCAGGCTGACAGCGGCCAAAGAGCAGGTGGAATAACTCAGCATAACTCAGCTAGGCTTGTCAGCTGCTTCAAGGTCTCACCGTTCACGGTGCGGTGCCGGTGGCCTCGAACTGGCGACCTTTGGATGTTATCTTCAGGGACTCTTTCATACCCTCTATTCATACCCTGACTTATCTCAAGAACCTTGCTCACTCATGCCACCCATGGTGTTACTCCCAACTAGTTAGTTTGGCTTGTAAATTTGCTAAAATTCCATCTACTTTCTGTTTACCTTGTTGTCTATCAGGAGGGAAAACTACCAATATGCCCAGCTCACAATATGGAAATATCCCAAGATGCCCAGTTCTGCCCAGTTCACCCATAAGGCCCTTCTCTGACCAAAATCCAGCATCTAAAATTCCTCTTAGAGAACAGGCTAACTGTGGTATAGGTTCACAAGGGTAAACAGAAAGTCATAAACAAGAGCCATAAACAAATAAAAGGGATGCATAGAGTACCAGATCCTTTGTAATGGATATCTCTGTAAACCAATTGCCGATGCGTATCGAATTGCCCTCCTGAACATCCTGAGGATCAAGATGTTGATCTGATAACCAAGCCAAATGTCTGTGGGCCTGTAGGTCTGTTATTTTTCCCATGCTTGCTATGGATGTGTTTTGCTCTCTTTGTGTGCTCTTGTCCCCCCTCCCCTACCTAGACTACCCTATAAAACCTGGATCATTGTGATCCTTCGACGTCCCTCCACGTGTGTGTGTTTGTGGGGGGTCCTGTTTGCAAACGAGTAAAACGTAAGAAGTCCTTTGAATTCTCCTGTCGCCTGTTTGATTGCCTCTCCAAAATCCAAAGAATCGTGTGTGTGTTCATTTGGTAACAGTTTATGGTTACAGTTATGGTAACAGTTTAAAAACTGTTATGTAACTGTTAGGGTAACAGTTTAAAAACTGTTCCCGAATGAATACACACACGGTTCTTTGGATTTTTGGAGAGGCAAACAAACAGGCGACAGGAGAATTCAAAGGACTTCTAACGTTTTACTCGTTTGCAAATGGGACCCCCCACAAACACACATACGTGGAGGGACCCAGAAGGATTACAATGATCCAGGTTTTATAGGGTAGTCTAGGTAGGGGAGGCTCTACCTTCTAGACCAGACCTCCTGCCCTTATACCTCACCTTTCCAGTTAAACTGCAGTTTCTCGTTTTCAGATTGAAACTTCTGAAAACTAGATTAAGTTTAGCTATCATTTAACCTACCAGTTGCATCTTCATTGCTGTTTTTTCACATTTTTCAAGGAGAGAAAGAGAAAAGCTAACACTCAAGGCTGCAAAGATCAGCATGAGATGTTGAAAAATATGAATAAGAATATGATGCTTAAAATGCTAAAGAATTGAATAATGAGGCAAGTAGGTAGAAAAACCTAGTTTTTCAGTTGCTCTCTAAGGTCTGTATTTTTCACATTTTGAGGTTAAACAAGATTAAAGTGCAGTATGCTGCACCAACAGATCTTCCAGATCAGATGTGCTACATAAATTTATTTTGTGCTTAGTTTTTTGTTAGTCATTTATGTGTTAAGATTAAATTGAACAATTTATTCCTAGATATACAACATTATCATATAGAGCTCCTGAAATGATCAACCTTTATGGAGGAAAAGCTATTACAACCAAGGCAGATATCTGGGTAAGAAAAATTGTGTAACAGAAGAGAAGTAATGACTAAACTACTATTGTATGTGTGAAGTAAAATACTGATAATTCTTAAAGGCATATTTCATAAAAATGAAATTTTTGCTATATTTGAATATTTATTTGTTGAGTCAAACATTGTTAAACAGATCATTTTGCAAGTTTTCTTATTTACTATCTTGCTTATAAACTTTTTTGTGTTTGAGAGGGGACTTTCACAAACCTGTACCTGTATTTTTGTACTTTTTCTTCCATCTCCCTACACACTCTTACAAGCTATTGGTGTTATGCAGAATGTTATCAGGCACAAGGACCTTGCCCGCTGAGGGGGATAGAAGTTGCTGGCACTGCCATCTTTTAGCTCTAGTGCAATGGTTCTTTTCTCAAAAGATGGTGGATCAGTTGTACTAGGTGCTGGAGCATGGAAGATGCACTTGCAGGGAAGCTTGTAATTAACCTCTTAGTGACTATAACACTATTGTCTCATGCTTCCCAGAGATCTTATAGGCCTTTAGGCAGGTGTCTTTCCAGCAGTATCATCAGTCAGATTACCCTATCATTCATGATGGTTTTAGTTAATGGCTTTTCTTTTTGCTGCCTTAATGATCAACACATTTTGCAACTTTTAGTTGTGAGTGGGTTGCAGATTATGTGTGCATGCATAACTCTTTGATTTGATCCATTGTCTGAGCCTGGTCTGTTTTCTCTTGAGTTTGAAGTAGCTAGCAGTTTCCCCGAGTTCATACATAATATAAAACTCTAGCTTGTGTCACCAGAAAGTAAGTTTGTCTGTTGCCCATATGAAAGAGTAGAGGGAGGAAGGAACGAGGAAGGAACATACCTGACCAAGGCTTGTTCATGTATTGAGAAACAATGGATCTTCAGTGGTTCCAGGGTTGCTCAGTCTTTGCATGTGGAAAACTTCTCCTCTTGGTAACAGGCAGGACCACATGATCCAAAGAGCGCCAAGGGAAGGGGCTTCTTTTTGTTCCCTTGCTTATGTAGCAAGCAACAGGGTCCTTACTTAAATCCAGCTGAGCTTGAGTGTTTAGCAGCAGGAGTTTTTGTTTAGTTTCTGCCAAAATGGTCTGAGTGGTTCTAGAAGCAAGCCCTGGGAAAAGGCAAAGAAATGGGGATGTATTCGGCCCACTTCGATCCAGCTGTTCTCTCTCCCCTCACATCTGTGTTGAGAGAGGCCATTGATGCTGCACAGAGCAGCCTAGGCTTGCAGGCCTTGTCCTCAACACCACCTCTACTCCATCAAGCAGGAAACAGCAAAACATACCTCTTTTGTAGCTGAGGAGAGACCCTGGCAAAGGAGTTCCTCCAAAAAAGCAGTCAGCACAGCTGAATGCCTTTTGGCTTTGCTCCTAAACATTTTGTGCCATTGTGGGCCTGCCTGTGGGCTACCCAGGAATGCTCTTCAGCTCTCCCCTCACATAGGACCAGAGCCTGTCAGATACCCCATCAGACAACTACCATATGTGGGTGCAGCATGATCCCATCCTGAGGCTTAGGGCCCCAGGCCTTATTGTCCAAGGAAACATGCTGATAATAGCTCTTTACTAATAATTCGACTATATTTGTAGTGCAAAAAGTTAAGCAAATTGCCATCTTGATAAAATCTGTGTGCCAATGAGTAGTAGAAGGAAAAGGTCCTTATTAGAAAAGTTTTTGTAATGAATTATTACTAATTTTGATGAGATCTCTTCATAACATTGTGTAGAACTACTCGTGTTGAAGGTTCAGCAGCATCACTGTAAATATTCTAAATGAGAGGATCAGGATGAAAAAGGAAATGTTATTGGTTTTGTGGGCGACATTTATTTAATAACATTGTCTGCAATCCTGAACATACTTTCCTGAGAGTACCGCAGACACTTGAGTAGAAGTTGATCTCACAGATAAGTTGAGGGCAGGTTTTGAGCCACAAATCATGGAATTTTCTGTAACCCTCGGATAAGTCAGGGGTTAAACTTAGGGGGGTGTCTGACTCAGTGGCATGCGAAGGTCATTTGGCACCTGGGACCCATAAATTTTTGGCATGTCCCATACAATGAAATAAAAATTAAATAATATATTCTACAATTAATTCAGATATATTATTAAGATGCACCCTTCCAGTGAAAAGGACGCACACATACAGAGATTGCTTTTCTCTCTCTTTCATAGATGCTCTCCCCCTCCCCCCCCATATACACACATGCAGGGACTTTTCCCCTCCCGTCCAACTTCATTGGTGAGGATAGGGGGAAATGAAGTTAGCAAGGAGGTTTGCAAAAAGCTTTGCAAGGGAGAGACTGAAGTGTGACTGTATAGAGTGAGGGGGGAGGTGGAGAGGAAAACAAGAAGAGGGAATAGACTGGGAGCCCAATCCTAGGCATGCCTACTCAGAAGCAAGTCCCTTAATAGTCAATGGGGCTTACTCCCCTGAAAGTGAGGATAGGATTATAGCATTAACTGTTTTAAGTGCTAACTCTCTCTCTCTCTCTCTCTCTCTCTCTCTCTCTCTCTCTCTCTCTCTCTCACACACACACACACACACACACACACACACACACACACACACACACAATTTTCCTTTTATAAAAGTTAACTCTTCCTCCCCCCCCCAGTACAACTTCATCAGCGGTGAATGATTAGCAAGCCTCAACTTTGCAACAGCGAGTTTAGAGTTTGGATTCAATAAGGGGGGAGGGGGCAAAAACAAGAAGGAAAAAGGAGATGGGCTTAACCCTTTCAGTGGCTTGAGAAACAAAGGTACAGCCTTCTGCAGGCTGCCTCTCTTCTATTTTTTTTTTAAAAGATCACTCTCCCCCCTTCCCCCACCCTGTCCAGATTCATCTGTGGGGAGATGGGAAGGGGGTTAGCAAGTTGGGCTTTCCAAGGAGTGCTTGAAGTTTATATACAAGGGGGGGAAAGGGGGGAAGTTTATATACAAGGGAGGAAAGGGGGGAAGGGGGAACAAGAAGGAAAGGGGAGATCGACTCAGCCCTTTCAAATGACTGCTTCTCTCTCGCTCAGACACCCCCCTGCCGCACACGCACGCACACACCAGCTCGTTTTCTCCTGCATGTCCTGCTGCTCCAGCGATGCCTCCGTGGGCGCTGGTGCTGAGCGAGGGGGGGGGGCTGCTGATGGCTGCTGTGGCAGATGCCCCTGCCCTGCCCAGCCCAGCGCATCGAGCTCCTGCAGCTAGGCAACAACCTGAAGTAGCACGTGGAGCGTGGTCGCAGGCAGCTGTGAGTGCTCCGCTGCAGCTCCAGCCTGCACAGCACTTCCTCTCCAAAGTTCACTTTCTCATCCCAGGGTTCGCTCCCTCCCTCCCTCCCTCCCTCCCTCCCACAATAGCGATTGGCTAGGTGGCTCACTCGCCTCCCCCCCCCACCCTCTCTGCTTGTCTGCCCTGGAGTTAAGGCGGGCCAATGATTCAGACTTGGTTTCAGGGAAGAAATTTTTTGCCTTATAGTCGAGTATCTACTGTATATCCCATTTAATACAGCGGGGCTTACTTCTGAGTATAGGATTGCGCTATTTGAAACTTTTCTTAATCAACTTGAAACCAGTGATAATTGTATCAGATTGTCATAATGTTAACACTCAAGTGGCTAAGGTCAAATATTGCTTGTACAGTCTTGCTGTTGGTGTTTCTCCTAATAATATGTTTTGCTTCATAGGCCCTTGGCTGCCTACTATATAAACTTTGTTTCTTCGCACTTCCCTTTGGTGAGAGTCAGGTTGCCATTTGTGATGGAAGTTTTACTATTCCAGACAATTCCCGTTACTCGCATGGAATACATTGTTTGATAAGTAAGTACCTGGGACAATTTTCAAACTGACTTTTCTGTGAAATGCTTACATTGCCTCATTGCAAGAGATAAAAGTGATGACCCCACCTCCCAAAATACATAATAGAATATTAAATTTTTAGGTCTTATTTCTGAGCCAGCATAAATGAGGTTTTTCAGCAATTAGGATGATACTTTGGCTTTGATTGTGGAAAGTCTCTGGAGGAGACACTGACTCAACTGTGGTGCAGTTGCCAAAAATACATTCATGCATTGCATTTCAAATGGAATTAAGTTGTTCTTGCAATGATTATTATACAGCATGGAGGAGGAGATCTGTAGAGGGTGTGTGTGTGGGGTGGGGGTTCAATTTGTTTTAAGACAATGCAAAATTTTATCTAGAATATAATGGGAAGCCAGTCGAAGTGCCTGGAATACTAATGCATTAAGTTTCTGATGACTTGCCTATCTTAATCAAGAAGTAAGCTTCTGCTTTCCATTGCCATCTCAAGCTTCTGATCATTCTTAAAGAATAGTCCACTTAGCTTGTTATAGTGGTCTAGCATTAAAGTTATGGAAGTGGAAATGATAGATGGGCCTGCTTTGGGGGAAAAGGGGGGGCTGCTTTTTTATTTTTTGTTTTGCCAAGTGAAATTGATACAGAACCTCCCTGGCTGTTGCTGCAACTCAATGGATGGATCCAGAAAAACTTCAGGAGTGTAAACCTGTACAACTTGTAAAAACTGAATCCAGTTGTCCCTATTCTTACATATTCCTCCCCCAACCCTGGTTGCAGGGATTGTCGATTATTACCTTATAGGAATAACAAAAACTACTTTGAGTATAAACAACAAAACCAGTTTGTAAATCATTAGTTTCTTATTGTCAAGACTATAGCTTTCTTTAATCTGTAACTTTAATCTTCTGTAATCAAACAGGGTACATGCTTGAACCAGACCAAGAACGGCGGCCTGATATCTTTCAAGTATCTTTCTTTGCCTTTAAACTTGCCAAAAAGGACTGTCCGATATCAAACATTAATGTAAGTAGATTTGTATCTACTTTATATATTTTCAGTATAGTTGAAAAGGAACGGCAATGAACTTGGTATTTTTAAATGAGAATTAATGAGAATTCATTTTTAAAGTAGACTTAAACTGATCTTGTAGCTTTAGGTAACCTTTGTATTGATAATTAGCTTGTTAAAACTTAGAATATCACCTCCATTTTTCCATTGAAGATTATCAAGTGAATTTGTATGAATAGTCTGACCATATAAAATGCAATGAAAAATGAAAATTGTCATGGTCTGGTCATTTACTTGCTCTGCTTTTCTTCCAGAAAGCAAGTCAGTTGTTAGTTATTATGTTCAAATTTATTAACATGACTTAATATATTATGGAGAATTCAAAAACATGGTAGTGTTTGGCTACTGTAGTAGTTTTCCAGTCTAGAGAATTTTGTGATGTAACTGAAAGTGCAGTAGGGCTTTTAACAGACTTCTTAAAAAACCATCCAGTCAACCCAAATTTGTCCTCTACCAACAGATGTGCACAGTTTCATCACACATTAAGCCATTGTTGAAACTTAAAGAAAATTTCAAAAGATATAGGGGATCTATTGCAAGTACATTTAAACCCTAAGTCATGCTTGAAAGCCTTCTCAAGATCATGGCTTGACATACCAAATACTTTTTCAAAAAATCTTATAGAAACTAAAATGATCTCCCCAATACTTTGCTTGGCTGCAGTCTTCTTTATTCTGGAATAAAATGCTCCTTTTTGCCTCTGAACAGAGTGATACTGTTTCCCATAAACAATCACTCCATGAAACCTACATAATTTTTCATATGCCAAATATTTAGGATTTGTGAAATTGTTTACTGTCAATGTCATTTTTTTTTCAAAACTGTTAAATTCTGTTCATTTATTTTCTCAAGAGTTCTCCTCTTCCTTCAACTCTTCCTGAACCCTTAACAGCGAGTGAGGCTGCTGCTAAGAAAAGCCAGATAAAAGCTAGGTGAGTACAATTGGAGCGCACGCATTGTCACAGGAGCCAGTTGGACAAAATTGCCTGACCGACTGCTGGGTGCACCCTCACTCTCCAACTGCTTCCTGAGTAGGGAAGTGGTTGGAGCATGTGCACCCTAATGACATCATGACAGTGTGTGGCGTCATGATGTCACAGTATTGCCCTGGGCACTAAAAGCCCTGGATGTGTCTCTGCACCAGAGACATCCCATAGTGCCCCTGTGAGTGTGGCATGATGCCCTAAGGCAGGGGTGTCAAACTCATTTCATAGGGAGGGCTACATAGCATTTATGATGCCTACTGAGGGTTGGAAGTGATGTCATTAGGCAAGAAGTGATGTCATTAAACAAAGCAAAAAAACACTTTTTTTCTCACTTAGGAACTCATTAGCTGCAAATGACAAAAGAAAAAAATATACTAATCTTGATCATACAAGATATGGGAGAGCCCAATTTTCATGTGGGCTACCCTTTCAGCCATAACACCTCAGCACTACATAGCAGCTGAAAGCCTGAGGGCCATATAAAAAGCTTCTGCGGGCCACATCCGGCCCCCGGGCCTTATGTTTGACACCCCTGCCCTAAGGCATTATGACACACACTTTGGAAACACTTGCTATACTGTGAACCTTGAATTCAATGGACGTAAATTTAATAGGTTTTGAAACAGACATTTTCTACTTCATCAAATTCTTGAATACATTTGTGAATGTGACTTAATTGACATAAATGAATTTGGATTTAATAGACTGTCAGCATTTATGGATGTCCCTTCCTCCCTCTGTTCGTTGGTAAATTAAGGTTTCACTATCGCCAACCATGGATCTCCTGGTTCTTATCTCACCCCACCAATATCAAACAGATTTCTGCTTGCATAGAAAAATGTTGCACAGCCCCCTCTTGTGGTTGTCTTGAGTATAGAATATGAAATAAGTAACATTGAATATACAACTTCTGGCCAGTACATAAAGACGTTAACAGGCGGGTTTTACAGATAGCATTCCTACAAGATGTGCTTATTAACTGCTTACCCTTTTTCCAAGTGCTATCTCATGTCTCTTCCATTTTAGGATAACTGATGCCATTGGACCAACAGAAACCTCAATCGCTCCACGACAAAGACCAAAGGCCAATACAAGCACTGCCACTGCTAGTGTGCTAACAATTCAGAGCTCTGCAACACCAGTCAAAGTGCCAGTCCTGGGTGATTTTAGCAATGGACAGAAAGGTACAGGCTCAAACAATAGTCAAACCTGATAAAGCTGCTCTGCTTTCATTTGAATAAAATAAAGTATTTCTATTTTATGTTAAAATTATGGAGTACATCTCTTTGATGGTCTTGACAGCTGTAGGTGCATGAGAATAAAAAAACCTCAGGAAACTATAAGAAGGGTTCATAAACTTTAAAACTTTTTTAAAGCTTTTAAAAACTTTAACAGGATGAGAAGAGTTGAGCATGTTCACACTCAAAAATGAACATTTTTTGATTGATACACATGCAACATTAAAAAGAAACAACTCTTGATCAGATAAACTACAGGTAGTGTAGTGTACTCGTTTTACATAGTGTAACTATTTCTATAGTATATACACAACTTGCATTTCATTTTTTATAATTATTGAATGATAATGGTAGAGAAGAGTCTTATATATTCGATTCTTTCATGCTACCATTTTGTTAGTCTCTTTGTAGCACTTAGCACAAAGTGTTGAGAGCATTACTTGTTCATCTTTTACCACCAAGAAAGTTAACCAGTTGAGTCTTGGTTTCCACTCCCAGAAACAGATCTTCAGAACTGGGGGAGAGGATTGCTTCGCTTAACTGAAAGAAAGTCTTACAAATGTGTCTGTATAGAGAAATGCAGCACTTGGTAAATGTTTGTTGTTTTTATACGTCTCCTGGAAAAGAAGAGTTAAAGAAGTGATTTATTAAGCTTTGTGCTGAAAACTCTGAAATAGAGATGCTTTGAAAATACCTTAGGAGCCTCAAAGCCTGGAAATACTGAAGGAAGTGTATTGTCCCAGGGAGCTAATCAGACCCCACAGCAAAATAGAGTCCTACAACAACTACAGCAAGGTGACTGGAGACTACAGCAGTTGCATCACTTACACCAGCAGCAGCAGCAGCAGCATTTGCTTCAGGACGCATATATGCAGCAGGTACTAGTGTATTTTAGGTATACAGTTTTTAAATTTTGCCCCATCTGTAAACTTATGCAACGTAGAAATAGGTTGAGGTAACCTTGTTCCCTAAAATACTATAAATGGATTATCAACTAGTATGACAAAATTTCTCAAAGTCATACATTTACAGATAATAACAAGCACTTGCTATCAACAAAGCAAGAAAGTTCTTGGAATTATGACTGATTACTAGATAATTAAGTTGTGAATGCAATGTAGCTGCAAAATATGACTAGTATCTAATGATATATCAGCTAGTTCCATGCAGCGATGACTCCAGTGGACATGCTGTTGAAAAAGAGAAGTTTACACCAAAACCTGGGGTGGCTTTATTTTGTGGTGGGGAAGAGAGTTGGGGGAAGTTTAGGGAGGGCTGTTTTATTTATGAGCTGCTAGATGGAATTTTGAAGCATCAGGGAGGGAAGGACCAGGACTCTTTTCAGGGAAGTGAATGTGTTTTCTACTTATGTATGATATGCTTTCTATTAGAAAGATGTTTTCAGAAAGAGATGCAGCTACTCCTCTGAGAGAGCAACATCATCGGTCCTTTTTATAAACCTCTGCTAACTTTTGTGAAGGCGAAGTAAGGTGAACTTGCTCAGTGGAAAGGCACTCTGCTGAGAGGCATTCCTTTTTTCCAAGTTCCTGCTGGTGATAAAGCATATCTTTTGGCTGTTGTCCACACATGATGACTGGGCATCTTAAGTGGTGCTTGCGTGTGTGTGTTCTGGAGTAGGGACTGATGGGAGACAGATGATATATGGCTAGTAAACTAAGGAGATGGTTGTAGATTCTGATTTTTATGCAGTCTTCTGTCTTCTTCTTTATAATGTCGCTAAAAATCAGAACATCTCTTTGAGTGTAATTTCTCTGAGGTAGATGGCATTTATGATTTACAAGATCTGTTTTTCTAAATGCAGTATCAACAAGCAGTGCAGCAGCACATGATCCAGCAGCAGCTTTTGATGCAGTCTGTGTATCGTCAGCAACCTCCCCCATCACAGTACCCTCCCGTGGTAAGTACCACCACTAAATTGGATATTTTGTGGTAAGGATGACTACACTGATCGGGAACGATAATTAGTCATTTAATGCATCTTAAAAAATGAGAACAGTACACGCTAGAGCAAATAAAGAGAAATAACTTGCAGTGCATTGTAAATATAGTGATAACAGAGTGGGCAAACATGTTGGCTGTCTAGAAGATCTCAGGTTGAAAGAGTTGATCTTTTATGCCTTTCCTATGTTGTCCTATGCTATTCTCATACTGATAATTGGTCTATAAAATGATCCGCATCTACAAAACAAAATGCAGACTGAACTGATGGTTCACTTCATGAAAAATGCTTAAATCAAAAATTTTACATAGGTACTTACTAAAACAGTGGAAGATTGGTCTAGTTTGTCTCCTGTTCCTGTGTAAGTTTAAATGCCTTCTTTTGGACAAGATATTTTGAATCCAATCCAGTGTAAATAGATTTCATTAAATACCATATTTCATGTTTGGTACAACATGCAATTAAATGTTTTATTTAACTGAAATTAGCTGTAAGAGTCTTAATGAATATTAATGAGTAATTTGTACTCCCTTTTGTGGTGTCAGTGGTGCAGCTGTGCAGTGGTGTTACCTCACTGTCTGAATTCTGAGATGGTTGTTCAGGAAAGATCCAGCGTCTGTTAGGGGTGAAGTTGAGTAGTTCATTGAACTGGCCACAACTCTTGTAAGGTTGACTTCATTGTTTTTCTTCTTTGAGATGCAGCAGTACCAACAGGCCCTTCTACAGCAACAGGCACTTGTGAAGCAGCCACCGCCGCCTAAACATTCTCCTGAATTTCTTGCCTCTCCTCAGGAGTTCTCACCAGCCTTAATGTCTCATTCTAAATCGTTTCCAGCTCATGTTGGTGCAGCTCTGGACACCCCATTCACTGCAAATAGGCAAGCATATTCTGTTCATCTTAGCAACAGCTGCATAGGCATGTTATGTGGCGGTGCTCCCATTTGATTCCTAGAATGGCACTCCGATTCCTCAGATCACCTTGATTGATCATTGTAGAATGAAAAGCTTATATTCTCATAATTCCATAAATGAATGATTTTAATTCACTGTGAGCATGTTCTGTATCATTTAATACATTTTGATAGTGTTCGTGTAACAGTAATTCACTTTCTTTATCAATTTTTACAGGTCAGGTGCCTCTGATGCAGAATCCATTCCCAGCTACCCAAAACAGAACATGAGTAACCCCCCTGATATGTCTGGCTGGAACCCTTTTGGAGAAGACAATTTCTCCAAACTAACAGAGGAGGAGCTGCTGGACAGGGAGTTTGACCTTCTGAGATCAAGTAAGGGACGCTTGAAGGCTTATTTCACTTCACAATAAATGAGAGCTCTTTAGGTAAAACCAGCAGTGCCAAAGACTGTTCTGTTCGAGGGTCACACAGTCTATTGTACAGAAAATTCTTTCTGAGCATTTGAGGGCAGAACTAGGCCTGCTATCTCACTCATCCTTCTGTTAAAACTATGTGCAATAGAAATTCATTGTCTAGCATTTGTAACATCACAGAAAATGTCACAGACCTATCTTGAATACTTATTTTTCTTGAGTGCACCCCCCCAAAAAAAATCAGGGTGTGCAACACTTCAGAATGCCTGCTAGCATTGCTTCCCTTTGCAGCTATGTTCCCTTACACACCAGAACAGAAGATTCTATGGGTCTGGGATGCCTTTTGAAAATGCCTGAAAGAGGGGAAAATGACCTAGTACATTATGTTAATGTTTTGTAATGTCTTTGAGTGGCTACATGTAAGGGCTGCTTTATTGTTCTGACACAACAATAGTTGAATAAACTCTCTTCAAGTCAAAAAGCCAGTGTGTTTACTTGTAATCACTTGTTCATTCTTCCACTTTATTTCATACATAATTTTTATAGAAGTCAACTGAAGATTAAGCTTGTATGGCTGAATGCAGATTCTAAACTCCACCCCCCCCCCCAAAAAAAAAACACATCTGCTGCCCAGTACCCCATCAATATTATTCTTGAAGCAGATTAAACTCTTGACACATTTCTGATGTGTTAATATTGAAAATAACACTGTTTTGTATGACTATTTGCTTGTTATAAAATAGTTCACTTATTCTAGCTATTTGATGCACAGTTCATACATTTTCCTGCTAGGTCATGTATTAGGCGTGTCAACATAAAAGGAAGTGCCAAAAATACAAAAAGTTATTCATCTGTTTTACTGCTAGAAGCTTACGCAGTTATGAAAACAGCCATTCTATGAGCCATAGTCTTGAAAAAGTCAAGTCTTAGTGGGCACGTTAAAACTTAAATGAAGATCCTCCAAAGTTGTATTCTGAGATGAACTGGCTGTAGTCAAGTCTGTTAAATATGAACAATTGCTATGAATTGTTGGTTTAAAGAGATACCCACTCTTATGGCTAACCATCTCACTTAGCATCCTGATGCAACTTGACATCTGGTTTTTCAGTATATTTTTAACAAGTGAATACTGTGCTAAACAGGAGAGTTATAGGGGATCTGACTGTCTTTCATGGAACTGAGTGTTCTTGGATCAAAGTGAACAAATTTATAAAATAGTCTTCACTTTTTACTATGTTATATTTGACAACTTCAATAAATAGGTAGTAGTTGACAATACTTAAATGAAACTTTTAGAGGCTGTTTCAGTACTGTAAGGAGTTAGTGTGAGGAATCTTAATCAAGAAATCAATTTCTGTAGTAAACTCCATACTTTTCTCTTACGAGTTTAATATCTGTTAGACAAAAAGGGAATCTAAAACCCCTCTTCAAAAGAACAAGGAAACCAAAGAGAGTGCTTTGCTTGGTCAGTTGTTGAAAACCTCAGGGAGTGTGGGATGGAATATAAAGATTTTGTTTTATTTTTATAGTGTATGTTTACTATGTAATTTCAGCATGCTTTCTGTTAAGTTACCTTCAAGTGGTTCTTTAGGTTTTTGAAACACAGTGGCCCTGATCTAATTTTGGTCTATTTCTGTTCTGTGATGGGAGAAATGACTCTGAGCCCAGGGGTATGTAAATCACTTGTTAGAATTTTCTTATGAAATGTGAAGTATCTTCATGTATGGAGCTTGGAGGGCATGTTGGAGCTGTTAGATGAATAGCATGCATTAAAAACCCAGTATTAGCAATTAATAATTTTTTGCTCTGAGTTTAAACGTATTTCTGAAGAAATACTGTTGCCTCCTGACTTGTAATTTGATTCCCAACATTCTAACAGATTCTGCCCCTAGATATGAATGATAGTATCATTTTGTATGCTGCATTGGTAATCATTGTATTACCTTTCAGATCTATAAACTGAATAATATTTAAAAATTGTGTTGGTAGAACTATGTCAACATTTGTAACTATTCAGTAACATTCAAAGTGAACTAAATGTTATTGCACCCCTGAAATAGCAGTAACTTATAGAAGCAAGGCAAGTAATTTCTATGTCAGTAAATTAGAAAAATCTTGGTTTTTCTCTTGCTGCTTTTGTTTTATCCCTTTCAATGTGTGTGGAAGAAAAAAAACTGGGTATATGCATTGCAATTTGAGAAATGCATTGACTGAATAAATTGTGGAAGAAATTATTCATCACATTTTGGGCTTATAATAATCTGAATAAATCGTCCATGGTTCTAGCCATGAAATGTATACTACATAACTTTTGTGTTGGTACATTCTCCCTATCTGTTGAAGCAGATCAACCGAAACAATTTTTTTTTGTCTTCTGGGTTTTGTTGTGTGTGGCTCTATAAAAACAAACCTTTTTAAAAGCCTCAGTGTTTACCAAGGCAAAATTATTTTTTGTATAATTGGCAGTGTATAACATTTATTCCAGTAAACAAGCTGACTAAATGTTCTGATCATCCCTCTATGTAAGCTGCACTCTGTACTTTTAAAATGGCAATCTCAGTTGCCCTTCTGGAGTTTCATTTGTATGTACAAGATGAACTTTCCTGTATTATTGAATATTGATTTATTGCATATGTTTTAACTTTCTTCAACAAGAAATGAAAGAAACTAAGGAAATAGTTAGGCATGATTTTGCTTTTCCAGAAACATGGTTTAGCTGTCAAATTATGTAAAACCTTTCATAAGAAATTTTTCACTCACTGTGTTTAAAAGGTTTGCACTTAACAGAACATGTATTGTGTCTTACAATATGTATTAAAGATATTAACATTTTGTTGTCTTCATTCATCACTACAAGCTATTGATTCTGTGAATATTCAGCATTTTACTGAAAAACAGGTTGTATGTATTTCTATACTGGACTAGTTAGCTTTCTGTGTGCAAATGTACTTTGCATGTACAGATAGGAAAACTGATCTTGTTGAAAAGTTGTCTTGTATTTTGAGATTTAAAACACTAAGGATTTGTATTTTGGTTTATTGGCAGTTGAAAACAGAATTAAATAGCTTTTTTTGTCCAGAACTTAAGATTTCAAGTGTTTAGAATTCTAATGCACTTAACTTTCTTTTAATTTACTAATTTTCTGAAGAGATTTCTGAAAATTTGTGTGCCGAGGCCTGAAAGCTGCTTTAGGAAAACACAAACTCTTGTATGTGTCTCATACATGACTGAACTGCAAAAGCTGTGTGATGCTGTTAGAACCAAGAGAAAAAACCGCAGACTATGTGGATGCTGAAAGCGACAAAACCCATTGGTGCCAGAGAACCAATTTATTGAGAAACTGTTTTTAAAAATTCATAAAATTGTGAACTAGTTTAGAATGTCTTGATTTTTTCCCTGGAAACTAAATTAATTTATTCAGATCAGCTTACTTGGCAGTTTGCTGTACAGCAACGAGACATAAAAAGCTGCAGAGCGAAGCCAAACTGGATTTTTAAAAAATTGTCATGATACCAGAACGTGTAGAAGCGTATACCTCCTGGCCGCTCCATATTTGCACTTGATTTAGACCTGGCCAGTTCCTGAATGTGATGTTAGACCTTGCAGCTTGGCCTGAGTGACTCACTGGGTTATGGGGAAATGTTGAGGATTTATTTTTCTGGTTTTATAGACTTGTTGAAATAGCCTACCATGAGTCTTTAGGATACAGTCCTGTGTACATGGTGCACTGAAACTAATGGAAGATGTGTAGTTCTGCAACTCTTTTGTTTAAGCGTTGCTTCTTGGAGAAATTCTGATATATTGTGCTCTTGAACTTGCTTGCAAGAGCAGGTTTTGGAAGGGTCTTAAGTATATCTTTAATTGGCATAAAGCTGCCATTTTTATTTTACTTTTTATTTTTTTTGTTTCATTTTACTTTTGCAGATAGGCTCGTGGAGAGGAGCACATCCTCAGATAAGAATGTGGAGCCACATTCTGCTCCACAGAACCATCCTCCTGAAGATCCCTTTGGTTCTGTACCTTTCATTTCTCACCCAGGCAAGTTACATTATGTAACGTAACTTATCTTTATGTAAATACGTACTGATAGAAGAGCATGGGTCTGGTTACATGGTGTGGGATAAGCCTCTGGTTGGAAGCTTTCCTGAGATTTAAGTATCCTCGAACTTGATTATTCCCACTGCATATTTTATCAGTCATGCCTAAAAGCTAACAATTTGTCATCTGATACTGAGTTTTAAAAACTTCCAGGAGGTAGCACTGTTAGTCTTTTGCTGCAAAACCAATGCATTTCAGCATAAACTGTTGTCGACTGTAGTCCACTTGATCAGACGCATAAAATTAAATCCTCAGTAGGCGGGGATCTAAACACAGAAGGATGGAGAAAAGGGGGAGAAAGGTGGGATCAAAGAACTCGGATGAACAAAGATGAAAGAGGTACAGTCTGTGACTGTTGCGTCAAGTATAGTGATAGTTCACTCACTGCAAGAGTAATAGTTTAGTTTCCCTGGCTATCCTGAATGAAAGTATTGTGGTCTGCCATAAGCAAAGAGATATAATGCTCCGAGCTAGCTTCTTGCTCTGGATTAAAGAATCAGTGTATATGGAATCTTTGCTATACTGAATCTTTGCTACACTGCATTTGAGAATGTTGCCTTAAATAGTGTATTGCTATTTTTCTCAAACTGTGGGTTGGGACCCACTAGGTGGGTCACCAGCCAATTTCAGGTGGATTCCCATTCATGTCAGTATTTTTAACATATTAGACTTGATGCTACCATATTATGTGACTGCATTTGGGGAAATGTTACAGATTTGTACTTTGAACAGGCTACTATGTATATTCTTTTAACCCTTATAGTCAATGGGACTTATTCCTGGGTAAGTGTGGATAAGATTGTAGCCTAGGATTGTTATAAATATTCCTGCTTGATGATGTCACTTCTGGTCATGATATCATTTCTGGTGGGTCCTGACAGATTCTCATTCTAAAAAGTAGTCCCGGTGCTAAATGTGTGAGAACCACTGGTGTATTGTGTATCCAGCTGTCAATTTTTTTATTCAGATCTTGCCAAAAACATCTTTGGGTATAACCGTATTTTTGTTTAGCATGAATCTTTCCTCTTCATTATGCTTCACCTAGGATTCAGTTGCATGTTTGATTATATAAACAAAGATCTCATCTGCTAATTGGACAAGATTCACTCTTTTCCATTGCCCTTGTGTCTTCAAGTGCTAGACTTCGCTAGTAGAATTATTGTCCTTTTTTTGTACTCATTTTTGCTCTTTCTAGTCTTTTTCTCCATTTTGTCTCTTTCACTGCTTCCAGCTCTCATCTATATTCTCTGTAAGCTGTGTGATGGCTAAGACTACTGTGTCAGACTGGCTATACTGAAGGTTTAAACCATACATTTGCTGTATACTTGCATTATAATTTAGCTGGGTTTTCCTAAGAAAGTATTTTTTCATTGAATACTTACCATTTTTCAATAACCCACAAAATGGTTTGCATAGTAAAAGAAAAAGGCCTATCTGAAGGAGCTCACAACTAAGGCACAAGGGAATAATCAGAAAACAGGCATTGGAAAAGGTGTTGATACCCCCTTTCTAAAATGTAAGAGAACCATCAGTTAACCCATTTTTGACCAGCCAGAGATGTACACACTTTGTCCCTGCTGTGTATATGCAGCGTTGAGCAGAAATGTCTTAAAGGTTCTTCTTACTCACTTAGCAGACACCCTTTGTTTCCTACTTCTGGCACATTCTTGTGGTGTTAACATGAGTTTAGCTCTTTAAAAATTGTACTGGTACTCTTGTATTCCAATTTAACTTAATCTTTGTGGGAGTTACATGAAATTGTGTGCGGAGATGGATCATATAGACTTTAGTTACAGCATGTTTTTAAACTACCAGGTTACAACTGTTCTTTCATGGAATCTGAAGGTAAGATGTATAGACAAACTGCAGTGTAATGCTTTTTAACTCTGCATTATTGAAACAGACTTCTCTTGCTAATTGGTCTTTGTGGGTTATAAATGGTGCAGGCCATTGTTTTTTAGTTTCTCCGAGCAATTGAGAAAAAACTTAATTGATACTAATATGTAGGTTACAAAAATACTCCCATTTTTAGTAAATCTTCTGTTCTTTTAGTGTCTAGTCTTTTTAGTTTTTAGCCTTTATTTGATTTTAAGTTTTAATCCTTCGTGTTTAGCTTTAAGTGTGGTTTTGGTTTTTAGTTTCTTAGAGTTTTTAGCTTGGTTTTCAGTCTTTAGTTTTTAGTTTTAGCTTTTTAGGTTGAGTTTTCGTTTTTAATTTTTAGTGTTCAACTTAGGCTGCAATCCTAACCACACCTTCCTGAGAGTAAGCCCCATTGAACAAAATAGGACTTACTTCTCAGTAAACCTGGTTAGGATTGTGCCCTTAGTTTTAGTGTGTTGATAGTTAGCCCCCCCTTCAAGATTGATTTAGGTTCACTAGGTAAAAAAGCTAGACTATGACACCTAGCCCGAAAAACCATTTATAATTCAATACACATACTGAGAGTTTACAGATCAAAATGTGGCATTTTCTAAAAAGAAATGTGGCTAATTATGTAAGCAGCTGTTGGCTGTATTTTGTATAATAAAATATATTACCTGCTTGTGAATAGCATTAATCTCTTGCAGAGAAAACAAATTCTTAACGGCATTTTAATGAAACCATGTATCATGGGCACAGATGTCATGGGCTAAAGTCGGTTTCATCCAATGCTTCCTCTGATTGTCTTTCTGACAGTCTCATAGGCATTCAGGCATACTTGTCCATTTAGTTTATAACTTTTTATAAAGATTCTGTACAGGGAAGGAGCCTCTTTCCCACCCAGATCTGAAAATGATTTTGCAGTCTAGAGATTTGTGGTTGTTTTAATCATAATTCTATTACTGAAAGCTTTAAAAAAGCCTCTATTGTGTAAAGTGAGTAGAAAACTCTACTCACTATGTGAATTGCCATCTCTAGTCTGTTCCATTTGTTCCTCATTAATGTTTGAAAGAGAAAATTTTCTCAAACATGCCTTCATGATGAATCATTTCATTATCCATTAGGGTAAGCCCAGAATTCAAGAGGCTTTCTGTAATGCTGGTGTCATAAGAAATTTAAAGTTAAGTTGTACATAAGATGAATTAAAAACAGCATACACAATATTAATTTCCAGGTTTTTTGTCTCTCAAAACAAGACCAGCAAGTAGTCCCTGAATCCATCACAATGTATGGCATCTGCCAGTTCGCCTGTTGCCGGAGAAATAGTGCAGATTTAGTTGATGTGTTCCAGTAATCCTTAAAACTGACATGTGGCAAATTGCTGTGAAATGCTGGTGGCAGTATGCTACCAATTCAGAAGGAGCTTTAAAATGGTTATGCCTCTGTTTTCTCCAAGCTCCTGGAATGATGAACTAGCAGAAGGCATGTAATTACTCCAGTTGTTACAAGCCATTCATCCTCTTATAATCGGATGTCAAGAAAAAGAACATCGAAACAGAAATTTTCCTTGAAGATTGAGATCTTATGATTGAACAAGTTCTACCTACCTGTGTTGAATTTGAGAGACTAGCCTTCTATGAGGGGCAAACCTGATTACATCAGTTCTAATCTACACAATACATTGCAAGCAGATGTTATATCATACAGTTCTTCAGCTCTCTATAAATTTAGATTGAAATTTTCATTGCAGCAGTTTAGAGATTACTTCAATCAAATCTTTCTGCATGTTAAAGCGCCTTATTACAACACTATTATGGGATTAATTTAAAAGCAAACGATGTTTTTCTCCCTTGGGCATTTGTCAAATGTAACAATGTTAAATGAAATATAGATTTATTTGGATCAAGAAGTTTGAAAACAGATTTAGTGCCTCCGGTACGCAAGAATACACTTAAAACAGCATGCTGTCAGAATAATGTTGAATGACTTGAATCTGGTAAAATGAAATTTAGTTAAATTGGAAGGTCTTGTTATGGCTCTGGAGTCTTTGGGATAAACAAGATATACAGGCAACTGCATGTGTAGCACCAAGATTGACTATTTGCTTATAAAATGGAGGTGGATGGTGTCTATTTTTTATACCTGAAGCAGCATATGGTAAAGGGGAATAAAATCAACCCTTTCCTACATATTTCCTTGCAGCACTTTGATGCTTTTAAACAATTTTTCCCCAGCTAGATTCCAGAAGTCAACACTGATGAGATGTAATAACAAGGAATGCAGTAAATTGCAAGATTGAAAATTTCTGGCTCAGGTTTTCTTCACCAGGAACTTATTAAATCTTAGAAACTCTCTGCTTAAATGGAAGAGGAAAGTTAACTTTCTAGTATAATAGTCTTTAACTGTATTAAAATAGAAATGAATGCTGCGTCCACGTGTGTGTGTGTGTGTGTATTTAAAATGCTCACATTGATACAGTAGTAATTTGAAAATTTGTGTTTGGACAAAAACTTAACACTCATGAAAATATATACGTTTATCTTTATTACAAAATAATCACATTCATGTAAATGAGTCCACCATCTAAACTAAAGGGAAGATTGAGGATGTGGATTTTTAAATTCCTTCATGATGGCTATTCCCATGGGAAATCAGTGGCCAAATCCCCATTTTAATTTGACTGTAGACCTAGTGTATTAAACTAAGAACACAATGAAGCGACCTAGCATTAGAAGCAAAGCAGAAACTGCCGCAATTATAATCTGCTATTTCTATTCACGAAAAGCTGATAATGCATAAAATGTCTGTCTCTTCTTTTTGCCATTAATTCTATGTCCTGCACAGTGCACCTAAATAAGTACAGTGATGCCTCGCAAGACGAATGCCTCGCGCAACGATAAACTCGCAAGACAAATTTTTCTATGGCCGTGCTTCGCAAGACAAATTTTTTTCCTTTTCCCCCTTTTTTTGGTTTGTTTTAAATCGCGCTTCGCAAGACGAAAATTTTGCAATACGATACGACTCGCGGAACGAATTTCGTCTTGCGAGGCATCACTGTATATATTATCCCTGAACTATGTTTGGCATGTCTCTGGCAGAGGGAGGAAGGGAAGCAGAATAAAGACCTGTCTATCTAACCTGTGTCTTGGATAAATTGTTGGAAAGCTTTATTAAAGCTAGAATTGTTAAGCATGGAAAAGAGCCAGGACTTGCTGCTGGAAAATCAGCATGCCTTCTCAAAAGGGAAGTCTATCCTTGCCAACGTTTTAGAATACTGAAGAGTATCAAATGTCTAGGTAGGGGGATATCTTGCAGGCATTATCCACATTCATTCTGATCCGATAGTTACTTGGTAGGCCTCTTCTTAAAAGCTAAAATCTCATTGGTCAGCTGTATTTTGGGGAGCACAATGAAATTTTTCCCCTCTGTTGAATAACTAATCAAGATTTTGGTATTAGACTGTGCTCTAGCTGCTAGGTTATAACATTAGAACCAAGTAACATGTTGCACTTAGTGCATGTGTGAGTTCACATCCAGCTTAGGGTTATCATGCCAATGGGATCAAATCATTACTCAGGAACAAGATTACATCAGTGCTCCTTGTCATCTCTAGTGCCCAGGACTTAGTTGCTCCTAGGTTCCTCGCACCTAGGCTGTTCTGAGGAAATTGGGGGTGCAGGCAGAGGCAATGGCCATGTTGGCAATTGCAAGGGTGGGGACGGCAAGCAAGAGGAAAAGTTGGATTCCACTTCAGGTGCCGATTCACATTGGCCTGGGCAGGACTCCCATATTCAATCCTTAGTATTTTTGGTCTAAGTCTCAAGTAATTGTTGGGAAGAAATTCTGCAAAAAAAATTCATACAGTGTAATAATGGAAATGGTTTCTATTAAGATTTAATAGCCATTGGCTTGCGTGGCTTGAAAAAGAATTGGATGCATTCATGAAGGATAGGTCTATTAACCATTATTAAGAATGGGGTGGTACTTTTCATCAGAACCTAAGAATGAAAGCTTCATCCTTTTGGTATTCCACCATTTGGGAATGAACAAGATGGCTTATTTTGGTCTGGCGTGACTTGCAGGCATGTCAGAGGCACCTTGAAGACAGATTGATAACACTAGATGAACCTTTTGTGTGTGATCTAGCAAGATGGGTATACCCAATGAGTATTCAATAAGGCCAACTTTCTAGACGTTTGGAAAGTGTAGTGTCCCTGTAGGTAATCATGTCATATAAAGTCATCTAGCGCACAGCTCTGTGCAGATCCCACAATGCACCAGTTGCAGAGATTATTGGCCATTGATAAGTCTAATGGTTGGTTCTGCCTTTATTTTGAAATCTAGTATTTTATTCTGTAATGCTGCAAGTCAAGGAAATGTGGCCCATCTCTGTGCTTGGCAACAAGGAGCTAAACATAAGCATGTATATTTGGAGTATGAAATATTAAAAACGTTTTTGCATCTTCTCCATCCTTGCAGGTTCGCCAGGAAATGAAGTAGATAACCCAGTCAGCAATCTAGAAAACAAGATAGGGAGTTCAAACCAAAAGGAGAAATCAAGCCAGGTTGTAGAAGACCACAGAACTGGAAAGAAGGTGACAGGAATACACCCCAAAAAAGGCATTGATGAGTCGGAAAGTGACTTTGAATCAGATCCACCTTCTCCTAAGAGCAGTGAGGAAGAAGAGCAAGAGGATGAAGAAGTCTTGCAGGGTGAGCCGGGAGACTTCGTTGAGGACAATGATACTGAACCGGAGAACTTTGGCCACCGACCCCTCCTAATGGATTCTGAGGAAGAGGCAGAAGATGATGATAAGCAGAGTTCTGACTCTGATTCTAATCATGCCAGGCCTGTGGAAGAGGTACCTTGCATTAGATATAGAGAAGGGACTGGTAGTGGTGAAGGCAGGAAACCTGATGTACCTTTCTCTGTGATGTCAGGCAGAGTGACCAAGGTGAACCCCAGGCAAGAATTTGATATTTTTGGAGCAGTTCCGTTCTTTGCACTTCAGCCTCAAGAGCATAAGCAAAAGGATGGCAGACAATTCTCCCCCGAGGCTGCTTTTTCTGACTTAGAGCAAGATCAAGATGACTTTGATGTCTTCACGAGAGCCCCATTCAGCAGAAAAATATCCCAGCAAGATGACTTGATTACGGGTTCTGAAAGCCAGCCTTCCCCTGTCTCTCCCAAAAGTGTGGATATTTTTGGCTGCATCCCATTCCAGCCTGTTTCCTCCCCAAATAACAGTGAGAGCAAAGAGGACCTGTTTGGGCTTATTCCATTTGAGGAGATAGCAGGGAGTCAACAGCAGCAGAAAGTGAAGCAGCAAAGAATACAAAAGCTCTCTTCCCGGCAGCGGCGCATGAAACAGGAAGTATCAAAGAGCAATGGGAAGCGCCATCATGGTACTCCAACCAGCACCAAGAAGACTTTGAAGCCCAATTATCGTACACCAGAGAGGGCCCGCAGGCACAGAAAGGCTGGCCGTCGGGATTCCCAGAGTAGCAATGAGTTCCTGACCATTTCAGATTCTAAGGAAAACATAAGCATTGCTCTGCCGGATAGCAAGGACAGAGTCAACCCTCTGCAAGCAGAAGATAGTCTTCTGGATCCCTTTGGAGCCAAACCTTTCCACCCCACAGAACTGCGTCTTCCACAGCATCAGGGTTTGGTTGATAATCGTGGGGACCATTCCACAGTAGTGCCTGGTAGATCTCGACAGAATTCACTGCTTGGTGGAATTCATTCTGCCGACGGGGTGAAATTAACAGATGACTTTGGGGCCGTCCCTTTCACAGAACTTGTTGTGCAGAGCGTGGCATCTCAACCAAGTCCACAACAGGCTGTAGAACTAGATCCATTTGGGGCTGCTCCATTTCCTTCCAAACAGTAGAGTGTGTCTGCATTATTTAACTTGGCTTTTACATGCCTTAGTAATACATCTGGTTGACCTGAGCGGAAACAGGTAACTTTTGGTGCAACCTGTTCATTCTCAGGGTCAATATCTTCAGATTTTAACACCTCCCGCTTCAGCATGCAATATTGAGAAAGCAAGGCGATGAAAGTTATTTCCATAAGAGCAGATTTCCAAGTGAAAAATCGGAGGTTAACTATTTGTTCTGGCTACTACCTGTGGCTATATTGCACACAATCATTGTATCCCTTTGCAGTGCAGTTACATTTCAACAAGGAGGCGTTATGGGAGACATCTGCCTCGGAGCGTACCATAATTGGCCTGATGGAATGGGATTCGTCTTTAAAGCTTCAGCAGTCTAGCAACCCAAATAGTGTGTGCTGAAACATACAAGAAGCAAGGTTAATCTGGAGTGATTTTGGTTTCCTTGTTCTGAGCTTTCTCCTCTAAATCTCTGGACTTCAGTTTTTTGAATTGACAAAAAACTCTCATTGGTTCCTAAAAATAGCAGAGAGCACACGTTGTGTTGTGTGTGCTTGGCTTGTTTCCCAATAAGTGCCATTAATGTAAACTGGGGACAGAGAAGCCTAGAGCTGAAACTAAGACATTATGAATTCAGTGAAAGATGATACTAGAGCAAATGGGGGGAGGGTGAAATAACAGCACATAGCTGGATTTTGCAGCACTTTGAAAACAGTCAATTTAAGAAAAAATACTACACTACTACTCGTGTAGTATTGATGAGGCAGGAAAAGCAGACACCAGAAAAACTGGTAGCAAGTACAAACCTGTGAAGCGGTTATAAAGTAGGGTTTGCATCTGATGTATAATTCATTTTAATGAGGTTTTGTATTCAGATACTGTGTATACCTTTTAAAGCATTTTGTAAATCCTCTAAAATTGCAGTCACAGAATACCTTTTGAATGCATTCTATCAATATTGTACAGGGGGCACCCATATCCGCAGATTCACTTACCTGTGGGTCGGGTCTGCAGGGCCCCCCACATGTGCCCCCGGTGCATGCAGCAGAGTTTTCCTTGCCTCTGGAGGGTCCTCTGAGCCCAGACTGAGCCTCAGGGGCTTTTCTGGGCCTCCTAATGCCTTGTAAGGCATCAAAAAACGTCACTTCTGGTTTTACAAAAAAACAAGGTGACATTTTCATTCTAGAGATCAGAGGACCCTCCGGAGGAGCAGAGCTCCCCTCACCTATGGTAGTTGGGGGGCGTTCGCTGCTATTCGCGGTTTCGGTTAACCCAGGGGAGTTCCAGAATTGGATCCCTACAGAGACTGGGGCATGCCTGTACTTCTGTCCTATGAGGGTCTGTGCACAATGCGTTGAGCTCTGAAAGAACTAGGTAACTTGAATTCGGGCAGTTTCCAGCAAGGAAGCTGCATAACTGCATTTTTTAAATTGATGCTGATTGTGAGTAAACTGCTATCAGTGAACTACATAGCAAAACCACCAATGCCTTACAGCCAGGACCACTATGTCCTGCTATAGATTTACCTCTGAGCCAATCGGTGCCCTTGAGACACTGTTGAAAAACTTGCAGGATGTAGCAGATGAGTACCTTATGATAGACCTTCCACTGGATTTAAGGTGTTCATAATGTCCTTGGCTGTCCATGTTCCATTCTGGATCAGCTGTGGCCATTCTAGTTAGTAGCCTGAGAAGTTGCAGGAGCCTTGGTTGAGGCTCTCCCAACTTTTCAATTCATAAGGTTGAAGTCCAGGCCAGCTTTATCTTGTCTGAAATGGACTAGTGTGAAACCCAGCTGTTTATAGTAGCATTGGTCAGAAACCAGAGAACTGCACAATATAGTTCAAGTGCCTCTGGCTGTTGGACTTACGTAAAATGTTTCTTGAACAGCAACAGTTGACTTCATGAACTCTTAGCAAGTTACTTTTGGAATAGAAATGTTTCAAAAGCAGTGTTTGATATGGTATTTTAAAAAGTCAAATTTGCGGTGGGCGTTGGCAAACCTGGTACAGCTTCTGGATCCTGGCTCTTATAGGTGTTTACATTCGTGCAAGTCTGAACAGAAGGACTTGTGTGTATTTATTTGTGTACAAGGTATGTGAATGGGCCCTGGGTGTGTTTAGGCAAGCAATATTCAATTTGTATGCCAACGAACGTCCTTAAAAGGTGTCTGATGGTCTCTGCCATCCAGCCACTGTGACAAAATATCAGAGGAAAAATAATTTTGAAGGTTGTTTTTTTTAACTTGGTGGTGTCTGAGATGAATGTGATAGACAAGAGAGGTCAACTGTTTAAAAAACCATACAAAAGTACTTTTTAGACCAAGTTGTTGCTTTCAGTTGATGACTTTTGGCATCTTTTAAAGACATGATTTGGAGGCCTTCTCTGGGCATGGATTTCCAGTGCTACCATCCTTCTCTTTCTTTCTGTCATATCAAACGCAAATCCCAGGTTTGCTCGGCTGTGAGATGAACATTTATGTAAAGCACATGAGGTTAAATATGAGTAACTGTGGATATACCTCAGAATGCCTGCTCCTTTATTCTTGTGCCAAAGCCCCTTAGAACTAAATACCAATTTTGCTATACAGGTTTGGTTGCAGTTTTAAAACCAGATAGCTTTCTTTCTTAGGGCTTCTTCAAACCTGACAAGATTATCTACACAAAAGAGTGATCAGCTATGATTTTTTCCTGCACATGTGGATTCAGAGCATGGAAACTCCATGTATTTGTATCTTCCATTTCTTGTAGAGGGATTTCCTGTTGGCACAGGAAGTTGGCACTCCAGAATGAATACCCAGTTGAAAGCAGCTGGTGATCTTTGTTTCTTGCTTTTTAGTCACATGCTTTCAGAAGGTATAATTTACAGTAGCTTCAATCCAAAGAAAGTTAGTTGTCCTATTGAAACTGATGCAAGAAACTTGTTATCAAAGACAGTATCTAGGCTCTGAATTATTGGGTATCTAGTACTGGATTTCAGGCTGTCTTAAAATCCTTCTCCACAACAGATTGCTGGTAGATGTTTCAGAAAGTCATGAGGAAGATCCCAAAATGAACTATTTGACATTTGCAACAACCAGGCTACTGCATTATTTGTGCAGCAATGTAGCAATTACTGCTGGCATTTGCTATGTGTTAGTTCTGTATGTTATGTGCCCAGAAGTAATTGATTGAAATGCCATTCTGGATATTTTGTGCGGAAATATGAAATATCGTTTGACTCAGAAAGATGTTGTGTCCTAAAACTCAAAGCTGGTGGAAAAGGTAGAAGTGGTGTGTTTACATTCTCATGGTTTATGGGTTTCCCAAATATTACTGAAGATGGTTGAGTTCCAAAACATGCAGTTTCTTATCACCCCCTGGTTTGGAGATGCATGGCTCTTTCAAGGGAGAGTTGAGTGGCATAGCTGGAGGGGGGCGGAGCGCTCAGCCCCTCCCTTCAGAGCCATTCCCAGCGGGGGGGGGGGAGAAACAGAGCAATTTGGCTCCAAAGGGAGGGGCAGCTCGCTCATCTCCCTGCCAGGCTGAGTGCTCTGCCCCCTCCAGCTCGGCCACAGGGAGAGTCCCTAAGATGAGATCTGCATTACTGTGTAGTTAAATTCAGAGAGGTTAAAGTGCTGCAGAATTTGGGCCTTGTGACACATTATGTAGCATATTAAGGCCAAAATAAACAAATAGAAGTGACTGTTCACATTATTGCCAACATTATTTGCTTTTGAAAAGGGCCTTTAATATCTTTCTTGCTTCATGTATTGTTTTGATTGGATAGACTTATTTCCCTAGGGATTTTTTAAATGTTGGTTTTTCTTTATGGCTGTCACTGGGGCATGGTGCCATACTCCACAAGGCTGATTTTGACTGTGTTGCTGTCACCAAGAAATGCAGAGAGATAGAGTTTTAATTTGAATTTTCTTTAATTTCTGGACTTTAAAGGTGATTGGTAGCTTTGGGTAGATACCTTTGTTTGTATTGAATGAGTGTGTGCGTGTGCCATGTGTGCATATGTTTGAAATTGACTCTATCATGGTCTTACCTGAAATGGTAGGAAGATTGTGAGATTTTGATTCATACCAGTAACTGCCAGCTGGGGAAATTTTTGGTTTGATCTTTCTCACTAGCATGAAGTGAACAGCTGAGTTCTATACCTTCACAAATCAGCTGCTTAGTTAGTTCATCTTGGGGCTGAGTCATTTGATACTATTGACATGATAGTGTCCCTCAAGTGCTTTTTATGCACATATGGCAGGTATTTATTTCAAATGTCCTCCCACAAGCTGAAAGCAACATACTCTAGTTTTCAATGAATTTCTCAACATGGTAAATACCAGCTCACTATTTTTCACATGATAGCATCATCTGATGGTGACTGTATCCTGTCATTCAAATTCATGTAATTCAGTCCTGAAAAAATTACCATCGTATAGTGGCAAAAGACTGAATTTCCCTACCTCTGAACTGAGATATCCATTTGGGGATCCTTGCTTCATTTTTTTATACACATATGGCAGAAGTGGGATCCTATATCTTAGAGCTTGATCTTGCACCTGTGAAATGCAATGCAAAAATTTGAATGATTTAGAGGGACAGGATGAGTGCCAAGTGGGGAGGAGACACTGTCCAGAGCTCTTAACTTTTGCCTAAGAAAAATCTACTGAGAATAAATTGATATAGCTACTACTGTGAGAATAGCAACTAGAGTTTATCTAGAGATTTTTTATATTGGGTGTATTTTTATAGAGTGTATATAAAACATACACATGCGCACATCACATAACATTGCAGTCACAATCATTTCCATGGTATTGGAAAAGCAAGTATAGCCCAAAGCTGCTAAAAGGGTAACACAAAGCAGTGGCTGCCCAGTTATTTTTCTAAAGTGCTTCTTTGAAAAGAACCATATTAAGTGTCAATAGTCAATTATTAGTGTCAATAGTCAATCAAGTGTCAAAAATTTCTGTGACTGGGGCATCACTCAAGAGTAAGTGGTGTAATGCTATATTTTAATTGCTGGCAAACAGCTTTTAAGTGCACTTTCTCAAATTACACTTCCATTTCTTGTTAGACTTGAAAATTTCTAAAGCTTTGTGTGTACCACTAAAACAGAACTTTTAACTTTTCTGTGAAATTGATGTTACTAAAGAAATAAAAATAAACCAGATATGATACTGTAGATCTCTCTCTCTCTCTCTACTTAAAACAGCTGCTGGGGGGGGGTTGGTCATTGCTTCTGAAGCACTCATTGTATTGAAGTGACAGAGCCAGCTGCTGAAAAAGATACTGCAGGTAAAAAAAGGGTACTAAACCTGTATTTGAAGAATTGCTTCCATAGATGAAACATGCCTAAATCAGTGAAAGCCACAGTGCCAGTATTTCAGTTACCTGCATCATTACTTTGCACTTACTAGAATCCTATCTAGTAAGTGATTCAACAGACCTTATACCATCTTCCATGGAATGCTGGGAGGAGCTGTCTTAAGTGCCCTTCTAAGGGAAATCAAGCCAGTTCAGTTCATAGGGATGGTTGGACTCCCTATTATGCCTTTAAAAAGTTTGTGTGTATTGAATGCCATGTTGTCTTGATTAATTTCTGCTAATCAAGGTATCAGCCAGAAAGTCTTTCCTGGTTCTCATGTCCTTTGAACCAGCAATGGTCTCTGCTTTCCAAAGCTTGTTTGAACTACACACCACCAAGTCAAGTATGTATTAGATGAACTGTTTATTTAGAGGCCATATTTACATAACACATACAATGCAATTAGACTGAATTGCACTCAGTGAGAATACAAAGGATATTTACACATGTAGGTGAAAACAGGTGCAGGTGTAAGTTGAAAAAGCATGTACCCACAGCTGTCAGACCGTTTAAATCTATGGCTATATTGTTTAAATCTATGCTTGTGTAATTTTTAAATGAGACCCTTGCAACAGATATTGGGACCCCTTTACTTGATAAACAAGTCTTCAAGGAAGGCATGAAAGTTTAGGAGGCAAGAGCTTTACAGTAGAGTTACCATTTGGTCTTCAGTGGCCTTTTAAAATAGAGCGGTTTGTCTTTACATTCATAATCTTAAAAATTAGCCACACTGACAGCCTCACGTGCAGGCTTTTCCCAGTTTTGTCCCTGGCTGAAGTCCAACAGATCACTACAGGTGCGGACAGAGCTCTGCTTCTTATATTAAACATTTATAGCTTATGAACTTTAAAAAACCTTCTGCTGCACTGTCTGTCAGGCTCTAAATAAAAATGGGGAGATCTTAAAAAGGAGCTCTTTCCCTGCACTGTGTTTTTTCTAAAGCATATCCATTTTGCTTTCAGCACCTTTGCACAGATGACTAGATTTTCCATTAAGTTTAAGCAAGAGTAAGTTACCATTTAAAGGAGTAAGGCATTTACTTTCCAAGATTCCTACCCCTCCAGGACAATGATGCTATCTAATGCAGCATATTTGTGTTATTGGCTCTTCCAACATAGCCTTAATCTTCTGTCCAAGAACACAGTAGGAATATGGAGAACTGAGAAACATCCATGCCATTTTTAAAAAGGGGTCTTTATTTTGATAACTGTTTAACAAGCCCCTCTTCCCCAAGCTAGAGGCTGTCATGGGAGACCATAAAAGTCATCATAGCTCACTGTGTGAGCAATCAATTACAAGGCAAAGTAAGTGGCACTCTTAAAGTTGTAAACAGACAGAACTGGTTCTAGGGCAGTGGCATGTCAACTAAACAGGACTCACTGTTTAAGGACATCTACTCATTCCTATTTGTTTAAAATAAAGGTGGGTTCACATAGATCTTAAATGCAAGAGAATCTAAAAGCAATCCTGTATTTTACACATATACCATCCTGTATAGACACATTCATTTAACTTCAGACCTAAGTTCATAAATGCTTAAACATTTTCCCTTTTCCTTTGAGGATAGTTAGGGAAAAAATGGCATGCATTTATGTAGATCAACCTCTGGGGTTGAGTGTAAGAGCAAACCTTCACCTTGTGTTTGCTCTTACACTCAACCCCACAGAGGCCATATAGCAACCAGCACATAATCTGGTTCAGACCCTACTCTGCAGCACAGACCTATTTAAAAGTATACGACAGCTGTTTTTCAAAGATATTTAGTAGCAAACAAGTGCTCAGAAGATAAATTACTATAGCCTGTAAATTAGAAGTGTCCTCAGTTCGTCAAAGAAGGCCACTTTTTCCCCATTAAGACTGAATTTCATGTAATGTACAAAGCAAGTATCATCTAGAAGAGAAGGCAGGTGGGATAGAGCACAATGCTTTTTTTATCTGCTGCTTTTCTCTTGGACCCCCTATTTCTGTTGAAATCATAAGTCTATAACACCTGGACAGGAAAAAAGTGTTTTCCCACTTCCCCTTAAGAAGTTGCAGGTGGAGTTTCAAAACACAAAGTAGTTCCTATGTCATGTCTACCAAAGCTGCTCTAACCCAAGTGAACGAATTCACTATTGGCAAGCCAAGTATCAATAGGCATATCTGTCCTGGGCAAAGGTGGCAACAGACTCGTTATCTCAAAATGATTGCTCACAGTAAATGGGCTCAGCCATGTGTTTACAAACTTAATATCCCCCGTAATCATCTATCAAAATCCCTTTGGGATTAACACATTTAGATTATCCTAGAAATCAAGAACCCTGCATGAAAAGCAACCTGGAAGCTGGCATTACTGGCTAGCTTCTTTCACAGTACAGGTTTATCTGCAAGTTATCACTGGAGTAAGCTACAAGTTAGGTGTGTGCATAAAGAAATCTAGTAAAAATCCATTAAATCCACATTTAGGTATGACAGCAATATCAGTGCAAGCATATAGAGAACATGTTCAACCTACAGTAGACAACATGGATTTGCCAGATCCTAGCATGAGAATTTATGGCAGGTACTGTGCGCATGCATTGTTAAGGAACATTTCCTTGGCTTTCTTCAACTCACTAGAATAAAAAGTCCTTGGGTAAAAATCTCAATCACAGAAGCAGCTGAAATAAAAGTGATCTATGTATTTGTGGCTGTGTTAGACAGGCCCCAATACAAACCTCTGCAGCCGTTTCACTGTCCTAAACTTGAACAAAGTTCTTCAGCAGCTAGAGATCCATTCAGTAGCCTCAAGAGGACCTGTTAACATACCACCCCTAGCATGTGGAACAGTCTGGGAGTGGAATGGCCGCTCAGGCTACAGCCCCCAAATTCATGCAGTATGAAGACATTCGTTGTCACAACTTCAGAGCAGCAATGACACTATGAGAGACAAAAACTTATTTCAATGATTGTCAAATTAGCTGCAACACAGGAGGCCTAGGATGAGGTGGTGAGAGACAACCCCTCCCCATAACATCCAATCCATCTTCCACTATAGAGAATATTGTCATACCTTCATGCGCTAGTGTATACTGTGGTCAGGGCAAGGCTTGTGGTGCCTGTACTGCATGATGTACACTGTAGACTGATGCCACCAGTACAACATTACCACTGCTAGGATGTGCCATACTTGATGGCTAGATCCGAGGTAGTTCAACTGCCCTGTTGGAAATACGAGATGCAGATTCATTGAGCGACACCATTCAACAGGATAGCAAAAATGGTGGTGGGTCATCTCTTTGACATTGTTATATGCACCCTGACATTGTTATATGCACTGGGGAACATTTTAAAATGCACTTCTTTAGGTGACATTGATGGTCATGTGTCTGGACGTAGAACCAGCTGGGTCCCTGTCCTGCCCCCTGAAAATGAAAGAAACTCAAGAAAACAAGCATTTCTGGAAATACTCAACATTCCTAGACAAATCTCTGAATGCCTATAGACATAATAGGAAGAGGTAGTCTCATTCTCTGCCTGCAGAGGCATCTATCCAGCTCACCACTGGGGAAAACAGAACAATGGGGTAGATGGATCTGCCTGTGTGGCCGAATAAGACAATTCTTATGTCCACAGCACATGATTATGCACTTACAAGTCATCCTTCCACAAAATCTCCCAGGTTAATATACATCTAATAAGACAGTAAGTCACAAAATGGTAGCTATTTAAAAACTGCATGTGTAGTATAAAGCAACATGGCCACTGGGGGGCCAGCAACCACTGATGTAAGTGATGCACAGGAAAGCGCAAGCATGACATTGAATTAAATTGGCTTACACCACACAGAATTCCCAATGTCTATGCAACAGCTAGTCTTTTGCAACATTGAGACCAAGATTCCCAGTTTTTTTGCAGGTAGCAAAGCAGTTCTTTCTACACTGAAGAGGCCACACTGCAGTTTGGAGCACAACCATGCCGATTCTAATCTCTGCCTATGTCTCATGGCAAGATGTGGCAGGTACTGAAGCATCTTCAGCCACCTCACAGATTCACAGCCTTACCTGGGAAATATCTTTCTGGGACTTTGGAAATATAGAAAAGAAAAGCTATAGCAGCTATTAAGTACATCACAATCACACGGGGGGCAAATTCCTGAAAGAGAAAAAAGCAGTGTTGGCACTCCTAGTTGACCTCACTACATTCCTGATTAAAAAAAAAAAGACAGTGGATGAACAGATCTCATTGGTAAGTAGGTCTCTAAAATAAAGATGCAACCCCACATCTACTGGGGAGCTCATTTTCCTATATTTTTACTAAGAGTTTTAAATAAAACATTACAAAAGAATGAACTTACCAAGAACACCAGTTCTCTCCCAATGAAATTAATTCCCCAGTTAAAAATATAAAGCCAAATAGGATGAAAATTTCTCAGTCTCTGCCCTTCAGCAGCAACTTGCCAGTCAAGATCAGGTAGGTTACTTGACTAGATACAGCTAACACAGTAAGCCCCCAACCTAAGTACAGGTTAGGTCCCAGGGGAACTGAAATTAGCCAAAATATATGTAAGTTGAAACACCTGCTTCTTGACATCCCAGTGCTGTCCTGCCTACACAGAAGCACCAATACAGCCATTTGGAGAGTCCTACAACACCTATCTTTCTCCCTACAGTTATCAAGTTAACAACGCTAGGTCAGGAAAGCTCCTCCCAGAGTCCTTTGGGAAGTCATCTGGACACAACCTAAACACAGACCTGGCCTGGCCAAAATTGTGCCCTATATTAATTTTTATGTTCATTTTGAGGGAAACATTTCAATTTTCAATATTTCTTTTGCTTCAAGCCTGAACTTTGTCTTACTTTATAAAAAACTGTCCTGTGCACAAAAAATATCAAGGTAATGTTAAAGAACACAATCCTAAGCAAACTTGTTAGGAACTAACTCAAAGTCAATAGAATTTAATTCAGTGTAAAAAGGGCAACATTAGGGATGCAAGCCTGGTAACCTCCACTTACCTGCACAACAGATGCACCGACACCTCCATTGAGCCAAACCCAGTGGATGGTAGGAATGATGCCATAGCCTGACACAGAGCAGAAGATGACTGAGCGCAGCCTGTGCCATTGCTGAGTGAGGTAACTGGGGTGGATCTGTGCAAAGAACACTGCCAGGATCATAGCAAGCACAGTGATCAAGTACACTTGACGCCAGTACTGGAGGGAGAAAGGAAAAACAAGGTGGGCAGCCCCTGGCTGAGAACTAGAACATTCAAGAGATGGCAAAGAAACTATAAAACACTTTTTGCAAATCCTGGAACCGGCACTTAAGGAAGTCCTCCAGGCTCAGTTGGACTCAGACCAGGGAGGCTTGCGATTATATCCCTGCTTGGCTAAGAAGTTTAATGGGCAATTTTAGGCACATGATTGATTGTTCTTTTAGATATACACTTTTAAAATGAGATTACTCAATAGGGCTGAAAAGATCTTCAAACATGCAAGTGGGAAAAGCCAACTTTTAAAAGTGGTACTTCAGTTTTGAGGGTCAATTTCAACAACATGCTCTTTGTTTTGATATCATGCACTTGCTCTGAATGTGTTGGGCAAGTGACCTAAATTAAATCAGGCAGCAATCCTGTGCATGCATACCTCAAAATAAGCCCTGGGGTACATAGTGGGGTTTGCTTCTGAGTAAACATGTGCAGGATTGTGCTGCAAGGGAGTCTGTTTTCATTCCTTAAAATGAGCGGGATTAGCAAACTGGAATTAGCCTAGAAGAGCTTTTTATTACTTATTATTTATAAAAAAGCTGAACTTTGTACTCCAAAAATACTGATAAGGGTTTCACACTGCATGGCTACCGGCACTACATTTCATGCCTATTCACTGACAAAAAGACCAAGCCTTGAGCTGCTGCAGAGTTGACTGGCTGACTGCTTCTACACTAGCCCCTTTCCCCTCAAATTGCTGTTCTTCATCCACTCAGTTTTTAAATGGGGAAGCCACGTGATGTGGCTTTTAAACAAGGAGCCCAGTAAGGAGGCGGGTGTTACTTATTCCAGACTAATTTGCACAACTCTGGGCTATAAAAGGCAATGGCAGCACTGGTTTCCCTAAAGTAGATAGGCAGATTGCTCTTCAAGCTCTTGCAGGAATTTTCTTTTAAAAGCAGAAAAGTTTATTTTCAGTTTCAGCCTGTTATACTGCTTCCTTGGTCAGTTCCACAGGGCAATTAACAGGGGACTTTTCCTCACTTAGTCAGCTTTTTCCACTGCAGACAAAGGGATGTTAAATGACTGGCTTAAGTTTTCCCCTCATTTTAAAAATTCTATGCCATCTTTGTGTTTCAAAAAGCACTCAATGTACTCATAAACACAAACACACACGATTCACTATAATGGAAAGAATAGAATATTCACTATAATTCTACTTCCAGGTAGCTGCAAAAAAAGCAGCACCTCAATGGTGCTAAAGGGCACAAGTGTGAAAACTACCCTAGTTAAAAATCACTTCACAGGTGGGATTGGGTTACTTATGCAAATACTCACAATTGCTACAAACTATCACATGCATCTATAAAGCAAGTAATTAACTGACTGACTGACTGACAGAAGCCAAGCGAGATGCCTACTTGCAGTTTGTTAAAGAAGCAGGCAATTACTCCTGAAAGCTGAAATCTGAGAAACAAAACACACATCAGTCCCTGTTAGGAAAGGTCATCCTTATTTGATTTTTGCTTGTCTGTCTGCTATCCCAAAGCAAAAGGTGCCTTTTAAAAAGCACATAATTGGACTGTTTACACAGTATCCTGGACAGTGGGCCCACTGCATCCGCAGTCTTGGCATCCACAAATATGACCAACCACAGATCAGTCCACCTGCATCTGCTGCTGCTCGCCAGCTATTTTTAAATGGATCAAGCAAGACTCACCAGCTATGTCAAATGGATTGAAGCAGCAGCCATCTTGAAGAGCAGGATAAGGCCTGTCAGGCAGGCAAGTAGAAAGACAGGGCACAGAGCTGCCCACTGGTGGTGGTGGGGTAGCTGTGCTATCTCTACCCTTGCAGCCACTGCTCTCCTCTGCAGAAGTGGAGCTACTGCAAAGAGATGCCCAGCCAGCCGTTCTTTGCTTTCTCTTTATGGAGGACAACAGCTGCAAGAACCGAGACAGTGCTGACACCCCCTCGCCATCCCACCACTGGTGGGCAGCTCCACACCCTCCCTGCCTGCCCTTCTCTTCAGGATGGTAGTGGCTGCTTGGATCAATTTAAAATAGCAAGCGAGTCTCACCCTATGTTAACCTGCCTCTCCCCTTCCGTTCCAGTTGGCCTTCTGTAAGGGGACTTGAGCATCCATGGAATTCCACATCGGCAAGGGCTTCTGGAATCAAAGCCCTGGAGATAAGGAAGGTCCCTTGTAGTCTGGTAGAACACATCTGTAGTCAGGTACACATTTCAGTATGGCTGACTGCATCCAGATTCATTTTTATAGATCAGCAATCAGTGTACGCATACTGAACCTGCATTGAATAGAACATGTAAATAACTTCTTGTTAATTGTCTGGGCAAAGTGAGATGTTTGGTCACACTGGCCTGTCATTGTCATTCTAGTCATATGCAAATACAAACATAAGTTCTGTTGGTGATGGTGCTTTATCTGAATTGCTTCATTATAAGCTGCTTTGGAACTAATTTTTAGTGAAATGGTGAAGTATAAATACTTAAACATAGATGACATCTTCATTAGACTGAAGTTACATTTGTTCAGGACACAATTCTAAGTTTCAGGGTGGAACATCAGCTACAGCCTTTTTTTAAGAGAAGAAAGAAGATTTCATTCTCAACCAACTTATTTCTAAGGAACACTTAGGGCACAGTCCTAACTCGCGCTGGAATAGGCAGGCTGATAAGCCTACTGTAACCAGCAGGAGGTAGGTTGGGGTTGGAGCACAACTTGGATTTTATTCCCCTTACCTAGAGAAACGCCCCATACAGTCATATGGGGCTACTTGGATCTGTACCTGGGATTTCGCAGTTACAAATCTGAGCAGCCTCCCATAAGGCTGTTTGGGCCATAGGTGGTCCCAACCCCTGCCTCGGTCTGATCTGCCTCCCAAGCCATCCTCTCCCAACCAGAAATGCCCCCTATCCACCCCCCCACCACCATTTCACCTTCCTGCTGCCCTCTGCCACCTCATGCCAAACTGACACATACCACATTTGGACACCATGCCACTTTGCAAGGCCAGTGCACATAAGTGCACTGGGCTCCCCTTCTCCCAAGTTGTCACGAATATGTGCTTTACAATATGTTTGCGGCAGTCAGGAGCTGACATAAGGGACTTGTGCTGGCTCAGGGGGGAATAGGATTGCACTGTTATCAATATTTTAATTAAAGAAAATCAGATAGTTTTTAAAAATCTATGTTTATTTACCCTGAACTTAAATGTCAGTATCTTTCTCCCAATGGGAAGATAGTTTTATCCGAAACAACCACCGGCCCTAATTAATGCCCCACCCTAGTCAAGTTATTGAGAAATAAAAGAAAAGGTCACATCAGCAAAGTCAAAGCCACACCTGTCAGCAGCCTAGTCAACATTAATGCCAACTTACATTATTGCAATAAAATGCATAAAAAACACCAGACACATAGCAGCCCAGGATACCAATGGAGATTCCTGCGTAATCCAATGCCATCCACCGCCGACTGGTCTTCTCTGAGCGATGACAACAGAAGAGGTGATACCCAACTGAGCAAAGCATACAGACCTATAAAAACATTCAAACAAATCCACATTAATTTCTTCAGGATCTAGTTCCAGGAGAACCAAGCAATAAAATACTAAGACACTGGATTAAAGATACGGATTTTCTTGAATCTGTTAGCAGAAGACTGGCCATCCTATGTTAGGCATTTTGCTTTTCCCCTTTCAGTAGAAATAAATGACATTTTGGAAATGCAAACCTGCTATTCATGATTCTTGAACTGGAGGTGACAGAGGTCATGTGTGGCCTCATACACACAGAGCCCTCCTAATGAACTACATCCACTCTTATCCCAGTAGGCAAGAAGCCAAGAAGGAGCTTGTTACTTCTCCAGCTGAGCCCCTCCTGCCTCACATACATTCACCCCCTCCTCACTGAAGGAACAGGGCAGTAAATTCTGATTACCACTCTCCATTAAAGAAATGGATTTCAGAGCCACCAAATACTGCACACGGAGAGGACATGCTGCTCTCTCTCAACCCACTGTGGCACAAAGGCTGCAGACTACTGCACTTTTCTTTTTAAAATTGCATTATGATTTTTGTAAACTGCTTTGAGTTACTTTGTGAAATACACCAAGTTTATATTTAAAAGCACAGGTCAAGGCAAGCAGGTGTTTCTGCCAGTGCTGGGATCCAGACCACACCCAGCTTCCAATGCAAAGTCCCCACAACTGGCCAGTATCAGCAGAGGAATTCTGCAAGTCTAATCCAGGGACAGAATGCAGACTTTGCTCCCACTCAGACTGGGCTGCAACTCATAAAGGAACTCACTTGAAAGCAAAAGAGGCAAATGGAACAAATAACGAAATCTTCCCTAGAGGCACTCGCTGAAGGCAACACGAACGTCATGTCATATATTCCCAATGTAAAGAAAAGGAAGAAGCCCAATAAGTGACTCCAGATGTTGACCGTCTCATTGGACAAAATGAACAAGCTGAAAAATTGAGGAAAAACAACTATTACTGAGCAAGTCAAACAGCACTTTCTTTGGTCATTGACACCCGATCCTGTTCTCCAGCTTAGATGGCTGCTGCTGCACTCCCTCTCACTCCGTTGCAAGCTAGACACTATCCTGCATTTCACAGGTGCACAGTGGGATCCCAGCTATCCTCACCACTTTGTCTCCATCCACTTTGGCTCTGTCTAAGGCAGCGATTTTCAACCACTGTGCCATGGCACACTGGTGTGCCACATAGTCCGCAGGTGTGCCACGGGAGTTTGAGGAGGGTCATTTATTAGCAGGGCAATTGAGGGATTTGAGCCCCCTAGCAGCAGCATGGCGTGCCTTGTCAATGGTCAAAATACTGATGGTATACCTTGACAATTTTAGTGCCTTGTCAGTGTGCCATGAGATGAAAAAGGTTGAAAATCTCTGGTCTCAGGCCTTGCATGGATGGGCGGCCACTGTATAATGAGTTGGGCTGCCCAAATCCTTCCAACTGGTGCAAGAAGCAGAACACCTGACTCAATGACTTGAAACTGATGAGAAGATTAAAATGAGACAAAATAAGTTCGACTTTATACACAGCACAATCACTTATGGAGCAATTTATAAGCTGCAATGATGAGCACTAGTTCAGGCAGCTTTAAAAAGAAAGGGTTTGACAGATTTAAGGAGGCTACATAAAGTGCAACAGCTGTAATCCTCTGAATGCCAGATTTTAGCAGCAGAGGAGGGCTTGACTTCCATGTCTGGTTTCTGAGTTTCCCCAAAACATTTGGCTACCCTGAATGAAAACAGGAGGATGGACTAGTAGAGCTTTAGAAAAGGCTCTAAATCAAGACAAGCATGTATGAACCAGGACAAGGATACTTCACTTGACATTCTAACTAGCTGAATCATTTATTGACATTAAACATAAATCCAGATGCAAAAACCCTAGAATATTTTCCTGCAAATTCATTTCCATGACATTCAGGCCCCCTATTTTCAAAAGGATGTCTTGTTCTAGACTTTGTTACCTGCTTTGGTTTTAATTTATAAGAAAGCAGGAAATATAGTGAAACAAAAAGGTTAAAATAAAAGTGTTTATCCTCTTTTTGAAGACAGGTTCAACAGCAATCTGATGGATTTCATTTTTAACTCTTTCGACCAACTCCATACCTTTTCAAACACAACCGGGATGGCAGGTAAGCTCTGTAGCCGTCAGTGATATAAGGATTATCTTTAAGGAATACTGGAATCTGTTCGTAGGTGTACAGGCGGATTCCTCGAGGCACCAGGACAGGCCAGTATTGGTAGCTTCCCAGCTCAATGTAGTGAGCACTCTTCAGGAGTTTCTGATGCATGTTGGCACCCTCTCAGTCCCCAACCACAGAAGAGTGGAGAATATCAAGTAATGCTCAAGGCATGTGGCTTCAGCTACAGCTTACCTATAAACACACCAGAATAAAATATACCACACTTTACTACAGCATCAAAACATTTAACCCCACTCTTCAGCCACCTGCCTGGATAGAGCCAACATCACAAAGCAGTTCTTTGTGAATTACACCATGGAGACCTTTCAGATGAAGCAGCAATAAAAAAATAAAACCAGAGGCATTACTCAAAATAATTCAGGGGTTAATGATGACAATTTTCTACAGGCAAAAAAACCAACTATTTGGTATGGAAAATACTTTAAACATTTACACATACACACCCCAACCCCATACCATCTTGATAACATGTAAGAGTCCCATTTACAATTTGCAAGCGAAAAGTCACAGAATTGGGCTACTACTCTCAGAGTTAAAACAACAAAACTGCACATACAGTCAATTCTCTTTATATGTGGACTTACTATCTGCAAACTGCTTGTCTACGAATGGCAGAATTGCCACTTTTTCCTCATTATCTGCTACTCTGTTATCTGAGAGTACTGTGCCAGTGCAAGCTGAAAGTTGTCTGGATTGGGTCAATTTTCCACATCGAACAGGCACTGATTGGCCCGTGGAGAATTGCCGGACACATTTGTGTCCGCTTCCAGACTTATCCCACCATCTTTGGCACCATCTCAGGGACTCCATTGAACCTTCAAAACCCTGGTGATGATGACAGGCCAATGATGAGAAGCCTCTGGAAGGCTACCTGTGGGCTCCTCTGGGGTACACTCAGAGAAGGAGCTGAGAGACAGGTGAGGGAACCCTCTCCCATTGCTGATCCCTGAGGCTTCATTGTTGGGCCATCAACTTTCAATGAGTTGCAAGATATCCAGTAAGGAGGAGGAAGCATCAGATGCTGGAGATATTAACGAGCCCTTGCTATCATCCAGCCCCATCGTTCATACAGTGTATGGTGAAAAGGGTCCCCTGGAACCAAACCCCATTTTCCCCATAGGCTCAATGAGTCTGCTAACTGGGTATCCACTTGGTTTTTCCAGGAACCCCACCCTAGCAGAGAAGTAAAACTGAGTGTATTATATTTACCTGGGAGAACATCATCCAACAGTCCACCATCTGCTACACAGCACAAGAGACAAAGTTAAGGCAGAATAGTGGGTGCAAACACTATGGCATTTATGGTAGAGCACCATGGGTGATGCTCTACTATAGCCATTAGGGTAGTGTAGTTGGCAACCTTCAGTCTCGAAAGACTATGGTATCGCGCTCTGAAAGGTGGTTCTGGAACAGCGTCTAGTGTGGCTGAAAGGGCCGATTCGGGAGTGACAATCCCTTCCACACTGGGAGCAAGTGCAGTCTGTCCCTGGCCTGTCTCCCTGGCTATGGGCCTTCCTTCTTTGCCTCTTAGCCTCAGACTGTTGGCCAAGTGTCTCTTCAAACTGGGAAAGGCCATGTTGCACAGCCTGCCTCCAAGCGGACCGCTCAGAGGCCAGGGTTTCCCACTTGTTGAGGTCCACTCCTAAGGCCTTCAGATCCCTCTTGCAGATGTCCTTGTATTGCAGCTGTGGTCTACCTGTAGGGCGCTTTCCTTGCACGAGTTCTCCATAGAGGAGATCCTTTGGGATCCGCCCATCATCCATTCTCACAACATGACCGAGCCAACGCAGGCGTCTCTGTTTCAGTAGTGCATACATGCTAGGGATTCCAGCACATTCCAGGACTGTGTTGTTTGGAACTTTGTCCTGCCAGGTGATGCCGAGAATACGTCGGAGGCAGCGCATGTGGAAAGCATTCAGTTTCCTCTCCTGTTGTGAGTGAAGAGTCCATGACTCGCTGCATTACAGAAGTGTACTCAGGACGCAAGCTCTGTAGACCTGGATCTTGGTATGTTCCGTCAGCTTCTTGTTGGACCAGACTCTCTTTGTGAGTCTGGAAAACGTGGTAGCTGCTTTACCGATGCGTTTGTTTAGCTCGGTATCGAGAGAAAGAGTGTCGGAGATCGTTGAGCCAAGGTACACAAAGTCATGGACAACCTCCAGTTCACGCGCAGAGATTGTAATGCAGGGAGGTGAGTCCACAGCCTGAACCATGACCTGTGTTTTCTTCAGGCTGATCGTCAGTCCAAAATCTTGGCAGGCCTTGCTAAAATGATCCATGAGCTGCTGGAGATCTTTGGCAGAGTGGGTAGTGACAGCTGCATCGTCGGCAAAGAGTAAGTCATGCAGACATTTCAGCTGGACTTTGGACTTTGCTCTCAGTCTGGAGAGGTTGAAGAGCTTTCCATCTGATCTGGTCCGGAGATAGATGCCTTCTGTTGTAGTTCCAAAGGCCTGCTTCAGCAGGACAGCGAAGAAGATCCCAAACAAGGTTGGTGCAAGAACACAGCCCTGCTTCACGCCACTTTGGATGTCAAAGGGGTCTGATGTGGAGCCATCAAAGACAACAGTGCCCTTCATGTCCTTGTGGAAGGAGCTGATGATGCTGAGGAGCCTGGGTGGACATCCATTCTTGGGGAGAATCTTGAAGAGGCCATCCCTGCTGACCAGGTCGAAAGCCTTCGTGAGATCTATGAAGGCTATAAAGAGTGGCTGTCGTTGTTCCCTGCATTTCTCCTGCAGTTGTCTAAGGGAGAATACCATATCAGTGGTGGACCTGTTGGCTCGGAATCCACACTGTGATTCTGGATAAACGCTCTCTGCAAGTACCTGGAGCCTCTTTAGTGCAACTCGGGCAAACAACTTTCCTACAATGCTAAGGAGAGAGATGCCACGGTAGTTGTTGCAGTCACCCCTGTCGCCTTTGTTCTTGTACAGCGTGATGATGTTTGCATCCCTCATGTCTTGAGGTACTCCACCTTCTCTCCAGCAGAGACAAAGGATTTCATGCAGCTCAGTGATGATGATCTCTTTGCAGCACTTTAGGACTTCAGCAGGGATGCTGTCTTTTCCAGGTGCCTTGCCAAAGGCAAGGGAGTCCAGGGCCACGTGAAGTTCTTCTAGGGTTGGTTCACTGTCAAGCTCCTCCAGCACAGGCAGGCACTCAATGTTGTTCAGCGCTTCTAAGAGCCCAAATTACCCCCTTTCCCTGCCTCTCATGGGCCCTGGCTGCCTCCACACCACATGCATGGCAAACCTGTGGCAAGCAGCAGGTGCAGCGCCTGGTCTTCCCACGTGGTCTGCTTTGGCCTGCTGCTCCCCTGGAGGTTCCTTAGCAGAGAACTGGCTGTGTTTACCTGGGAGAACAGCATCCAACAGTCCACATCTCCTGCACAGCACAGACAACGCTAAGGGCATCAGACAACACTAAGAGCATTTATGGTACAGTGGGGGCGTAGTTGGAGGGGGGCGGAGCAGCCAGTGTGGCAGGGAGGCTCAGCACGGCGGGCAAGCAGCCCCTCCCTTTGGAGCCATTGCCAGCTTCCCCCTCTGGGAATGGCTCCAAAGGGAGGGGCCACTTGCCAACCGCGCTGAGCCTCCCTGCCATACTGGCTGCCCCGCCCCCCTCCAGCTACGCCACCACTATACAGGACCACAGGTCACACTATCCCACACCCAATATGGTAAGAGCCCATCCCTGCCACCTCTCTCTTGAGTGCACAAACAGGCATTTACGGTGAAAGATCATGAGTGCCACTATCCTACGGCCACTACAGTAAGAACCAGCCCTGAGCGCAAACACCATGGCACTACGGAACTGACCAGCAGTGACCCTGTACTACAGCCATTACGGTAAGAGCCCACCCCCTGCCCCTTCTCTTTCAGCGCGCACACACACTATGGCACTTACGGTACTGACCAGCAGTGACCCTATACTGCGGCCATTACGGTAAAAAGCCCATCCCTGCCGGCTCTCGCTCAGTCACTCACCCCGGTCGCCGCCGCTCCAGCAGCTGCAGTCGCACCACCGCCCCCAGCAGCTCTTCCCGCATTGTGGTGGGGGGCCGGGCTCGGCAGCTTCTCCGCCCGCGAGAGGAGGCCCCACCACAAGCCTGCCTGAAACCACCCGCCGCCTGTCTCCCTCACCGGCCGGGCCCTACTCGGATGACGTCATCACCGCGCGACAGTCGCGCAGCCGCAGAAGCCGACGTCGCGAGACCGAGTGGGCGGGGCCTAAGGGAGCCTGGCGGACCAATCAGCGCCGAAGTGGCCCACCCACTAAGAAACGACTCGGAGGTTCGTGTGCGCGCGCTTATGAGGCGGGCGGCCCCGCCGTTGACTGGCAGGCGCTTCATCCTGAGCATGCCCAGTCGCGCTGACTGAGAGCCTCGGCTGCGCATGCGCATAAGAAAGAAGGGGTGGGTGTACCTGGAAGGTCCCAGTGTGGCTTGGCTGCTGGCCCACCTCGCGGGGCTGTTGTGAAGGGGGAGTGGCCTAAACAGGGATAAGCCAGATGAGGAGGAGGATGAAGCCCGAGAGGCATAAGCCACAACATCTACTTACCTGGGAGTAAGCCCCATTGACTTACTTGCTTCTGATGTAGATGGGGCTTGCTTCTGAGTAGACATGCACAGGATTGAGCTCTGAGGCTGCCATCCCAGCTACCCTTACCTGGGAGTAAGGCCCATTGACTATAGTGGGACTTCCTTCTGAGGAGACATGCAGAGGATAGGAGGCTGCCATCCCAGCCACCCTTACCTGGGAGTAAGCCCCATTGACTATGATGGGGCTTACTTCTGAGTAGACATGCAGAGGACATGCAACAACATCTGCTGCATAGAGCATGAGCTGCCTTCTCTCTCGCGCTCTCTCTCTGGGAAAGCTGGCAGTTGGGATTGAGCCTCCTGGGAAGGCGGTGGAAGTTGGTGGTCTGACTAAGAATATCAGAGCCCCCCGCCCCCCCCCCCTTCCATAGGCAGGCAAAGACTTGGGAAATCAGTCCCTGGCACACTTGTCTCCCATTCACACTCTGGCTGCAGGCTCATCTTACCAGACTGAAGCCAAAGGAGATATGACAGGCGGTCCACATATGTTATTCAGGTATCCACCACATTCACATTCAGGACAGGTCATGTCTTCTCATCCGCTAGGGTTCCGTTCCAGAACCCCTAGTGCAGAAGTTCTCAAGCGTTTAGTGTCGGGATCCACTTTTTAGAATGAGAATCTGTCAGGACCCATCAGAAGTGATGTCATGACCGGAAGTGACATCATCAAGCAGGAAAAATTTTAACAATCAGGCTGGAATCCTACCCACACTGACCCAGGAGTGACCAACATTGTTAAAAGCATATACATATATATAAAAGTACAGATCTGTAACATTTCCCTAAATGCAGTCTCATACCAGTATAATATATTAAAAATAAAATATTGAAATGAATGGGGACCCACCTGAAATTGGCTTGTGACCCACCTAGTGGGTCCTGACCCACAGTTTGAGAAACATCGCCCTATTGGATAAAAATCCGTGGATAAAAAAACAGTGTAAAAATAGATTTAAAGACCCACTTCCAGGTTTCTTGTCCCTCCATTGCTCTTAATGTAGTAAGGCCATGTCTCAGCAATTGCAGGGGTTTGATTCTGGGACTCCATGCTGATACCATAAAATGTGTTAAATAAAAACAGTTTAAAAAAATTAAAGTGCACCCCTTGCATGACTGTCCCTCTACAACAATAAGAAGAACAGTTTTTTAAAACTGATTTTAAAGGGTCGCATTTTTCCCCTTCTCCAGGGATCAGCACATTCCTTCTTGTTTGCAGTGGCCATTCGTGTTGAGTCAAATCTGTGCATAAAAAATTCATATATAACAAGGTTGAACCTGTTTTTTTTTTTTGTTTTTTTTTGAGGAGTGGGTCTCATTTTCACATATGGGTAAGGGGAGCATCAATGTTCTCTTCTTGCCCCTTGCCTCCTCATGTTCTTCTGCTTTGAGACACAACAGCCCAGGCACTTACTAAATACCAGGCTTCCAATTTTCCAGGTGTTGATGCTGCTATGCCTAGGGGTATGCACTGCTTCCTGTGTTGGGGAGGCAATCACAGAGGCCTCCTCAAGGTATGGGAACATTTGTTCCTTTACCTTGGGGCTGCATTATGGTGCTGGAAAATTTCATAGGATTGGGCCCTAGGTTGGGAGAAGTGCTCCAAGCAATGGAGTGCAGGGAGATATTGCTGAGGAGGGAGGGTTCAGTCTTTCTTGCTCCCTCATTGTAAAAATTAGATGCTATCTCTCACTTTGTATGTAACTATGGAAGACACGTGAATAAACAAATGTGGCTGATCCTGAGATCTCAACCAACTAGGAGATTCCATCCTTATTTTTAAAATAGGTACAGTAGAAAGGGAGGGGGGAACTGCATAGTTCTCCATAGTGAACATAGCATAGTGTGTGATCTAAGAGAAACAGGATGTCACTTTTGGAGATGCTGATATGAGGAAACTGTTAGTGATTATCAGCAAGGGAGATTAAATAGGACACTTTAGTAACAGTCACTTGAAAAAGGGGGGGAAGCTTTAGTGCATGATTTATTGCTGGAAATATATGAAAGTTGACATGATATGGTTGGAACTGGCAGAACAGTCATGTCGAAGGATACAGCATGGCAGAATATTAAAATTGGTGGGTTATGTAGCACAGCTGGCTGCATAATTTCAGTGTAATTTATAGGGTCACAACATCTGGCCCTTGGCAGCCAGGTCCCCATCTTTTTATTTTATAGTCCAGATTTCTCTGTCCTGGGGGTGTGTGTGTGTGTTATGTTTTCGAGTGGAGTCACATTAAAAAAAAAAATCACATTTTCTCACAAGGATCAAAATGAGATAAATACCCTACAGAGAAACGAAAAAGATCGTGCCGAGGAACAGAGTTAATTGTACCAAAGTTATAATTATGAAAGAAAGAGTTGATAAAACTGCTGTGGCTGCCTAAATCTGCGGGATCAAAACAAAGGGACCCAGTGCAAGGGTGGGCAAACCAGGCTTGTGAATGCTTTTTGGCTAGGTCTGCCAACTGGCAGGTCTGCCAGCTGAAGCCAGGTGCAAAATAATGGCTCTGGGAAGCAGGTGTACGCTTAGAAATATGGAATAGGGTGCTTCTGACCACATGCAGCTCAACCCAGGGATTTTTCAGCACTGGAAAGGAGCTCAAAGTTCTCTTCCAAGAAATCTATTCATTTCCCCCTATGTTTTTTTTTTTCCTTTCAGCTGTCTAATTCAGGATAAAAGCAGTTTGATGCCTTCCCCCCCCCCCCCCCCGGCTACCTGATTTGCTAACTTTATTTAAGGTTACTAATGCTTGATTAAAAACATTCTGGTCTTCAGAAAGCCTGAGCAAAACCTGGTGGCTCAGAGTGAAACCAGGAAGAATATGCTGAGTCAGGTGGGATGAGGATTATTTTAATTATAAAAGAATGCTTTTATTTAAAAATATTTATATTCTGCCTTTCCCTGTTGAGAGGTCCCCAAGGCAGCTTACAATAGAATTTAAAAAACAATAGTGTAATTTATATGGTTATTATTTTGGATTTATATTCCATATACTCAGAGCAGCTTACAGAATTTTTTTTTTTTTACTATAAGTTAGTAGTTTTGTCCCCCAAATTGACTGGGGCCAATTGAATTTGGAAGATCACAAACTGGTCCAAATTTATGAGTGAAACTGGGAAAAATCTCCTGACTGATAGCAAAGGCTGGTGGAATTTAGTGGAATTCCCAGTATTGGTTACATGGCAGAAGACCTCTTTACTAGTCAAAACAGTAAAATACTGGAACCTACTTTTAACCCATTTTTGCCCGGCCCACAGGTATACACATTTGGTTCCTGTTGCGTATATGCAACGTTGGAAAGAAATTTTAACCTTCATTTTTTTCTGGAGTCTTAAGATTCATTTTCATCATGACTTCCAGCAGATGTCACTCTGGCACTGTTGAATTTCCATCACGATAAATGCTTAATTGTGAGAAAGCCAGAATGGTTGCTGCAGTAGTCTGTTGTTGCAACTCTCTCTCTCTCTCTCTCTCTCTCTCTCTCTCTCACACACACACACACACACACACACACACACACACAAAGAGTCTCTTGGCACCTTATTGTGTAGCAAGGTTTTTTTTGGACTAGAGCCTACTTTCATTAGATCACAGCACAAGAAAAAGGTTGACACTTGAAATAGACAAGGAAGCCTTGCTGCAGTTTCTGTGGAATAGCAAGTTGGGTCAGGGCAGACATGCAGCAGTACCATGAAGGCTTCTCTATCTTGGAAGCACCACTGAGCTCGAACTAGGTGGGGAGAGAATTCCTGCAGCACATCTCTGGGTGCCTGTTCATCTGGCATATAAAATGCAGAAGCCTGATTTCTTTATTACTAACTGAAACGAGAATATATTTTGGTACTCAATTGCATGGTGGCATTCCTCCCCAGCCTTTTCCTCTTTTGGATCATGTCTGTTAGATTGAAAGCCTTCAGGCACGGCCTGTGCAGTTTGTTAAGTTATAGATACCTAGAATGCCTATAGATACCTAGATGTGTCCTGAGTACACTTCTGTACTGCAGTGAGTCATGGACTCTCCGCTCACAACAGGAGAGGAAACTGAACGCTTTCCACATGCGCTGCCTCCGATGCATCCTCAGCATCACCTGGCAAGACAAAACTCGAAACAACACAGTCCTGGAACGTGCTGGAATCCCTCGCATGTATGCACTGCTGAAACAGAGACGCCTGCGTTGGCTCGGTCATGTCGTGAGAATGGATGATGGCTGGATCCCAAAGGATCTCCTCTATGGAGAACTCGTGCAAGGAAAGCGCCCTACAGGTAGACCACAGCTGCAATACAAGGACATCTGCAAGAGGGATCTGAAGGCCTTAGGAGTGGACCTCAACAAGTGGGAAACCCTGGCCTCTGAGCGGCCCACTTGGAGGCAGGCTGTGCAGCATGGCCTTTCCCAGTTTGAAGAGGCACTTGGCCAACAGTCTGAGGCAAAGAGGCAAAGAAGGAAGGCCCATAGCCAGGGAGACAGACCAGGGACAGACTGCACTTGCTCCTGGTGTGGAAGGGATTGTCACTCCCGAATCGGCCTTTTCAGCCACACTAGATGCTGTTCCAGAACCACCTTTCAGAGCGCAGTACCATAGTCTTTCGAGACTGAAGGTTGCCAACAGAGACACCTAGAAAATGTCTCCTGCTTCATAAACAAAGCGGCCAATAACAGGAGAGGCTTGGGCTCCTGTAGGGTGGAGGGGTTGGAAAGCCCCCCTCCACGGCAGGCTTTCACTTGTGCAACTCTAGATATAGCCCAATAATAATCATACCAGCAACAGTATCTGTTACCCTATAAGGTACCAGGAGGCTCTTCATTAGAGATTATCCATGTTTTTGTTTTGGGTTAAGTTCATGTAGAGAACCCCTTTGGTGTCCTGTCCCATTCTGTCCCCCATTAGTGATGAATTCTGGCCTGTGTAACACCAATATAATTGCTCAGTAATCCAATTTATGTTCTTCTTATTGTAAATGGAGTCAGAATGTACTGCTTCTGGAAAAGCTTAGTTGCTGTCCTAATCTGTCAACTTTTAGAGGTACAATCCAAATGTAATTGGAGTCAGGAGGGCTGGATCTGCATATACTGGCTGACAACCACAGGCTTCAGCAACTCTCTTCCTTACATTCCTGTTAGCTTCATTGCTGACCCAGCAAGCAGGCTGAACTTAGCAGTAGGATCACATTCCACTGTTGTACGTTAATCCAGTATCAGTGGAATGTTGCATGCTGGCCTCTGTGTAGGAAGACCTGGATTCAGATTCTCACTAAAGCTAACTGGGTGACTTTGGGAAAATACCTGACAGTGAGGATAAAGTGGAGGAATCCCAGAGGTACCACCTTGAGCTTCTTGGACCAAGGACAGGGTAAAAATGTGACCTGAATTAATATGTCGTTACAGGGAGATTGCCATAGTTTTGTACAATGTATCTTTCACCGTGCTGCTATCGTACATGTCATCTCAGCTAGAAGAACCGAAATACCGGTACTTTTTATGGAAACTTTGTTGCAAAATATTTTCATTAGAAACTGGAAATTCTAAATACATCTTGGTAATAGAGAACTGGCTTGAAAAAATATTCGGTGCTCACAATTAGCATATATTTACCCATTTTTTATTACGCCATCACTGTACCGATGTAGGGATAAACCTGATGCCTTCAAAATATGAGCAAAATTTCTGATGCTGCTCAACAGAGTGACATTGGGTGCAGACCTGACCGAGTTTCCAGCACTGACATAGCTGTGCCAATGTGGGGTGGCATCCTGCAGTGGGGTGGCAGTCAAGTCCGTTCATTGTCTATCTGGTAGCTATTCTGGTAGCTATTCTGATCGCCTTGTATATTTAAAGAATGGATTGTTGGCATCCTTCAGTCTTGGAAGCCTTTTCTATAACTGGATGTAGCCACAAGGCAGTGGAGGTTTGGGATCAGAGTTTTCTTTCTTTCAGATGAGCTGCCTTCCCAGGCTGACGAGTCCCATCTACCCGGTGGCTGTTTAGTCACCTCTTATGACAAGTACAGCCAAACCGAGGGCCTATTCTTATCCCCAGCCCCCAGGGGAAAAAGAATGGATAATCCACAAACATTGTAAATCTCCATAACTCCTTCTAAGGAAATTGACTCTGTGAAAGTCTCTGGCCTTTGGAACTTCCCATTGCTTGGGGAACAGGGAGTAGGAGACCCTAATCAATCAGAATGGAGTTTTGAGTATATTACCAAAGTGAATATTGGGGGAAACCGCCATAAATGTATCAGTTTTACATGGCTCTCTTTTAACTGTACATATTACAGGTTTCTGTATCCAACGGACTTTTCAGCCTGACGCATTCCCCCCAAAGAGCCAGGAGAAACAAAACAAAACACAGATGCTTCTCTCAAAAATGGAGTTGAAATTTAAAGGGCAGCTGGATTTGCTAATATTCTGTGTTTCAACACACTGAGTGTGGGGACAATCATGGGACATGAGGCAGAACAGCTTGCTCGATTGCCGCTGTATTAACTCCACGGAGCTGATGGTTGTAAAAAAAAAATTGGTTTTGCACATAGACTAAGTAAATATATAGGATTTGGAAGGTGCATGCAAGTCAATTATAAGCCATGCTAGAGTCCCTCTCTTATTTATGGAGCAGTGCCCTCTACCCAGGAAAGCTCATCACTTTGGAGTTATGGAGGGGCAGGAAGATGAAGCCATTTGTTTGTGCTCCATTAATAGAAATAATGCCGGAGCCATGCGGCTGTGTGCAGACATCCCATTGGCTGGCTCAGACTTATTTTGCTAACCATTAGCCTTAATGACAAACATCATCTTATGTTAAAGTGTTATCTAGCACAGAAGCAAAACAAACAAAATGGTTACTTGATAATTACTTGGGAAATGGGTTGGATCCAGCCTTTTATAACCTGGCTGAGATAAACTGGGGAAAGGAAGAGGATAGCAGTGGTGGTGGGTAGAGGAAGGAAGGCATTTCTACATTCCGTTTTGGATACGCAACTGTGCACACTAGAGGCATTGTGTAGCCATCTGAGTCAGTGGGATGGGGTGACTGGATGCAAGCAAGGTCTTGGCCGTGGATGCCCAGGTTCTTGTGACGGGCTTCAGACCAGTAGGGAGGAGGTAACATTTGACACCAGCCTTGCAGGGCTGGTGTTGGGAGATGGCCCTGGGTAGCTCCCCCAGGATGCGCTCAGAAAGGCCCACTGCTGTTCCCAAACACAACCTCTGTGCCCACAGCCTTTGTATGGTAGTGGCAGAGCTACCCATTTTGGGGACCTGGTGGGTAGGAGGAAGTGGCTGGGGGAAGGTGGTTAGGTGGGTAAGGCGTGGTGGATAGATGGTTAGGAGGAAGCCTATGGAGGGCAGTTTGCTGGGGGCTCCCTTAAATCTGGAGCTGGCCTCATCTCTCCCCCCCACACTTCCTGGGTCCTGACTGGCACCTCTCTTTGGGGCTTGCCTTCCTTGTCCTCTCACTTCTGTTTCCAAACCCATCATGTTTTCCATGGCACCATCTCAAGTACCAGCAGCTCTGGCTTCATACAGTGAGACCTCTGTTGCTGCAAAAAACAGCAACCATGGAATAATTTATGAATTTTTCCCCTCCTTCCCCCATGTCTTGAAAGAACAGCGTTATTATTCATCTGTGCAACTCGAGACTTAAGACGAAGCACTTACTCCCTTTTGGAGTGTCGTCCTCCTTGCGGGTTTGGAGTGACGAGCCCAGCGGAAGGGCTGATCTGTGTAGTGTGCAGCTCGCCCAAAGTTTATGGACAGGCCCACTGGCCAGAGGCTCCGGTGATTTAGTCTCTGGGAGTTGAAATGTATTATCGTTTGATAGCCTACTAAATTATGAGGCTGAGGTCTTGTCAAACACATTGGCTAGATTTTCACACACTATCCCAGGTGGCAAGCCTGATAAACAGCCTGGCATCGCATCACATGGAATGACCAATGATGTATCATATATTTTTAACAGACAGACTGTTTTCACAAACAAAGCTGCCTGATATTGATTCAGGCCATTAGTCCATCTCACTCAGGACTGCCTGCCTGCACTGACTGCCTGCAATTCTCATGATTTTTATGAAGTGCCAAATGTTTGTGTCCTGAGCTGCGTGCGTTAAAAACGAGTCCCAACTAATGGTGCGCAATCCGCGAATAGCACAAGGATCGGTGAAAGACACTCTGTACATGTTCAGAGGGAATCAATATGATGTGACGTGTTCAAGAACTGTTACCCTGCACATGCCCGATCTCGTCTGATCTTGGAAGCTAAGCAGGGTCAGGCCTGGTTCGTACTTGGGTGGGAGACTGCCGGGGAATACCAGGTGCTGTAGGCTTATACCATAGTCTTTCAAGACTGAAGGTTGCCAACCAAGAACAATTCTGGTACCGGAAGCAATGCAATTATAAGCATGTTTTCTCAGAAGGCTTGGGAGTGGAAACAGGATACAGGTACTGTCTGTGCTCCCAGAGGCATCTGGTGGGCTATTGATGGAAACCGATGGCCCCTTGGCCTGATCCTGTAAAGCTCCTCTTAAAAAAAAGGATTGGAGCCAAAACATGAAACTGTCTTCTACTGAGCAAGATATTCTAGCATGGCTGGCTTTGCCATGCAGCAACCAGAAATGATCACATGTAGTGGTATCCTCAGAGAGGTGGTGAATGGACAAGCCCCCAAGCCTACCTGTCCACCACCATCTCCAGGCTGCCATTCCATTGGAGGCTCTGATCTTCTTTCAACTTGTGGGGAGCAAGCCAGAAAAGGATTTGGCATGGCAGTGCCTTTCTCTCACAACTGGGATGTGGGGGGGGGGGGGAAATGCCACAGGTTCAGATTGTATCTTCTCACCCATCTGGTCCGTAAGAACCACCAAATAGGTGAGGAGATGCCTACCCTCTTCCTACCCTCTGAAGGGTAGCCTCTGAAGCCTACCCTCTTCCCTTCCTGGAGCGGTTCAGCCTCTCCCTTCTCCATGCCACAAGACTGGGGATGGGATTTAGACACTTGCCAGGTCTTTCCCAAGCCACTCTGCCCCTTCTCAGACCTACACCAGCAAAATGGTCCAAGGGGATCCATCAATGATCAGGGGAGTAAGTTAAAAAAAATAAATACCTGCCTCCTGCAGGCTGTCTGATCATCCCCTCCACCACTGGACGTAATGTGCTTTCTGCCAGTGCGGTGGCATTGGCACCAATGGCGGAGGATCCGATGGGGTTGCAGAAACAAAAGGAAAATGTCAACCATTGTTGCCAGGAAGTATCCTTTTTTTTTTTTTAAGACGGAGAATTACATTGGGATGCAATGCAAAATTACGTGAAAATGCAATTTTTGTCTCATATTTTTTGCTTGAAAAAGGTCTCCTAGTCTTCCCATGTACCTTGCGTTGCTGCCACTTAGCAATAGAACATTGATGGTCAGATTCTTAACAAATGACTCTTTCATTGCCACTTGATCAGCCTGCCTTCATCCAGCCCCATCCCTCCCCACCAGCCTCCAGTTCCTGAGGGAAGTCAGTTTCATTAACCAGCAAAGAAATATGTTACTTCCCTAAAGAAAATATGAGCCGCATTTGTTGTGGCTTTGATGACTGTGCCTATTAGGGAGTGATTTCCAGCGCATCCCTCTTGTTGCTGTCACCATTCATAAATGCTGCTCCACAGCGGGGCTCTGGAGAAACTTGATCTCTCTCTTAAAAAGATGTCGCATCTTCCTAGGTGGAGAACTGGTACTGCCACTTATGTAGTTGCACTGCCCAGTGCATGTTGACACATTTGCACGCATGTTATATTTCATTACATTAAAAAAAAAAAAAAACCATTGGGGGAGGGGCTAAGTAGCGAATGAAACAGGACGGTCTTCAGGATCAGCTCTTGAAGATTACCTGTTTTTCACCTGAAAATGCAGGTCTAGAGACCTGGTAACTAGTGCTAGTAGAGGCACTGTTATCCTGGCAGCTTTAAGGTATCTGGAAAGTTTAGAGCTTGGCTGGAGAGCTTTCTTTTCAGGACTTTGCAGGTAAGACAGCAAGGGAGGCTACTTGGTTTTCCCCTGTGGAGATACCATCTGATTGAAAGAAGAGATCTGGAAGAACTAAGTAAGTGCTGTTTATGTTATGCAAATTCCAGCTATAAAGGACTGATGTAACTCAAGGTTTTGGAAGATAAAGAAGAAACAGATAAAGAACAGACAAAAGAAAATATTTTGTCTGTTGGTCTGTGGTTGATCTGTGGAACTCCTTGCCACAGGATGTGGTGATGGCATCTGGCCTGGATGCCTTTAAAAGGGGATTGGACAAGTTTCTGGAGGAAAAATCCATTATGGGTTACAAGCCATACCAAATCATGTCATTTTCTTGAGTAGCAATTAAAATCTTGCATATCATCTCTAAACTTTTCTTTTCTCTCTTTTCTTTTCCTAGTAAACTTCAAATCAAATATTAGACAGCTACCAAATCATATCATCTTGAATATTAAACAAAAACAAAAACAATTATAAAAAGGATATATTTTTCTTTTCTCGAATCAATTTTTTGTTTAATATTCAAGATGATATGATCTGGTAGCTGTCTAATATTTGATTTGGGAGAAGAGAAAATATATACTAGTATTTTATAGGTTAATTTTTATGAATTAGATTTAGATGAATTTTGATGAATTAATTTTGATGAATTAGAATCATATTTAGTAGTAATTTGTATTAGAACAAGCTGTATTAAAAAGAGTTTAAGATTTTATTGAAAGAAGGAACATAAAGAATGATGGGAAAAGAAGGGGAGAGATAACTGATGATGATGGAAATGATGAAGTATACAGAATATGAAACAGGGTTTTTAGCGATGAATATGTATTTTTGTTTTTTTATTTTTATAATTTTTTTATTATATTAAGAGATATAAATTATTGGTAGAACGAATTATTAATTAATTGGCATACGGTATCCTGCAACCTCAATGTTTGTATGTATGTGTTTTGTGTCTGTTTATGTCTTTATGGAAATGCAAAAAAATAAAAATTAAATTTAAAAAAAATTACGGACTCCCTTTTGTTCTCACAAGAGCTCTTCTGAGGTCAGCTAGGTTGAAAGAGAGCCACTGACTGTACGCCAGCCAATGAGTCTTGTGTTTGAGTAGGGATTTGAACCCGGGATTCCAGTGAACAATGACCAACAATCTAGCCGCTATGCCATAATTGTGTTCAGTGGCATAGCTAGAGGGGGTGCAAAGCACTAAGTTTTGCAGAGAGCCTCACCACAGCGTGCAAGGACCCCCTCCCACCCCCTACATAGGCATACGCCTCCGTTTTGTTCCCAGTGCCCAGAATGGCAGGGGGAGGGGCTGCTTGCATGCTGTAGTGACACTTCCTGCAGAAATTAGTGCTTTGCACCCCCTCTAGCTATGCCATGGATTACGCTATGCATAATTTCTGGGAGCCATTGGGAAGATTCACAGTCCAATCCTATCCAACTTTCCAGCTCCAGTGCAACCACAATGCAGCCCCGGGGTAAGGGAACAAATGTTCCCGTATCTTAGGGAGGCCTCTGTGACTGCATCCCCAACACAGGAAGCAGTGCATACCCCATAGACACAGCAGCACCGGCACTGGAAGATTGGATAGGATCTCAGGCCCTCAGGCACCAAAACTTGGCACGGTATGTCCTACTCAGCATCCTTTGCCTTCTGAGATGTCGAAAGCCATTGCCCACATGTTTTCAAGACTATCTTCACCCCCATAAGGACTAGGAACTTGAAGGGGTTGTGTTCCATATTTCATTCCACAGTCACACCGGCTGCAAGTGTAGCGTTCATGAGTAAAATTAATTCTCTGGACCAGGTTTACTCAGACTTTTGTGGAAACCACTGAACTGATCATACAGTATGAATAGATGATATATGAGACAGGATTGTAGCCCTAATTCCCTTTTTTGATTTGGGGTGATCTGCTTTGTTGAAAAAGAACCCTGAAGACTGGGGAGGAATGAGGTGAGACACAAGGGATGAGGCAGGTAAAGCAATTGACAATTTGAGCCGTCCTGAGCCCCAGGGAGAAGGTGGAGTAAAAACAGAAATAATGAACCTCCCCCCCCCCCATCTCTGGGCTCCTTCCCACCAGACTCCCAAAGCCAAATGAATGCAGAGTTAGCTTCTCCCTGGAGGCAGAACAGTGTCCTCAGGGGTCTTTTCCACATCCCCATGTGAGGTCCTGCTTCTGCGGAAGAGGCCCTTGTGCATATGGTTTCTGGCGCCGTGTTTTGACATTCAGAGTGGAAACGCTGCCTTTCCCTTACCACAATATTTGCACAGCTTGTGCGCGGCTGCGGCGAAGTCTTGGAAGTCTTTGTGGGTTGTGACATTCCCCCCGAAATGTGCTGAGCTTTCTTTTTAACCTTTCATAAAACGTTGTGATCTTTATGGACTGTATCATATTGTGCCATAATGTGCTTTATTGTCCACAGAATAAGCTTTTCTTAAAGATAATTGGAAAGCTGGAAATGGCTGCTATCGGATGATTTTTTTTAAAAAATACATTATTTCCGAAATGGGCCTGGTGCGTAATAATGACCCTGTCTGTTCAAGATTTAAGATTTGCCTTGGCAGAGAAAATTGATCCATTTCACCTTTGTCTAATGGAAAATTTTATCTGGGATTATCTGTTTATGTAAATGAATGTTCCTATGAAAAGAGAACTTGAGGGGGCTGTAAATCTCGGTGACACTTCAGTTTCATGGGGGGAAAATTGGAAAGGAGGCTAGTGTTTATCTGTCTGAAATTGGTTATAAAAACAAAATTATCTGCATGTACTTCAGCATCTGATGTTCCCTGGAATTTCATTATGCTTTTGAATAATGCAGACTTACAATATGAACGGTTAGAATTCTGTTCCCCCCCCACCCCGTCTTACAAGTTGTGACCACTCTGTTGTCTAGCATTCTAGGCTGTCAGCCCTGTGATACCACACACACACCCTTTAACTGCAACAACAGCTGTGCATGTCACTCCCGCTGTTGCGTGTGTGTGTTTGTCCCCCACTCAGTAACGCCCAGTAGAAACTTTCTATGATGACGCCATTATGACATGTCTCTGATGATAGGGCACAAGAGGGTGGGGACATGGAATAACATGACATCATAACCTGGGCAAGCCCTATTCTTTATTCCAGTGCTTCCCAAACTTTTTAGCGCCAGGACCCACTATTTAAAATGACACTCTATCGCAGTGATTTCCAACCTTTTTCATCTCTCGGCATACCGAAAGGGCACTAAAATATTCAAGGCACACCATCAGTGTTTTGACCATTGACAAGGCACACCATATGGTTGGTGGGGGACTCACATCCCCCAATGGCCCTACTAATAAATGACCCTCTTCCAAATTGCTGCGGCATACCTGGGGACCATTCGCGGCACACCAGTGTGCCACGGCACAGTGGTTGAAAATGGCTGCTCTATCGGGATCCATCTAGCTTTACGAGACTTTAAAAAAGAGGTGATCTAGAAAGAAATGTTTCTATTTATTTATTTACAAGTAATACTTTATTTATTTGCCAAAAAAAAAAAAAAAACTTGATCAATTTCTCATAATGAGGCAGCCCTAATGAATAGCTTCAAGGCTTGAAGGGCTTACAGCCGGATCCTGAAGGTGGTGCTATACCCTCTATCACTACCACAGGGTGCAGGGGCACCAAATCGGCTACCGCTGCATCTGCCGGTGGTCTCCTCAGTGGATGGGGACTTTCATTCCCTTCCTCTGGGGAAAGCCCTAAACCCCACAATGAGGCTTCTCTAGTCTGCCCCGGCCATTTTGACAGTGCAAACTTGAGAGGCTCTGTGTCAGGCCAGAAATTCTGGATCTGGCGGAGCAGAGCTACTTTACAGTACTATAGTATGTATAATTGGGGGATTCTGTATACAGCTCAAATATGCCTGTTTGGAACAATGAAGAGGGAGGCACTCTGGGCATGAACAGAGCGCCATTCAGCAAACCAAGATTTAGAATTATTACGAGTAATATTATTTAGGATCGTTTACGTGAGAATGTTTTAAAAATGCTCATATTGATATAAAATTATCTCCCTGCCTCCTTCCTGACTTGGGCTTTAATTATTGGAAGCTACCTCGGGCATCAGGGTATAACTTTTTAAAATAAATGTCCAAATCTTCTGACCCCTAACATAAAGGGGATCTTCTATGAGATGTTGCCTCTTTAACAGGCTCCCTTGTATGTTGCCTCTTTAACAGGCAAGCCCAAAAGGCCTCCACATGAGACTGGTCATGTGTGAGACCTGTAGATTGCAGATTTTGCTGTAGAGTGTTTGAGTCTGCATGATGAGTCAATTACATTGTCCACAATTACACTGTGCTCTTCTCCTTGTCCTCCACTGTCAGGCTTTTGCACTGGACTTTTCCAGCTGATTGTTAGAAATACATTGTTCAAAGAGTTCTGCTGTCCTCGCATATCTAATACTGAACATGCTTAAATAAGACTGAAACAATCCCCCTGTAGCTATGATGACAGGAAGCATCGCAAGGAGCTTCACAAGGCACAAGAGGTAACTTTAAGCAAGTGATTGTTTATTGAAGGAGCAAAAGCTGCACCCCTGACCTGTCTTGCTATTGGAAAGAGCTGAACCACTGGACTTGTGACTTCTCCAGCTTGCTGCAGTGGAAGATGAGAGTGTGGCTGGAAAGCTCTGTGGAATGGATGCTGCTACTGCCTTCTGAGGCAGACCACTGGTCTGTTTAGGTCAGTGACTGACAGCATCTCTCCAGGGCTTCAAGCAGGGGTCCTGCCCAACCCTACTTAGAGATGGCGCCAGGGATTGAATGTGGTGCTTGCAAAATGCTGCTGAGTGACGGCCCCTTTTCATGATCTTGCCTCTTGAGTTTTGCTTGGAGTCTCGGTATCCACAGGGGATGCGTTTCCGGACCCCCCCACTTCAAGGATACTGAAGTTCACAGGTTCCAACCCACAGGCACTCTGCATGTGACTGTAACTTGGTTCTGGTCTCATTCATAGCCTTTCTGAGGCCCGTAGAGGCCGTGTGTGGCTTCTACAGGTCTCCGAATGCTGCCTGGAGCAGTTTAAAGGGGTGGTGGCAGGGCCAGCCTGAGACCTCCTGGTGCTTGAGGAGATGGGCCAAATGCTGCCCCCCCACCCTTTGTTCCTCCCAAAGGAGGCAAGTGGGGTGACAGGGTAGGGGCCTCCAATAAACTGCTGACTGAGGTGACTGCTTCTGTTAGCCTCGTGGATGGGCTGGCGCTGGATTGGGGGGGGAAGTAGTGGAAGGAATAGGGAGGTGCATGTCATTATGGCACTGGCACAAATGGTTGGCAACCTTCAGTCTCGAAAGACTATGGTATAAGCCCACAGCACCCGGTATTCCCAGGTGGTCTCCCATCCAAGTACTAACCAGGCCTGACCCTGCTTAGCTTCCGAGATCAGACAAGATTGGGAGATAGTGTTCAGTATAGGGAGATGGTTGGCAACCTTCAGTCTTGAAAGACTATGGTATAAGCCTACAGCACCTGCTATTCCCAGGTGGTCTCCCATCCAAGTACTAACCAGGCCTGACCCTGCTTAGCTTCCGAGATCAGACAAGATTGGGAGATAGTGTTCAGTATAGGGAGATGGTTGGCAACCTTCAGTATTGAAAGACTATGGTATAAGCCTCCAGCACCCGGTATTCCCAAGCAGTCTCCCATCCAAGTACTAACCAGGCCTGACCCTGCTTAGCTTCCGAGATCAGAAGAGATCGGACACTGGCACAAGCGAGTCTGTTAAAATGTGGTGAGCTGGATGTAGCCCTTGGGCTGGAGTTTGGGGACCCCTGCACTGAAGGCAAAATAACCCCTCTGAATGGTTTAGGAGGACTTGATATACTGCTTCAATGTCACAATTAATGCATTTTTCCTCCTAGAAATTGCTACATGAAACACATTGACTAATGTCTTGAAAAATGACCTCTTGGTAACGTTTTGGAATAATAAATTTCAAGGCAAGGTATATTCTTTTGTGTTCATTTTGGGGATCTACTTCTTTATTTCTGGCACCCAATCTCAAGACAAGCTATAGTTTTGTGTGGTTTTATGTTTATCGGTGTACAAACATTTATAATAATATGATAAAATACCATTACTAATGTTTCAGGGTGTAAATGTTTCTGTTTCCCCTTGAATGGCTGCCTTTCTCCCCCTACCATGGTTTGTATACTCTTTCCCAGGCTTAGAAGGTGTGGAATTGATACAGGATGGTACCGGAGGTACCCAATTGTGCTTTCCCACCACTGGTGACCTCTTCTCATATTCCCACTGGAAAAGTGCACTGATTGTCTAATGACGCTGCTGGCAGTGTTAATCACCACCCGGATGCTTGGCAGGTTAGATGGATGAGACAAATAAAAAGCAGAGCAGTAGTACAATAGGCAGCTTATTATGCCATTTGTATATAACCAAAAAGGGAGGTGGGGAAAGCCTCAGGTGGAAAGGTGGGTGGGGGATTCAGAATAAATGACATCTCCTCCTGGTGTTTTTGCAAGTGTGTCTATTCTGCTGCCGTAGGAGCTCTGCACAGCTAGAAGAAAGGCTGCCAACTTTCTTCCAGGAGCCTCTCACGTTGGCAAAACCCTTTTTATGCTACAGCAGGGGTGTCCAGAGTTTTTGACAGGAGGGCCACATTGTCTCTCTGACACTGTGTTGGGGGCTGGGGGGGGGAAAATAGAATTAATTAACATTTAAAATTTGAATAAATTTACATAAATGAATATATTAAAGATGGAACTTATATGAATGAATGAAGGTCTTGAATTGCTCAAGGCCTACGAAAGGCCTTGCACAAAGCAAGGCTGGCTTTTCCTTTGCTGCCACTACTGCATCACAGACGTGAGACAACAAGCAGTGAAGGGAGCCCTCATCCACAGCTCATGCGTCAAACGTCAAACAGTTTGAGACATCAAACAGTCATCCTCACGCTGAGAGCAGTTGCGTCGGGCCAGTGTGGGCTCCAACAAATCTCCAAAGGGCCAGAGGCTCATTGGAGACTGGGGACACCCTGAGGGCCACATTGAGAGGCCTTGAGGGCCGCAAGTGGCCCCAGGGCCGGGGTTTGGGCACCCCTGTGCTACAGCAGTGGTTCCCACACTGTGAGTCGGAACCCACCAGTGGGTCGCGACCCAATTCTTGGTGGGTTGCAAAACTGACCAGCGGATGGCTATATTGACAAGAAAAATGTATTGAGCTCCATGGAAACCAAAATGGAGCAGTAGGTGCACATTTTCTCACGAGTAGGCAAGCGTGCCACAGCCCAAGGCAGGCTGCGGGGAATGTGTGGCCCCTTCTTTACAGCCTGAAGTTTAATCAGGGCCCTTTAGGGCTTTGCCTGAGAATGTGTTTCCAACGGTCCAATTCAGCCCTTGAATATACAACAGTGCTTTTAAGCCTGTGCAAAGAGACACATTCAGTAAGTACCATCACACCACACATATATCCGGGATGAGAGATAGGGCTTCCTATCAGGTTTCTTTTCAGGTTTCCTTCCTTTCAGGTTGCCTTGAGTCCTGAGCATCTTCTTGGCATTGTGGAAAATAACTATAAGTTCTAGGCCAATTTCTGTAAGTGGAAAGATGAAACATGACCTTAAGAAATGCCTCTGAATATAATGAACCAGTAGTCCTGGAGCCCACAAGCAATCCTACGCGAGCTCAGTGATAAAGCATGTGCTTTGCATGGAGAAAGTCCTAGTTCCCAACCCTGGTTGGCAACCTTCAGCCTTGAAAGACTATGGTATAAGCCTACAGCACCCGGTATTCCCAGGCAGTCTCCCATCCAAGTACTAACCAGGCCTGACCCTGCTTAGCTTCTGAGAACAGACGAGATTGAGCATGTGCAGGGTAACAGTTACCCTGATATTTCCAATTTGGTCTGGAACAGAGCCCTGTCTGGAATCTTCAAGAGCATCTGCCAGGGGCCAAACTGACAGAGGACCTGACTTGGTATAACCTGTTTTCATATATTTAATCTGATTCTAGTACCACAATCCAGTTCTTAAATCTGTCACCAGTTCTTTTATTCTTCTGAGCATGTACAGAGTACTTTTAACTGATCCTTGTGTTTGTTGATCACAAGTCATCGATTGGAATTTTATTTTTGATTTGTGCAGCTCCTAACACAACATTACATGCTTTGTAAATAATCGTGACCCCAGCCTACTTCCAGGTACTTGGGAATAAAGGTAGACTTGACTTCCAGGCAAACAGGAACTCCAGCATCTTCTTTTTTAATAATTGAGCCAAATATATTAGGTTGAATGTCCTGATACAATGGAGGACTGGGCTGCTGTACCTTTAATAATATGCTGCTGCTCCTGTGACTCTGTTGAATAAATTCTCTCCTCTGCATAACCCTTAAAGGTCCAGGAAGTTGTCTTCTCCTTTGCAACCAGTTGTCATAAGAACATAAGAACAGCCCCACTGGATCAGGCCATAGGCTCAACTAGTCCAGCTTTCTGTATCTCACAGCGGGCCACCCAGGGAGCACACTAGATAACCTGCAAATGCCCCAGGGAGCACACTAGATAACCTGCATCCTGGTGCCCTCCCTTGCAACTGACATAGCCCATTTCTAAAATCAGGAGGCTGCACATACACATCATGGCTTGTAACCCATAATGGATTTTTCCTCCAGAAACTTGTCCAATCCTCCAGAAACTTGTCCAATATATATTGGATTATATAATCCAGTTATATAATGCACTCCTTCCTGTGAGCATCCTCAAGACAGCTATTTCCAAATCTCATCTGCTTAGCAGGATCAAAAATGCACAAATTCATCCTCTCCAGAATACCAGAATTCAGCCATTAACTGTGTAACATAAATAATAAAAGAGAAGGGTGCTTTTGGCCATGTGCAGGGTGCGTCTCTCTTACAGAATGAATAATCACAACCACCCCACATATAGATGGGAACAGGGGCAAGGATACAATTTAAAAGGCCTGTCCCCTCTCATTTTCTAAATTAAAGCCCTATTTTCTAGGACATTTCTGCCAATGAGCTATTAAAAATGGAGCAGACGTGAAAAGGGGGGGAGAATCAGGAAGAGGGACCACTCCAGAGGTGGAAGAGGCTAAGGCTTGGAGAAAGAGGTCCATCATTTCTTTGAACTCATCTTGCATTCAGCCGGCTGCATATAAATTTCCTCCGAACTCATCAAGCCCTCACTGTTTGGCCTCCTCTGACTGATACTGCCTCATCATACTTAATCTAGGGTGAAATTTCCTCGTCTGAGCTAAATTACTCGCAGCCATCAAGGGAAGCGATATTTATTTTTCGCGGGGCTAATGACCTGTCCCCCGGACCCACCCACTGATGGTTATTTACTAGGCCCCAGATGCTTGAACTCAAAATGAGTGCTAATGTCAGCAGGTGCCATCCCTCATCCAGCCCTCTGATTGAATTGGAGCCTTCCCATTGACATTGACTCCGTGACTTTTAAGGCCATTAGCCTCCGTGAGAGATGAACCTCTTGTCGTGGCTCCAACGCTGACAGCTGATTAGCAACAAATTACACGCAGGAAGGGGCTTCTCGGAGGTTGGGGGGCCGACGGGGAAGAACACGCTGAGGGGCAGGAGAAGAGAGGCACGCAAATGACTTGGTGTGTATGTTCGGTGGCAGTAAGAGTACTTCTATTACTGGGCAATAAGAATACCGATATCATTTCCATAGTGCTGTCTCTGGGTTTACATTTAGAACCTCTTAATGTTATGGGTTGCAGCCTAAAGGCTTCCTTTGGAAGCATGGTGCTGGTGGTGGCAGTGGCCTGGAATGCTTCTGGCTGCCATTTTTTCCCCACAATGCAACATCCCATCCTTGACGCAGATTCCCGGTCCTGCAGTGATGGGGTAGAGCACCTGGTGTACCATGTTCTCCGAAAATCAGAAGTGACCTTTTTAGGCCTCTGGGTAGCAAACGGGGTGGCATTTTGCGGTCTTGGCCCAGGACGGCACAGGGGCCAGGATTGAAATTGGGGTGGAGCATTCTTGGTTAAAAAAAAGAAAAAGAGTGGCACCAGTGCAAGCCTCCAAGCAGTGTGTGGTACTTTTCAGACTGCACTCCCTGGCAGTAGCGTAGCTAGATGGGGGGCGGCGCGGTAAGTACTGCAGGTGCCGCAACGTGACCTCTCCCACGCCATCTGAGCCATTCCAGGTTTGAGCACCTGGTTGGCAACCTTCAGTCTCGAAAGACTATGGTATAAGCCTACAGCACCCGGCATTCCCAGGTGGTCTCCCATCCAAGTACTAACCAGGCCTGACCCTGCTTAGCTTCCGAGATCATGGTATAAGCCTACAGCGCCCGGTATTCCCAGGCGGTCTCCCATCCAAGTACTAACCAGGCCGGACCCTGCTTAGCTTCTGAGATCAGACAAGATCAGGCATCTGCAGGGTAACACCTTCGTGTTGATATTGCTACCCAGAATGGATCTGATGGTGAGTGTGTTGTGGCAATTGCGGTACTTACCACGCCACCCCCTATATAAGGGCTGGAAGGGCTTCAGGAGTGCTGTTTAAATATTGACAATGTTTCTGGCAAGGCTGTTTTCTTTAAAAAAAATGAGACGGGGTTATACTTCTGAAGGCACTGGCAAGTTTCTCAGTTCTAAAAGTACATATAGCATTCTACAAGGTCCCTTTGCTTTCAGATGGCTGACCAGACAACTGCAGAGTGAAGTGCTGCCTTTGCAAAAATAACCTGGATGAGCCCCCCTCCCCCCCCAAAAAAAATGGTAGGTACAGATGTAAAGCTCTGTCTTGGCATTTTGCAAAGAGCAGCCTTTTAACGGCTGCCTGTGAGCCAATCGCCATGTTATCACCCAGCTGCATTTCCAACCACATTTGGGCTTAGAACAAACAATATGCAAATCAGTCCTAAAAAAGAGATCCGAAAAGGATAAAGGCTTGAATTCAAAGACTGATATTTTATGAACAGCGAGCCATGTTGATTTTTCTGAAGGGTGTGTGGTTAACTGCCCTCCCTGCCTTTTTGAGAATCACAGCTATTGGCTTCCTGGGCGGACCTATGAGACTTCTGGACAGAATGTTCATGGTGCAAAGGCAGACACTTTTTCAAGGTGGCTGCACACGTACTTATAGGGCTAAATGCACCAATTAGTTTTCAAGGGCCAAATTAGAGCGTTTCAGAGTGAAGTCATACCCAGCTGTGTTTCAATAGCACACCCTCAATGAAGTCAGCTGATGAGTGACGTCACTGAAATGCTGTAATGTGCATTGAACACAGAGGCACCTGGGAGGAGGTTTTTTTTTCTGTCTCTGTAAACTTTGGCTAGAGGAATAGATTGTTAGGCTTGTATGAAAAGTTTCTGCATATTTTATTGGCTTGGGATGAGAAACATTCTTTTTTCTTCCTTGTTGAATTCTCTAAGCAGTGGTTCTCCAACTTTTTAGCTTCAGGACCCACTTTTTAGAATGACAATCTGTCAGGAACCACTGTAGTTGGCAACCTTCAGTCTCGAAAGACTCTGGTATCGTGCTCTGAATGGTGGTTCTAGAACTGCATCTAGTGTGGCTGAAAAGGCCGATTCGGGAGTGACAATCCCTTCCACACCAGGAGCAAGTGCAGTCTGTCCCTGGTCTGTCTCCCTGGCTATGGGCCTTCCTTCTTTGCCTCTTTGCCTCAGTCTGTTAGCAAAGTGTCTCTTCAAACTGGGAGAGGCCATGCTGCACAGCCTGCCTCCAAGCGGGCTGCTCAGAGGCCAGGGTTTCCCACCTGTTGAGGTCCACTCCTAAGGCCTTCAGATCCCTCTTGCAGATGTCCTTGTATCGCAGCTGTGGTCTACCCGTAGGGCGCTTTCCTTGCACGAGTTCTCCATAGAGGAGATCCTTTGGGATCCGGCCATCATCCATTCTCACGACATGACCGAGCCAACGCAGGCGTCTCTGTTTCAGTAGTGCATATATGCTAGGGATTCCAGCACGTTCCAGGACTGTGTTGTTTGGAACTTTGTCCTGCCAGGTGATGCCGAGAATGCGTCGGAGGCAGCGCATGTGGAAAGATGTCATGGCCAGAAGTGTCATCATCAGTTTCGGCTTCAACCCTAAGCCTCCCATGACACAGTGCACTTGTGCTGTTACTTTGCATAGCTTGGAATTCAAACACTCCAGATCAGAAGTCAAAGGAGACTTGGACCCTTCTCCAACCACACAGCCCTTTCCCCTTTCTCGCATCTCGTCTTCCCACTTATTCAGGGCAAAACACCAGGCCTCTCTCCCACCGGGATTGCATCCTGCCCAGCAGCTCTGTACCCTGTATTTTCAGCTCTGGCTACTCAATGATGGTTGAGCTAGGTGCTGCGTGATCCACCTGACATTGGCTCGCGACCTTCCTAGTGGGTCCCAACCCACAGTTTTGAGAAATCTTGCTCTACAATTCTCTTTTCCAAGCTCTCTAATAAGTCTGAATCTAGAACACTTTTTGAATAGAATATGTTGCTAACTTGAGTTCCTTTTAAGTGGAGATGCTGGGGATTAAAGCTGGAACCTTCTGTTTGGCCAACAAAGAACATCCCTCAAGGATCAGGCCAAGAGGAACTCACCTAATTCAGCATCCTTTCCTAAAGGGGCCAACCAGCTGCCCCTGAGAAGTCCACAAGCAGGAGAAAAAGGCCTGCTTCTCTCCAGTAGAATAGCTACGGGGGGGCACACTGCAATGTGCTATGTAAGCAGCTTCTCCTGCTTGTTGTCAGAGCCATTATGGGTGATGACAGCAACACAGTTGCCATTGCTATCTAGAATGGCTCCGATGACAGGTAGGAGGTGCCATTTACACAGCACATTGCGGTGCCTGCAATACTTACCAGGATGCCCCTCCCCGGTAGTTACACTATTGCTTCTCTCTTGCCATTGCCCCCCTGCACCCGGTATTCAGAAGCACCCTGCCATAGAACCTGGAGGTATCACTGAGCTATGGGGCTCCCACAGCCTGCCTTTCAGCCATATTGGTGGCACTGCATTGATGAATAGCTAGATGTATTAATTCCCAGTGTTTGTGTACAAGCCATGAGATGAGCAACCCACTAACAACCATCTTGCCATCTGAGTGGGTGATGGTGATGATTTAATTCTCACAGAGGTAGGTGCCGGGTGCCATCTTTCAGCTGGCACTTATGAACTTTTCCTTGAATGTACGTTGCCTCCTACCATCATAGGAAGTGGATTGGAGGCAGGTATCCCACTAAATGGACGGAGTGAGGTCATGTACTCATTCATTTGGGGCCTGCCCTGGGCCTGAATGTGCTTGGGAAATTGCTTGCAAGACCATCAACCCAAACAGCCATGTTGGAATCACAATTGCTACGAAGTTGATGAGCTCTGATCGTGCCTTGCTCGATCACCTGCCTGGTTATGTTTGTTGACTTTCCAGGTACGGCAAGAAGGATCCATGTGTCAGGCGTAATAGTCTTGAAGAATCCAATGGCCCACTGACTTTGAAAGTTATTACCAGCTTGAAAACAAAGCAGAGCACTGGTGAGATCTTGTAGGAAAAAAAATCACATTAAAAAAAGCATGTTTTAGCCGTCACGCTAGCTTCTGTTGACTCTATTCCATAATGTTGACTGAAGACCTTGGGCTTGTTGATATGATTAGTTATGCCATATCTTTTCAGTTCCCTAAATTGATTCTGTCCTGTTGTCTTTGCTTGCATTATCAAAGGGGTTATTCGGGGCAGGAATGAAGGACAATGACCCAAGATAATTGGGGGCAGTTAACTTCCTTATGTTTCAATCTTTAGGCTGAGACTCAGAGAGGATGTGCAACAGTTATTGTGTTTAATTCTGGACAGACTCTCGCAGCATGTGGGACACACAGGTCCTGGGAAGGGGAAGGGTACCTCTTCTGTGCAATTTTTCCACTGCAAGTTGCCCTTCCAAAGCTCTTGTTTGCCTCCAGAGTGACTGGTTGCAGGGGACGGTCAGACGGACGGAACTTTTGGCAGTGCAGGGGAGAAGAGTTAGCCTCTGCCTCTCTGTACAGCACAATCCTAATTTGAACTGGGGAATCCTGAGGCTGATATTAAAGAAGACATAAAAGGGTAACACTGAAACTATTCAAAGCAGCAGTAAAATAAAAAAAGAGCCACTACAGTCATGATTTCAGACAATCCTGCGCTATCTTGGGAATAAGTCCCATTAACGTACGTAATGAGATGCACTTCTTGAATAAATACATGCATAGGATCAGGTTGTGAGGCTGGCATCCTATGTACATTGCCTTGGGAGTAATCCAGTGGGAGTCCCATTGGATTCAGTGGAACATACTCCTGAGTAAACATGCATAGGATCGTGACCCATGAGAACCCACACGGACAGGAGCATTTATATATATGAAATTGAATATGTGTAAATCAAATGGCAAAGAGTGTCTGTGCAAGTTCAGGAGTCCCGGATTCAGGAGAAGGCAAGTTGAAATTGGAATGACATCTGATGTATTTAAAGTTCTGTTCTGCTGGGATGTGGCCTATATTATTAGGGCATTTTTTGTTTGAGAGAGAAAAAAACCCAACATTCTTCCTGTGTTGGAGTGTCTGAATTAATCAGGATCAGCAGAGGGAAGGTGTGTTTCTTTTCTTTTTTGCACAATGCTCTTGTCCTCCTTCCCAAACATGTTTTATTGTTTGAATCACTTGATGTTGAGCTTGGGAAGGTGGCAAGATATATGTGAATTGCTCGGGGCACCTAGTAAAATACAATGCCCTGCTGGCTTCTGCTGCTTGCGCAGATAAAATTTATGTCACCTATTTTTACTTTTGTGCTTTGAATATAAGGGACAACAGCTGCCAAATTTATATTTACAGGTCTTTATTTAAGCAGCGAAGCCCCTAACAAATGCGGGTATATTTATGGGGAAGCAAGAAGGCGTTCTGAGTGCAGAGAAAACAACTAACAGCCCAATCCTATCCAATTTTTCAGTGCCGATGCTGCCGTACCTGTGGGGTGTGCACTGCATTCTGTGGTGGAGAGGCAGTCACAGAGACCTCCTCAAGGTATGGGGACATTTGTTCCCTTACCTTGGGGCTGCATTGCGGTTGCACCGGTGCCGAAAAGTTGGATAGGATTGGGCCCTAAGCCAGTGGTTCTCACACATTTAGCACTTGGACCCACTTTTTAGAATGAGAATCTATCAGGACCCACTGGAAGTGATTTCATGACTGGAAGTGACATCATCAAGCAGGAAAATTTTTAATAATCCTAGGGTGCAATCCTACCCACAGTTACCCAGGAGTATGTCCCATTTATTCTCATTGTTTAACAAATATACATAGTAGCTTGTACAGGTCTGTCGCATTTCCCAAATGCAGTCACATAACAGGGTAGCATCAAGTCTAATATATTAAAAATAAAATATTGCAATGCATGGAGACCCCCCTGAAATTGGCTCGTGACCCACCTAGTGGGTCCTGACCCACAGTTTGAGAAACGCTGAGCTAAGCTATTCATGCATCACAGTTTAATAGAAGCCTTATTAGATCAGACTGAGAGGCCTAGCTAGTCCAACAGTGGCCAGCCAGATGCCTTCAAAAAGCGCACAAGCAGGTCATGAAGACAGCAGCCCCCCCTTTTTGTACTTGGCACTTAAGCTCTATTATCCTATAGCAGCCATTTTCAACCACTGTGCCATGGCACATTGGTGTGCTGCGAGTGGTCCACAAGAATTTGGGGTCAGGTCATTTATTAGTAGGGTCATTGGGGGATGTGAGCCCCCCTGCTGGTAGCATGATGTGCCTTGTCAATTGTCAAAAACCTGATGGTGTGCCTTGACAATTTTAGTGCCTTGTCAGTGTGCCATGAGATGAAAAAGGTGGAAAGTGGCTGTCCTACAATGAAAGACTTGGGTTGGGCTGAGTACAACATTGCTCTGCATTCCCAACAATACCATAAAGGACTATGAGATGGCTGTGAAAGTTTAAGGGGGAAGGAGGAAACCTGGGGAAAACAGGACCCAACACAACTATATGTGTAGATACCAGGGGAGCACACTAGTTAATAGAGAAGATTCCACAGGGCTAGAATCATGAAGGAAGACAGGTTCATGCAAACACAGGGTGCATACAAACATGATTGTGGGAGTGGCAGAGATACTTTTGTTATCTGTTGTTGTTGGCAACCTTCAGTCTTGAAAGACTGTGGTATCGCGCTCTGAATGGTGGTTCTGGAACAATATCTAGTGTGACTGAAAAGGTCGATTCGGGAGTGACAATCCCTTCCACACTGGGAGCAAGTGCAGTCTGTCCCTGGTCTGTCTCCCTGGCTATGGGCCTTCCTTCTTAGCCTCAGACTGTTGGCCAAGTGTCTCTTCAAACTGGGAGAGGCCATGCTGCACAGCCTGCCTCCAAGCAGGCCGCTCAGAGGCCAGGGTTTCCCACCTGTTGAGGTCCACTCCTAAGGCCTTCAGATCCCTCTTGCAGATGTCCTTGTATCACAGCTGTGGTCTACCTGTTGCGATACAAGGACTACTACTTTGTTATCTACTTCTGTTCTAAGATCACCTCCTAAGCAAACAAAAATCTGTACATCTGCACATTTTTGAACATCATCATCATCTTCGTGGTGATGATGATATCTAGCTTGTCAACCAAAAAGTTCACCAAGCGGTTTACAGGGAAAATCAAATAACTAAATGGCTCCCTATGTCAAAGGCTTCACAATCTAAAAATATGCAGAAGAACTCAAATAGCCAGTAGAAAAGACACTGTGTTGGGGTGAACAGGGTCAGTTACTCTCCCCTTGCTAAATATAAGAGAAACACCAATTGAAAAAGTGCCTCTTTGCCCAGTTAGCAACTGGAACTTAGGATGGGGATGAGACATGTGAGTTTTCCCCACTCCCCATATTTCTTTTCATATTCACTTATTTTTTTCACTTTATTCATATTTTAATCTCTCTTTTTTGTTTGTCCAACTGTTCTTGTTTTTGAATAAAAGTGTGCATCGGCTGGGCACCTGGGGAATTAAAATGAATGGTTGACACAAGGTGGTATCTACAGGAGAAGCTCCTATCAGGAGCAATTGTTAAAAAAAAAATGAACCTTGCCTGTATTGGAAAAGAATGAAAATGAATGGGGTTCTGAAAATGAAGCCCCCATTCTGTGCCATTTATTCTTGGTTTCATTTGTTTCAGAATGAATGAATGGACATAAACCAATTTGTGGGACCCATTTGTATCCCGTTACATTTGCCCTAAAAATGAATGTCCATGGCTGCAATCTTAACCACACTTTCCTGAGAGTAAGCTCCATTGAACAAAATAGGACTTGCCTGGTAGACCTGGTTAGGATTGTGCCCTATGTTTGATGGGGGACAATCCAGCTGTGGAAGGCACCTATTGGCTAGCCACTGAGATGTCACAAGTCCACCTCCCCCAGTCCTTGTGGTGGCTTTGCAATAGATTTCAAAACGTTTTTGTTTTTTTCAGTAAGGCGGATGCATGAATGTAAATGAGTAAACATGCAGGTGCACTTTAAGAGCATGAAAAGGTGTGCACCTTCCTGAAGCTGGTGGGAAAGGGTCAAGCCTGGTAGCTGAACCGCCTTTTGAGTTGCTGTCGTATAGCTTGCCCACAACTGGGAGGATATCAGACCCACACAATGGTGAAAAAAAAAATCTGCTGATTTTTTTTTTTTTACATCTGAAGACTTTTACCTGGAGTCTTAGCCACCTGATCACCTTCTTTTCTCCAATAGTCACTTTGCCATGTGGTGGAAATGCTCTTTAGGCATACCTACTGATTTGGGGTGTGTGGCACTTGGTATGTAGGCTTCGGGTTCTTTGGAAGAACCGCCTAAAATGCTTTCTTGTGCCTCAAATGCTTCTGCCCTGATGGCAGCATGCCTGTGAAGCTTCCAGGAAATCTCCCTTCAAAGAAGACCCCAGCGCCCCCAAGGAGCTGTTCTTCAACCCAGTCTCTTTTAGCAGGTGGTGCTTAATAAGGGAAGGGGGCACACTGCCTGCTCTCCCACACCAGCCAAACAGGAGGATGCCCGAGGCGGCGAAAACATTTGGCAAAGTGGGCCAAGCAGTTGCATTTTGCCTCCGGCAAAATGGAGGCCCTGCAGCCAGATTGACAGGGGGTATGAGCACATATTGGGAGCACGGAGAAAAGAGAGTTGAAGGAGGGACACACACACACACACAAAACCCTTCCCACGTTTGAGCAGAGTGAACAAGAGATAAGAAGCACTTCTTGAGCAAGGCAACCAGAGTGCACACTCCACATGAGTTCATGATTGAATAGAACTCAGAGGCATGTGGTGGGTGGAGAGGCAGGTGAGGCAGAGCCTCCCCACCATTGAAAAGCACCGCCACAGTGTGAGGCACTCGCAACCCATGCGCTCTGCTTTTTGAAGGACTTCTGTGGGGAGGCTCTGCCTCACCTGATCCCTATGCCTGATCCAATGGGGCTGTTCTTATAGTTTTATGATCTTATAGACTGGCAGCGGACATTTTTTTCCCCATAAAGCCCCAGCATTTTCACTCATTAGGTAGGGTCATTCATGCGGGCTACTAGTGGTAAAAATGGCACTGCCAGCCTTGGGGAGTCCTGCCACCATTGCAAACAGGTTGCAATGGTCGCTGTGGGAATGTGTGGCTATGGGGGATCTTATGACGAGCTGCGGCACTGTGAAATGAACCATTACACCACTGGTTGGCAACCTTCAGTCTCGAAAGACTATGGTATAAGCCTACAGCACCCGGTATTCCCAGGCGGTCTCCCATCCAAGTACTAACCAGGCCTGACCCTGCTTAGCTTCTGAGAGCAGACGAGACTGGGCATGTGCAGGGTAACATGCTTGGAAGGAAATTCTTTTTTGAAATTGTGGTGCCAGCTGGTAGCATAACCAGAGGGGGGGTGCTGCAATGCGCTGTTTAAGTGACCTCTCCCACCCACAGTTGGAGCAATTCCAGGCAGAGATGGTGAGTGGAGCAGGGGGTGCTTGCACAGCACATTGCAGTGTCTGCAATACGTGCCACGCTGCCTCTCCTGGCTATGCTACTGGTGCCAGTCTTATGCCAAGTCCCCCTCTACCAAACCGGGATGGCTCTTGAAGCCTTGCCCTCTGTATCTCGTGGCCTTTCATCTTGGCCCAGGCGTGTTTTCGCCACGCGGTTATTCGCTTCCGCATTGCGGCCTGTTGGGATAAATTGCAACGGGCCGGTGGCAGATTCTTTCTGTATGCCTTGTGAAGTACTGCTCTTTACAAGTGAACTATGTCCTCCCTGGGAGAGGGGAAGAAAAAGCCCCTTGCGTGTGTGGCAGCCCGGGGGGGGGGGGGGATAGATGAATAAAAGAAAGAAACAGTCAGGTCAAACGATGGAGTACAATTTGGAATTACAGGGGGCTATTGATTTTTCATTAGACTTCCATGTCCTGCTGTAAAGGTGGGGAGGGACGGCGAAGTAATTCATTGATTTGCGCTGAGGGCCATGTTCTCATATTGGCTTCCTGCCACATCTCATTATTCCCAGGCCTAAATGTATATTGAAGTCCGTTTATTCTAATCACTGCCTCCTGTCACCTCAAATGCCTCTCAGTAACCATTAGTTTAATCATCCCTTTCTTACAATGTTAATGAGTGGTAATTTCCAGCATTAGGGCAGATCTAGAAATATTATTCAGGGTCGTCTGCGGCATTGTGTTGAGCGATGCCACCGTTCAGGGGCCGTCAGCCTCGCCGTTGGAACAAAGTCACCACTTTGGAGGTTTCATAAATCACCCCCGACCACTGAAATCCAGTCGGAATGTGTCAGAGAGAGTTTTTCAGGCCATACAAGTGGGGTCTTGCTGTTACTGCTTCTATTTCATTTGGGACCAGAAATATTATTGGGGGTCCATTGACCAATATGACCCATTATTGCTGGGGGGACCCCCCATCTACCTTCTCCAGATTTGGGCGTGGGAAAATATTCTTCTGGACATAGTATCAAGCCGAGGTTCGTTTAGTTCTTTATTCCCCAAACGCCCATCATGTTGAGTCGATTGGGATAGTGGCTGGCCCACACTCCACCTGTAAACTTTTGTGACTTAAAGCAGCGATTTTCAACCTTTTTCATCTCACGGCACACTGACAAGGCACTAAAATTGTCAAGGCAACCATCAGGTTTTTGACCATTGACAAGGCACACCATCCTGCCCGCAGGGGGCTCACATCCCCCATTGGCCCTACTGATAAATGACCTTCCCCCAAATTCCTGTGGCACACCTGTGAACCACTCCTGGCAGCTGCCTGGTATCCATAGGCTGGAGTGGCAGTCATTTTGGCACCGCTGCAGCTGAGGATTGGTTTGTAAGGCACTTTGGTTAGGAGAAAGTATTGCTATTTTCCTATGAAATTCTGGGAGTGCGTGGAGCATTTGGGAGCATTTGGAGATCCAGCAGGATTCCCAAACACAGGAGCAGACTGCTGGATGAGATGGACCTTGGGACCAATCCAGCGGAGCTCTTCTCATGATGCTGTGGGCCAGACAGTCTCACAGAGATGTCATGGTTATATTTTACAACACTTAGATAAAATAAAAGCAGTTTATATCACTGTCAGTTAAAAATTACTGACAGTGAGAGGGTGCTGTCCAACAGACCATCCCCATCTGGAGCAAGCAAACACCCCGAGACCTAGGTTAAAATGGACCAGGTGGCAACCTTAGAGAGTCAGACACACTGCAGAGCGAACCGGAGCATTTGGACAATTGGAAATTCAGACAAACAAGACTGCTCTTTGCATAGCATTATCATGACATAAATCAAGGGGGAGGCAGAGAGAGAATTTGGATGCTTTGCATAATGAAAGCTTATGTAATGGGAGCTCTCTTGTCTTCACCCAATAGCAGATAATAGCCTCGGAATCAGACATGTTTCTTAATGAAATAAACACCAAATTAAAAGTAAAAACATGCAGGAGATAAAATGTGTTTTACAAGTGCTCTCACCCAATTAAAGTTCTTTGTACTTGATTAACTTGTTTGCTTTTACTTCTGATTCTTGATTAATTGTCCTATGGAGAGAAATCTTTTGGTCTCCCAGTATGTACAATAGATGGATGCTATTTATAATTAGATGAAGCTGTCGGCATGTTTGGTTGAGAAAGCAACAGAGAATTAGGGCACAATCCAAAAGGCGCCTTAAGCCGGCCCAAGTCACTTGGACCAGTATAGGAGGGTCGCAAAAGTGCCGTAAAGCACGTTTGCGCCTCCGTGGGAGGGAGCCTACATGCGCCAATGCGCAGAGGCTGGCAGAAGCCTCTGCAGCGGCTTCCTCATTGCTGCTTGTGTCGGCGCGCCCACACCAACACAAGCGGCAAAGGTAGGTGGGGGGGGGCTGGAGGAGGCAGGAGGAGGGCATTTCTGGGCTGGGGGAGGGCAGGCGATGGGCAGCCCCGGAGGTGGGTGTGTGGGGACCCGGGAGTGGGGCTGGGACCCCCTGACAGGGGTCCCCAGGAAGAACGGAGCAACTTCATGCCGCTCCGCTCTCCTTGAACTTGCGCTACCTCCAGAAGTGGCGCAGGTCTGAAGAGACCCATTGGGGCCAGCAGCCCTTACCCAGGGGTTAGGGAAAGTGTTTCCCCTTGCCTCTGGCTGAGCCGCTGCTGGCCAGACACCCGCGTTGGATGCAGCGCAAGCCTCCTGGTTTGGATTGCGCCCTTAGTCACCTCTATTTCCAGAGCATTCAAGCTGTTCAAAGCTGTGTTAGACAATTAGGAAAAAAAAATCCCTAAACCACAGTGGAGTCTTATCTTTATTAGAAGCTGTTTATGTCCCTACATTTTTCTTTCTGCAGCGAATAACTTTGACCCTAGTAGCTTCTGAGAAAGAAAATGACCTGGGAGTTTCAAAGGCAGAGCTTTTATGTCAGGTTTAGTTTGACCGTTACAACTAGGAGTTTGAAAACCTGTGGCTCACCCAAGTGCACTTGTCAGAGAGCCAAGACTGGATCCTTGCTGAGTGTACACACGGCCAGAAACCTGGGTTTTCGTCGCTGTGTAGTGTGTGAAAAAGCTTCCAAGTTATGAGCACATTAGCAAAACTTTAGTCAGGTGGTCCACTGGAATTGGTAGCATCCTTGTCTGGATGAAGTAACAGATAAATTGTTTATTGTTTGGAGGAAAATATTAAAACCTGAATTAAGAAATATACAGAAATTACTCACAGCATACTTGTTGGCTCGATAACTCCACCCCACTCCTGCCGTGAACAGCCTCTCTTCGAGCTGGCTTCGATTTTTGAAAGAACAGTTTACCTTTGAAAAAAGGAATCTGAATGAAGAGTGACAACCAATATAATATTTATTTTATATTTAAAAGAAGAGAAAATTTAAAAGAGTTTATACGTATTTATTTCATATTTAAAAGAAGAAGCCCTGGCTGGTTTTTGTCCACCTTGAGAGTGCAGCTACACCATTTGCACAATAGCCAAACATCATATTACATTAAACTCTGGGCCAGCATTTAGTCTTGCTCACCCCGACTCCCCCATGTTTCAGAAGGGCTGGCCACCTTGAAAGAAATAACAGCCAAACCCTACGGGTGTTACTGCCGCCAGGTTCAGTAGTGCCAAAATGATACCTGCTGCTCTCCAGCAGTCTTGCAGAGGCTGCCAGAGGTCTTCTTGGGGGAAGGAGACATTTGTCTCCTTCTCCCGAGAAAGGGTGCAGGCCCCGCAATGGGGCTTCACAAGTCTGTACTGGCTATTTTGCTGGCACTGACTTGAGGCACCTCTGTGTAGGGCTCTTCAGTGCAACACAGAGGATAGGATCCACCCCCTTCCACCCCGTCCCTCCCTCACCCCACCCTCCTCTGCCCCAGAACACCTCCCCCTCCACCTGAAAGGTTGTACTCACCTCCAGCAGCTCCATGGCGTCCTCCTATTGGCAGTGAACCAAGTGGCACTGGCCTGGCTCTGGCGCTTCGTACTCCAAAACATTGTTGGCAACCTTCAGTCTCGAAAGTGCAGTCTGTCCCTGGTCTGTCTCCCTGGCTATGGAACTTCCTTCTTTGCCTCTTAGCCTCAGTCTGTTGGCCAAGTGTCTCTTCAAACTGGGAAAGGCCATGCTGCACAGCCTGCCTCCAAGCGGGCCGCTCAGAGGCCAGGGTTTCCCACCTGCTGAGGTCCACTCCTAAGGCCTTCAGATCCCTCTTGCAGATGTCCTTGTATCACAGGACCACGCTGTGGGCTACCGCTACATGGTCTACCTGTAGGGCACTTTCCTTGCACGAGTTCTCCATAGAGGAGATCCTTTGGGATCCAGCCATCATCCATTCTCACAACATGACCGAGCCAACGCAGGCGTCTCTGTTTCAGCAGTGCATACATGCTAGGGATTCCAGCACGTTCCAGGACTGTGTTGTTTGGAACTTTGTCCTGCCAGGTGATGCTGAGGATGCGTTGGAGGCAGCGCATGTGGAATGCGTTCAGTTTCCTCTCCTGTTGTGAGTGAAGAGTCCATGACTCGCTGTAGTACAGAAGTGTACTAAGGACGCAAGCTCTGTAGATCTGGATCTTGGTATGTTCCGTCAGCTTCTTGTTGGACCAGATTCTCTCTGTGAGTCTGGAAAACGTGGTAGCTGCTTTACCGATGCGTTTGTTTAGCCCGGTATCGAGAGAAAGAGTGTCGGAGATCGCTTCACAGCATATTTATGACACCTAGTGCTGACACTAATGGCCCATAGGATTGGGCCTTAAGTGCCAGAAATTCCTTTATGTTTTCATTTTGTCTTATTAAAAACAAAACAGTAAGCACTTTTTAAAGACACTTGCAAAACGGCTTCATGGATCAGAGGCACATATCTTGTTGACGTTACAGGCGCTAGCCAATTGCTGCTGTTCACACTCCTCGCTGAACGCTAATTTCAAATATTTCCTCATCTAGCCTTACCCTAAATCAACCCAACAGCCCAATATAAATTTGGCCTTCTATTTTGGACCATGGATTCATTTGTCCATTCCAGATTTCTGTAAGAGCTCTTGCAGAAAAAAAAAATATTAATAATAATTTAAAGTCCTCTCTGTGTCTTTCAGCTGCCCACTTCCATCTGTGACTGTATTGTGCATCTGGCCGGTGTTACACACCCACCAAAAATTGCTACATCATGTATGACGTTTTGTGTCCGGGAGCAACGCGCTGACCGACTGTCACGGTAAATGAATAGAGTACATCTAGCGGAAATTAAAAATACGGACCAGCACCACTTGCCCTGTCAAATGTAACTTTTCTTCCCCTCTCCCTCCCTCCCACCATTCCCTTGCTCGATTTCCTGACACGTTTGGGTGGCCCCCCTTTTTTTACTCCTTCTCCCCCTTTTTTTCCCCTTAAGTAGAGCTGACACAGATCAATACCTTTGATGGAAAGTAATAATCAGGCCTATTAAGTGACAAAGGTTTACTCTGTAACAGCTGTGCTGGCGGGAGAGGAGAGCTTGTCTGCCTAATGAATCATGAAACAATCAGGCAACAGCCATTTGTGTTTAGATCTGTAAGTATGGAGTGGTTGAAGTGCCAGACCATCTCCGGCATTCCAGCTGGGGGCACAGATGGTCCACATTCAAAGCCACGCACAAGTGCAAAGAAAAGGGGCCCCCCCTCCCCTGCCTCGCGCCTTCTCCATCCCATATTGCGCCTCTCGAAGGAGCAGGCCAGCGAGCTTCAGGTTCGACTTGAGAGAGCTGCAACCGGAGGCTCTCAGAAATACGCTGTGGGCTACCGCTACATGCTAAGGCAGCGAGACAACAAGGAAAAAGCCATTAAAAAGGTTTGATTTTTTTTTTTCCAGGGCAGCAAAACATGCCAGCAGTAGATCTTGCACTCCCATTTTGTCAAAACCCTCCATGGATCTCCTTTATATACTTTTTTCATTTGCAGTCGAACAGATTGGCTGGCCTCCTGGTGGGACAGAGAAGTCCTTAGCGTGCAGCTCCACAAGGACAGTGAATGGCATACGAAAGGATGCAGAGCTCAGATCGAAGCATGTGGGGAGAGAGGCAGAGAGATCTTCTGTCTTTTTTTTCTCCGACTTTGAAATGTGTATTTGTGTACCTGGCTGGGCTTTAGGCAGGTAAATCTCTGTATCAGCTGCCATAAGAAGAGCTTTCAGTATTGGACCAAAGATCCACCCAGCCCAGCATTCTAAGAGTGGTCAGCCGAATGCCTTTGGAAGCTCACGGGCAAGGTATGATAGAAGAACATAAAGCCCTGCTGGTTCAGACCAAATGCCCATCTAATAGAGCTTCCTGTTTCCCACAGTGGATCACTAGCTGTCTCTGGAAAGTCAGAGAGAAGGCTTATTTGTCTCTTGCCATTGCTCCCATGCAACTGGTATTCAGAGGAATATAGTCGCTGAACCTGGAAAGTAACATGTAGCCATCATGAACAGACCTGTTCTCCATCGATTTCTTCCATCTCCTTTTAAGTCATCCAAGCTAGTGGCTGTCATCACATCTTGTGGCAATGAATTCCACAGACTAATTAACATGCTGTATGAAGAAGTACCTCCTTTTGTCTGTTCTAAATTTCCCACCAATCAGATTCACCCCCCGGTTCTAGTATTGTGTCTGTGTGAGAAAAACCTTTCTTCAGCTACCTTCTCCACACCATGCATTATTGTAGAAGTCTCAATCATATTCTTCCTTAGCTGCCTTTTTCCCAAGCTAAAAAGTCCCAAATTATGCAGCCCTTTTGTCATAGGAAAGGTACTGGGCAGCCCAATCCTATCTTTGGTGGGGTGGCCGGGTGCAGCGGTGCCAAAATGGTGACTGCTGTATCCTGCGGCCCTCTGGAGGCCGCTGGAGCTCTCCTTGGTGGAAGGGGATTTTTGCCCCCTTCCTCCAAGGAAAGCTCCAGGCCCCACAATGGAGCTTCTTATGTGTGTGCCAGCTATTTTGTTGGTGCAGAGGAAAGACTCTCCATGTTGGGCTTTTCAGTCTGACATGCTCTGGTGGAGCAAGGCTTCACTGGTCCCACTGCCCTCCTGGGCCAGTTCCTCCCCCCCGCCCTGTCCTCTCTTTGCCCCAGAATGCCTCCCCCCACCCCAAAAGCCTGTATTGCCGCTTAGAGCTCACTAGATAACCCAATGGACAAAGACATTAGCCTTCCTAAACTACAGCACTCACTCAATGACATGAAGAAACAGATTCAGTATTCTTCTAGGTTCAGTATTCTTCAGATTCAGTATTCTTCAGTATACTAGCTAGGCTAGTATTCAGAAACACCCTACCATAGGACAGACTTAGAAGGGGAAAACAACAGAACAGCAGTAATTATAACCTACAACTCCCACCTAAAACCACTCCAGCATATCAGCATTGACCTTCAACCCATCCTGGTCAATGACAACTCCTCTCACTCACAGACCTTGGGTGGTGGACCTGTCCTTGCTTATATACAGCCCCTTAATCTTAAAAGACGACTTACAAATTGTATAACAGCAATACACACAAAAGGACCTAACCATGCACAAACCACCTCTGTCCCCACACGTTTTATGCCTTGGGCGTTTCCTGCGAGTGGTTAACAATAAATAGTTTGGGTATTTGAAGAGCATATGGTACGCTGCTATTCTCATGTATTCAGTACTACCAACCTCTGGCAGCCCAGAATTGCAGGCAATGATAATATATGGAGGGCATAAAAAAAGGCAGTTTTGAAAAACAAAACCCTTCCAAACCACTGATTCTGTCTGGAACAATGGTATTCTTTTCCTCCAAAAAGTCACATTATATCTCACCTCATTGGAGCCACTGAATGGAATATCATGCAAGAAAAGACGGTCGCAGGACCTGGAAGCCATGGAGGCCTAAATGGGGGTTTCAGGAAGGAGTGGGGTGGCACCCTCACTATCTCAAGCTAAATTTAAAAAAAATCAGCAATTTTAAAAAGTTGGTCCTCTCAAAAGACTTGCACATTATGCGTCCACCCAGGAAAAATTGAAAATGCTAGAGTGGGGAATGTTTGGATTTTCCATTAAGTTGTGCGTGATTTTGTCTCACCATAGATATACGGTGAGACAAAATCATATACATATTATAATCATATAAATCATCTTATAATCATACAAATTATATATAAAAGCAGGGAAAAAATAGCGCGCAGGAGTTAATTTTCTGAGTAGGCACATGGATGCACCTTGTCCTTACCTAGCTCCTACCTAGTGCCCTGGTAGGTAAATTCAGGGTGCAATCCTAACCAACTTTCCAGCACTGGCATAGCTGTGCCAATGGGGCATGTGCTGCATCCTGCAGTTGGGGGGCAGTCGTGGAGGCTTCCTCAAGGTAGGGCAATGCTTGTTCCCTTACCTCGGAGTTGCATTGCCCTGATGTCAGCGCTGGAAAATTGGTTCGGATTGCAGCCGAAGTCATCTTTCTTTATTTAGCAGATTCCTAAGCCACCTTTCAGAGGAAATTTCCAGGATGCCATACAATTGAAAGCATCATAAGAACATAAGAACAGCCCCGCTGGATCAGGCCATAGGCCCATCTAGTCCAGCTTCCTGTATCTCACAGCGGCCCACCAAATGCGCTAGGGAGCACACCAGATAACAAGAGACCTGCAAGGCTTCCTGGGAATTGTAGTTAAGAACATAAGAACAGCCCCACTGGATCAGGCCATAGGCCCATCTAGTCCAGCTTCCTGTATCTCACAGCAGCCCACCAAATGCCCCAGGGAGCACACCAGATAACAAGAGACCTCATCCTGGTGCCCTCCCCTGCATCTGGCATTCTGACATAACCCATATACATATATACACATCAACCCATATACACATCAATGTAGTGTATAATTGTACACAGTGTATAGCCTGCCAGTTCAACACTCTGGCTGCTAAGGTGAGCTTTTGATAATGTTTTGTATGCCAGTTATGTTTTTTTTTTTCCTAGTCAGTCTTTTCCCATTACTGCAAACAGGCACACCTGGCTGGGAGGCTATAGTACAGGGACCTATTAGAGGGTGGATTATGTGGGTCAGTTATTGGCCCAGCATGTGACACAGGGCCTGCATATACACACACTCCACGCCCTTCATATCCTTGCTAGCTTTCAGTATGCTGCCCTTCTTTTCCCCTTGTAAATGCCTGCTTCATTGTCCATGGTAGCAGAAAAGGGGGGTGGCTTATGAGCAACCCCCCCCCACTGGAACCCAAGGAGTCAGGGTGAGGATGTTGCAGACCTGGAGAGCAGAGAGGTTCCCCCCCCCCCCAAGTCCTGCCCTGAGGCCAGTTGAGATAAGGTACAACTAGGATGGGTCAAAGGGATCCTCACCTGCTCACAAAAGTGATCCGGCCAAAGGTTTCATAGAACAGTATCAGCGACAAAGCAGCATCTGAAAGAAAAACACCCAGGTGTGGGCTGCCAACCATCTCCTCTCAGTAGGCCTGTTGTCCCACTGCAAGTTATCCAACAGACAGCTCAGCTGTGCAAAAGGAAGGGATAGTTAGGCAACTTAGGGCACAATCCTAACCAACTTTCCAGCACTGGCATAGCTGTGCCAGTGGGGCATGTGCTGCATCATGCTGTTGGAGTGGGGGTGGGGCAGTCATGGAGACCTCCTCAAGGTAAGGCAATGTTTGTCCCCTTGCCTTGGAGTTGCATTGCCCTTACGTCAGTGCTGGAAAATTGGTTAGGACTGTGGCCTTAGTGGAGTTGTACAGACGTCTGAGCTACGTCAACACAGCGTTGTACCAGCTTCTTGTACTAGCAGAGCTATTGCACCAGTATATGTGGGCATTCGCTGGTGTATCTCAATGATAGGACTGGGCTGGAAGGTTATTGACTGAGATATATCAGATCTGAACCAGGAATTTCCTTGTGATTCATGTCCCACATATTAGACTACACCAGTTCTTTATCTAAGAAGTGAAATATATCCCCTTTTCTATGACAAATTCTAAGTGAAAAACATGCTTTCTGTTTTTTTGAGTGTTTTTTTTTTTTGTTGAGAAATGCATGTTCTGAAGTTTTCAAAAATTCCTTTGACAAGTGTACACTACCAGATCTTATGGGAACCTCCCCCCCATAAGTTTGTCTTCCTTACCGCCATACTCTCTTTGATTTGGCAATGTCAAGGTTCACCTCTTTGTCAAAGACCGAAAAGCAACTTAATTTGAACAAAATGTATTGTTTTCATTTCACTGCCAGAACCCCATCTCTCTTTTTCTTTCTTTTTTTTGAGAATACATTTGTTTTGCTTTTTTAAAAAATGTGTGAGATATTATTTCTCCCTTTTCCTGAAGGCATCTTCTCAGGGAAGAGCCCACAGCTGGCTTTCGGGAAGTAAACTGCGACTGATACTTCCCTGCTATTATCCTGACAATCTTCTCGTTATCAAAGTGGGCAAATATTAGACTTGGCAATAAATGCTCACAGCAGGGAAGAGCGCAGACTGGCTAGAATTGGGAGGGGGGCCACCAGCAATTGAGCCCCCTGTTGTAACAGCCATCAGAATTTCATATTCTCGTACCGGGAGCCTCCATTTTCCTTGGCCTGCGTTGAGCCATTCCGTGCTTTTTTCTCTTTGGCCAAATCATGAGGGTTGTTTTGTGGAACGTTTTGCAAGACTTCAAATAGCAGACCCTGCTGTTAATGGCTCCGGGGCAGGATTTCAGCTTTGCCTGAGAGTGAATGATTTAACTATTAAATTGAACTGGGCTGTGTGGCTTTTGAATGGAATTAGTTTCAAGGTTGCATTAAACTTGCGATAAGATCAATAGGATTTTTTTTCCTGTCTGGAACAGGAAAGGCAAGCCAGTTGCATGAAAGCCGCAAAATACCAGACAGTTTGATAGGATGTATTTTGGTCTCTTGCAGAAGCGTAACAAGGGCGCTTGCCCTTGGCACTATGCCGAGGGGGCACAGGACTGCCTTCCGCTGCTTACAGTTCCCCCAGAAGAGGGGCTGCTGGCTGTGGCGGTTTCGCACCCCTGTTCCTCCTGTTCAGTGGTGCCCCCTTCAAGGGTGAGCTTCTACAGGAGAAGGAATGCAGTGTGTGAAGCCACCAGCATCTCCTCCTTCAGAGATAACCTGGAGGCGACATCACAATGTCACATGATGTCGTGATGTCACTGCTCCAGGCGCTGGGGTTTCTAGGTACGCCTCTGTTCTCTCGATGTGCATTTGTCTCTTCACTGGGAGCATGTGCATGGAGGCACATAGCATGGTTGGGGACCCTGAAACTACCCTCCCAGCTAACTCCTTCACTGCTGCAGGTTTTGCGATGGTGGTAGCAGTGATTCTCCTGCTGCTGATCCCTTGGCAAGCTAATGGTCAGCATTTTTGGAATCCAACTGGCCATGTTTCCTGACAATTGCATGTTTGGCTATTTTGAGAAAGGGGTTGTCCCCCCTCATAAACCATGAGAATGGGAATGTAGAGCTCGCATTACATGGTGTGCATAGGTACTGTCTCTTCCTCAAGAAAGCTGCACATGGGAATGCTCTGGAGGGATGGGCAGTATGTTCATCTCAGCTCCTTCTTCCTGGTTTACTGAATGGGAGAGTGATTTGTTGAGAAGAGGGCTATGACTCTTGATCTGCATATCTGTTGATATGCATGTATGGTTTTTCAAGGTAGGTTTTACAGGTAGACCATAGCTGCGATACAAGGACATCTGCAAGAAGGATCTGAAGGCCTTAGGAGTGGACCTCAACAAGTGGGAAACCCTAGCCTCTGAGCGGCCCGCTTGGAGGCAGGCTGTGCAGCATGGCCTTTCCCAGTTTGAAGAGACACTTGGCCAACAGACTGAGGCTAAGAGGCAAAGAAGGAAGGCCCATAGCCAGGGGGACAGACCAGGGACAGACTGCACTTGCTCCCAGTGTGGAAGGGATTGTCACTCCCGAATTGGCCTTTTCAGCCACACTAGACGCTGTTCCAGAACCACCTTTCAGAGTGCGATACCATAGTCTTTCGAGACTGAAGGTTGCCAACATGATGGTTTTTCAAACATGACACGCAATACATATGCTGCAGCGTACACAGCCCGTGCTCTGCGTTTTTGGGGGGCCCATGAGTGCGTTGACTTTTAAAATGAAGGCACGCATTGTCATTCCACATGAAAATGTGTACATGCACACAGTTGTACAATGTGACACGCGAATGGTCCTATCAACTCACTCTTGACAGAATCAGGGTGCAGATTCCAGATTATAACAAAGATGAGGCTTTGGAACAGACGGGAGCATTTTCGGTTTGAGGCCCTTCAGCAGTGACAGAGAGTCCGTCATTTGCACAGGAGCACACCTGAGGAACACAATTTCCATGGAACTGAAGCAGAGCAGAGTTTCCGTCATGAGGCCGTTTAAAATGTGAGCCAGAGATTCCCATGACCACAGGGGCTTTGCCTCTTGTTCCACCGTCTGCTGTCCTGAAAAACTGAGGTCAGAGACCACCTCTTGGTCTGCAGCCCTTTTGTCTTGCATATTGTCATGTCGCTTGGTGAAAAGGGTAATCATAGTAGAGCCAACCTCCACCTCTGCACTGAGCCATTCGATGGACAAGCGTGAGTTATTATGGGGGGATACTGAGGCTGGGTGGCCGGTTGGAGCCACAGAAAGGGCTCCTTTCTCCAAACATGGGTACAAGGAGGGATATTTACGTTAGGTTAGATGGGGCATTGGGGTTAACACCCTTGATCTTCCTTTGTTGGCTTCTGTGGGATTTTGCAGCATGCACAAAGCAGGGATGTCCCAAGACATTGGATGAAACCAGCTCTCCCTGCTAAGCCATGCAAGTGTGAGTTTGCCTCTCTCTCCCTTCTCAGGGCATCAGTCATTAAACAGAGGATTTTCACAGTGAAGCATATATCACAGAGCGATATCGACAGGAACAGTGGCACAGGTGGAAGCGGGCTAAGAAGATTTGGGCAGTGCTTTTAATGTCTTCTCTCCCCCCCTTTCCTCCCATACAGTGAACTTCAACTGACTGCAGCCAGATCCGAAACGTGGTTCTTCCTCTCAAGCTGTGGATTTAAAACAGGATTCTCATTATTGGTTCACAAGCTCTTTCTTTCGCTTTCCCCCTCACAGGAAGTTACCTTGCTCTGAGTCAGACTGTTGGTCCATCCAGCGTAGTGTGGTCTATGATGACTCTCCAGGGTTTCAGATGAGTCTTTCCAACCCTACCTAGAGATGTCAGGATTGAATCCGGGGCAGTCTGCATGCCAAGGAGGTGCTCGGTCACTGATTCTTACGGTCATGCCCGCACAAACCAGCTCGCCATTTAAGATCATCCTCAAGGGCCCTTCTCAAAGGGCCCTGCCCCTTCAGTGTTTAGGTACCCAATAACCAGAGAATGGTTCTTTTTATTGCTTGCACCCAAGATATAGAGCTCCTTCCCTAGGCATTCACCCATGTAGTCACCATCTTTGAGCCCGATCCTGTGGTCGGTGGCAAGGCTCCATTCCACCGGCCACAGTCGCAAACGTGCCAGAAGGCACGTTTGCGGGGCTCACCGACCGGCTCACCACTGGGTTCCAGTGCTGGGCTAGCGCTGGGTGGTGGCCCAAGTTCCGCAGAGACCGCCGGGCTGCGGAATGCTAGGCAGGGGCATGGACGGGGATGTGGGGGAGGTGTTCTGGGGAGGGGGGAGGCTGGTGGGGGCGGGTGGGAGGCATGCTGGGGGGGCGGGCGGGAGGAGGTTCCTCGGAGCTGAGCACCGCAGGATCCAGGGCACTTGTGCAGGGCTGCACGACCTACACGAGCATCTTTAATCTACCACCAACCTTGGTCGGCGGTAAAGTGAGTAGCCCCATTGGGGCTTCTCCCGAGGAGCCTCCCGCGGTAGTGCGGGAAGCGCAGGATTCGGCGGCAGCCCTTTTCAGTGCTGCCAAGCCTGGGCGCTCCGGGCAGCTCAGGATTGGTCTGCCTGTTATCTGTTAGGAAAAGTCTTCCATTCTTTTATGACTTCGATGGCTTTGTGTACGTGATCATTTTTTTCCTGCCTTCCGCTGCTTTTATTTGAATTTCTCTCTTGCTTGTCAGCCCTATTGCCTTTTTTGTCTGCTCCTTTTATTCATAGTGTCTTGTACATTAAATTGTATTTTAATGCCCATATTGTCGGCTATCTTGCTGCTATTTTGCAAAAAGCGGAGTATCCATATTTTAAATAAAGCGTCTCTGGCAGCTCCCAACGTTTTGTCACACTCTAGCATGACCAAGAAACCCCAGCCAGAATGTTGACTTTGCAAATAGAAACTGGCTGGATTTCCAATGGCTGAAGCCACCGGAGACAGGGAGAAGAAAGTTTAGCCTTTATCTCAAGCCACAGCAAAACCAGCTCTCCATGTGACCCTTGATGCGAATTTTCAAAAGTGTGAAAGAACAACAGGTCTCTCCGCACAGGTGTGGTTTTTACTTCCTCTGTGCTGGCTGACATTATAGTGCTGGCATTATAGTGCATTTGTGCAGTTGGGGGTAAAAAATATCCCACATGGTAGATGCTATACATTTCTAGTAATCAAGCTACATACATCTCTTGCTTCAGTTTTGCAGATGATATAGAAGTAATTTCAACTACTTTGAGATCCATTTCATGGTCCGCATTTCAAGAGAGAGATTTTCAAACCATTTTTGGACTTCTAATAATCAAGGTGTCTTGAACTATGTGTGTGCTGGGTTTCAGCTTTTTGGGCCATCTGAAAATATTGTAATCCTTTGGGGGTATAGTTTGAGTTGTTGTTTTTGACAGAAAGGAGTGCAAAAACAGTTGGGCCTTGATATCTGTGGGGGAATCAGTTCCTGGACCACTCTGTGGATACCGAAACTTGTGGTTAATCAAATCTGCTGTTCCGGTCCATAGGACCTCTGAATGCAACTAGAGATGTTCTCCAGTCACCCTCTGGTGGTGTTCTCAGGTCCACAGAAGCTGCACATAAACTGGACAAAAACCGGAAGTGCCTCTTTAGCACCTTCAGAGGCCTTTTTGAGATCTGTAGAGGATGTGTGCGGACTCTGTGGGCCTCAGAAATGTTTCCGGACATGACTAGAGAGAGCCTCTGGTTTCATCTGGGATCTCAGGTCTGCCTCTCCACTGCAGGTATGAAATCTGCAGATCCTGAATCTGCAGATAAAAAGGACAAACCTCTAGCCATGTTCCAATAGTCTCAACAACTGGGGTGCTTGAGGTTAGGTTAGGTGACCTAACTTGGTTAGGTTTGATGACTAGACAACAAGCTAGATGTTTCAGTGTGCAGTAGTGTGCTTTTGAAATGTTCAGTAACCAATGGATTGCCTCCACAGATTGGAACCATGATGGGGAAATTTCAGCCTACCCACTCTCTGACCCTCCTATCCCCCACAAAATACTGTTATTTTCCAAGGAAAACAAAGCTCCAATTGATGTCAATGGGACAATGAAAGATTGTGGAGGGCCCACTCTGGCTGCTATTTAACATTAAAAAAAAAATAAAAAAAATAAAAATCCAGGACCCACTTGCAAAGCATGCAGTTAAAGTAATGTTTAGTCTGATGGTTGGATTTTGCATTCCACATTTTAGTGTTCTAAAAGCCCAGTCCTATCCCTGCTACCAGCACCAAATCAGCCATGCTGGAAAGGCACATGTTGCATCCTATGGTGGGGAGAGGGTGACCCAAAGGCAAATGGAAGAGGTAAGTAAAAATAATTTGTGTAAACCCTGTGTAAGCCTTGGGCCTACTTATATGAGTCTTCTTGGACGTATACCACATATTTTGGTGATGTATATCCAAGGAAGGAACAGGGGCAGGGGGGTTTTCAGAATAGGCAATAAGATCCAAATGTGTGCCATTACCACTGGATCCACCCTTTCTATGCCCCATTCCCCCTACTCTGTCTACCTGGTTCCTCCCTCTCCCTGTCCAGAAATGCCCCCTGTTCCTCCCCTGTCCTTTCCAGCACTCACCCCCACCATTGCCTTAGCCAGTGGCATAGCTGGAGGGGGTGTAAAGCACTAGATTTTGCAGAAAGCCTCACAGCGGTGTGTAAGCAGGCCCTACCCTTTGGAGCCATTCCAGACAGTGGGAGCAAAATGAAGGTGAATGCCAGGCATGGCTCCAAAGGAGAGGGGCCGCTTGCATGCTGCGGGTGGCTCTTTGCAAAACTTAGTGCTTTGCACTCCCCCACAGAGCTTGTGTCCTGAGTACACTTCTGTACTGCAGCGAGTCATGGACTCTTCGCTCACAACAGGAGAGGAAACTGAATGCTTTCCACATGCGCTGCCTCCGACGTATTCTCGGCATCACCTGGCAGGACAAAGTTCCAAACAACACAGTCCTGGAACGTGCTGGAATCCCTAGCATGTATGCACTACTGAAACAGAGACGCCTGCGTTGGCTCGGTCATGTCGTGAGAATGGATGATGGCCGGATCCCAAAGGATCTCCTCTGTGGAGAACTCGTGCAAGGACAGCGCCCTACAGGTAGACCACAGCTGCGATACAAGGACATCTGCAAGAGGGATCTGAAGGCCTTAGGAGTGGACCTCAACAAGTGGGAAACCCTGGCCTCTGAGCGGCCCGCTTGGAGGCAGGCTGTGCAACATGGCCTTTCCCAGTTTGAAGAGACACTTGGCCAACAGTCTGAGGCTAAGAGGCAAAGAAGGAAGACCCATAGCCAGGGAGACAGGCCAGGGACAGACTGCACTTGCTCCCAGTGTGGAAGGGATTGTCACTCCCGAATCGGCCCTTTCAGCCACACTAGACGCTGTTCCAGAACCACCTTTCAGAGCGCGATACCATAGTCTTTCGAGACTGAAGGTTGCCAACTATACTATCTAGCTATGCCACTGGCCTTATCTTGGTTGGCAACCTTCAGTCTCGAAAGACTATGGTATAAGCCTACAGCACCCGGTATTCCCAGGCGGTCTCCCATCCAAGTACTAACCAAGCCTGACCCTGCTTAGCTTCCAAGTTCAGACGAGATCGGGCATCTGCAGGGTAACAATTGCCTTATCTGGTGCTGGCAGACGTATCTTTGCTGCTAGCAAGCACGTATGGCCACCAACAACTGCTATTGGCCTCCTTGTGCTCCTAGGTGAAGGCAGGTACAATGGCTTCAGGCACGTCTGCCTGGATCCTGAAGCTTCTGCCGGCGGAATGCACATTCCACTGGAAGACTGTACCGGATAGGATCGGGCTGTAAGTGATATGGAAGTATCCAAACAATTCCAGGAGCTGTGCGAAAAAGCTGCACACATGTATGCGTAACACATGCCTATAGACTAGCCAGCAGCCATCTACATTGCCTTTCCCACCATGCCTCTGGCTGACACGTCATCACTAGGTATCCATTCTCATTAATGAGACTCATTTTCCTTGGCACAGTTTCCAGCAGTAATTTTGGAAGCTCAAGGATGTGAAAGAGATGGAGCGGTGCGAGTGCTGAATGGACTTCACGCAACTGCTCGATGAAATGTCAGCTGCCCAACTAAATATAACCCCAAAAGTAGAATTTATGCCTTGCAGTCCTTTGCTTTTTTTTTTTTTTTTTATTGTGATGATGAAAGGGAGGGGAGGGGAGCCTGACCAGGAACTCAACGGGCTGTAACTGTAATAGGTAATTCCAGACTCTGCTTACCTTTTACAAATTCCCAGTTATGCAGGGAAGACAATACAGTGATCAAAGCAATGATGAGATTTTTTAGCGGCATTAACCGTCATGACCTAGCAAAATGAAAGAAAATGGTTTAACAGAACTGTCAGATCCAATATAGCTAATAAAGGCATGGATAAATGTTTATTACATACCGGAGACAGATAATTTCTGTACAGAAATTGAGAATGACCTTTCCTGATAACTCTTATCTGCCTGATATCCTGAATAAGAGAGAGAGAGAGAGAGAGAGAGAGAGAGAGAGAGAGAGAGAGAGAGAGAGAGAGAAGCGGGGTGAGGCTGAGGGAAGGGGCTGTGCTGTGAGCAATCTGGTTCAGTGGCATAGCTAGAGGGGTGTGAAGCACTAAGTTTTGCAGGGAGCCGCACTGCAGCATGCAAGTGTCCCCTTCCCCTTCGGAGCCATTCCAGATGGTGGGAGTAATACAGAGCTAGCTCCGAGGGGGAGGGGGCTTTTTGCACACTGCCATAAGGCTCCCTGCAAAACTTAGTGCTTTGTACCCCCTCTAGCTATGCCACTGATCCGGATGAACACCGGGCAGTTCCAGAGGGGGCAGTTCCAATTTTGCAGGTGAGTGTTCATCCAAGAGAACATGGAAAACAGGGCAGTTATTTTTTGGATTTTTTCCAGCTCAGCAGTAGGCTGAGAAAAGTAATGGAGAGGTTCCGGGGTTAAAAGAAAAGGTGAATAATAGCCAGGAGACCTCATGCAGCTGTCAGTACTCTGAACATTTAATGCACAGTCACAGGCTAAAATGTGGGATTCAGGGAGAGATGTATCCCTCAACTGTCTGGGTGCAAGCACGTGCCCCACAGGTCCATGTGTCAGAACAAGCTTTTGGGTGGTTGAGGGCAGACAACCAATGGCAGAGCGTGGGGAAGACAAAGGCAGCAAGAACAAGTGTCCCTGAAATTCCCACTGTTGGGCAGAACTGGAAGGAGGCAGTGTACAATGTCAATCCCTGCCTGGCAGGTTTCAGGACACCCATTCAAGACCTGCTGTGAGTTAAAGCCATGGAACCAGCCTTGCTACACAGAGAGTCTTTCTTGAAGAATGAGCAGTGGTTGTGACTCAGTGGTAGAGCATACGTTTTGTTCAGTTTCAGGCAATTCCCGGTGGGGCTGGAAAAAGACCCTGCCTGAAACCTTGGGCAACCACTGCTGGTCTGTGTGGACAAATATAACCTAGCTGAACCAATAGCCTGACTCGGTAGAAGGAAGCTTTCTGTTTTCCCATGACGAACTTCATTTTGAAGTAAACCCATACAGTTTGTGCTTTTGTAGGAGATGCAAATTCCATTTCAGTGTGCGAGTCCCAAGTTGTGCAGGCTTGACGGAAGCCGAATCCATCCTTGCTGTGAAAAAGTTGCGGTAGCGGTGGTTTCCAAACGGCTGCTTCCATGTTGCCTTTGCCAGTTCCTTCTCCTGTCCTTCCATCCTTCCATTCCATCCTTCTCCCACTGCAGCAGAGATCTCGAACTGGAGACCAGCCTGTTTGACTTTGAAGAGGCTTATTTAAAGTGCCGGGAAAATTAGCTGCGGGCTTCATACCAGAATGTTTTGTCAAAATCAAATCTATTTCAATGAAGGAGACTCACTCTAATGCCCAGAAAGAAATGCAAAGATTCAATGAGGTATGAATAGCTGGAAGATGGGACAATTACCACCTCCTGAAACAATATATTTGTAAAGTTAATTCCTCCCGAACGTGAACAATCTCCTTACACTTGACCCTTTTTCTATTGCCTCTTCCATGCTTGAACTCTCCTTGAACTTTGAAGATCCATCTTGAGAGCCCGAGATGGCCGGCAGTCTCTTTTGCATCTGGTTATTTTAGCTCCAATTTGCAGTTCTAAAACAGCAATTATAGTGATATACTGCCAAAGTCACCCAACATGTATTAGTTATCAGAATCAGCACATCTTTGTAGGGGAGTGGTGAATGGAGGGACTACAGCCATGATTTTAAATGACTTGATTAATTCTGAAACAACATTTCAGAGTCCATTAGGTCCGGCAGGTGTCGGGATTCCTGTATGCACTCCTCCCTGCACCAAATGGCATTTCACCCTCCTTAAAGAGCTAGATCCGTTTTTATTTATGGCTCCTTTTTTTTCCATGGGGGATTTTCTTTGCTCCCTTCAATGAAAAGTTCATTGGCCTTTGGGTCAACACGGACAATGCAGCCTTTTCCTAAATCACATAGCTGAATTCATGTCATCCAGTTGTAATTTGTCCCCTTAAATATCTAGAGTGGTTAGGATCCATGTTGAGAGCTAGTTCTTCATTTGCAAGGCTTGGTTCACACATGCCTGCGATCCTTTGTTTTCTCTCTCTCTGATTACTGTGCACTTGAAGACTGCCAGCTACATGCATGAAACATGCATGTTTCATGAACTCATGAAATCTTTGGAAACCTCTGCATTTGGAGGTGATGTGAGGAGTGTATACAGGAAAATCTGTGACATCCGTCACTATATATTTCACTAATGTGTATGAGTCCAAGTTTTGTGAACTTAATGCATCCCTTTTGCATAAAATAACTTTAACCAATGGTTATCACCTAAAAATGACAGTTTCTCAAACTGTGGGTTGGGACCCGCTAGGTGGTTTGGCAAGCTAATTTCAGGTGGGTCGCCATTCAATTCAATATTTTATTTTTAGTATATTAGACTTGATGCCAACGTGGTATGTGACTGCATTTGGGGAGATCTGTACTTTTAATGTACAGATGTACACTACAATGCATATGCTTTTAACAATGATAGTCAATGGGGCTTCCTCCTGGGTAAGTGTGGATAGGATTGCAGTCTAGGATTGTTAAAATTTTTCCTGCTTGATGATGTCACTTCTGGCCATGACATCACTTCCAGGTTAATGACATCACTTTTGAAGGGTCCCAACAGATTATCATTCTAAAAAGTGAGTCCTGGGCTAAAAGGTTTAAGAGCCACTGACCTAAGCAGAACAGGTTTCACTACTCTTCTGAAAGTGGGCAGTGAGGAGACCATATAGGAAGGCCATTAAGGATCACAGCCAAGGACGCCCCATTCCTTGTGGACATTCACTGCATGTTCAATGAATGGGAACACAAAGGAGGGCTTCTGTTGAAGAGGAAGAGCCATGGGCAGATTCCTAGGAGAAGACGCAGCCCTTGGGTTAAGCAGGTTCCACACTGCTTAGGACTTTGTAGTGTGTGGGATTATGTACTTATACAGTGATATGAAATAAGAAATAACTGTTACCCTATCTAGCAATAAAACAGTACCTGAACTCCAACATCATTCTCATATTAAGATTAATTATGCCATATAGCCCTGGTTATATAGTGGAATTTATCTTCTACACAACATGCTCTTTAAGCAAATTAAGAGACTTTGGCTGCAAGCACAATCCTGTGCAGGTCTACTCTTATGTACGTCTACACTGGGTTCATGGGAATGTACTCCTAGGTAAGTGTGTACAGGATTACACCTTTATTTGGGAGGGAAAGGCAGAGTCTGGCTCTGAGCTAGAAATCATATGGAACAGCTGCTGCTCCACCAATGGAGTTTGAGACAGACAAAATTCTCTGTTTTTCTTGTACAAAAAGCATGTAGCAGAACAGAATGTTATTTGCACAAAGACAACTGGGACTGTCTCACTAACGTAGGGATTCACCAACTTGCTCCCAGGGGCATTCAAATGCTTTGGATACTTTAACGCCACGCAGGTATGGGAAGAGGCCGTAGCTCAGTGATGGTGAGCCTGCATTCCTGATGAAGGCCCCAGGTTTGGTTGCTGTGATGAGATGTTGGAAATTCCTGGAGGGTCTGTTAAAATTCCCATGACTGTTCTCAGGATTCTGGAATTTGATGGACATGGATGCTGTTTCTTGAGAGTCCAGGCCAAACTGGAGGGCTGGGGTCTCTACAGGTGACTCTACAGAACCATTGCCTGGTTCTTTCTACTCAGTTATTGTCCCTGACCCTAGCCAGGGAGTGACTGCATAGAACGGGTATGTCTGACTGGCCCTGTCCATGTGGTGACAAGCCTTGAGAAGATGTTTCCCAAAGGGCTGCTAAAACCAATAAAGGGCATCACTGAGATAAGGATGTAACTTTATCTGTGGAAAATCAACCTTGGTGAAAGTGGTTGGCCAGTGCCAGAGTTCCTTCTGCATCTCTGCATGTATACTTTCAGAATTTTCCACGCATCAGGCTTTCTCTTCTGTTACAGAGGACCAATCAGTCTAACCCAGCGGTTCCCAAACTTTTTAGCCCTGGGACCCACTTTTTAAAACAACACATTATAGGGATCCACCTAGGGTTAAGAACATACATAAGAACATAAGAACAGCCCCACTGGATCAGGCCATAGGCCCATCTAGTCCAGCTTCCTGTATCTCACAGCAGCCCACCAAATGCCCCAGGGAGCACACCAGATAACAAGAGACCTGCATCCTGGTGCCCTCCCTTGCATCTGGCATTCTGACAGAACCCATTTCTAAAATCAGGAGGTTGCACATACACATCATGGCTTGTAACCCATAATGGATTTATTCTCCAGAAACTTGTCCAATCCCCTTTTAAAGGCATCCAGGCCAGATGCCGTCACCACATCCTGCGGCAAGGAGTTCCACAGACCAACCTACTAGACTGAAAAAAACCTTGAAAGAATTTATTTATTTGCTTACTTACAAATAATAATTTTATTTATCTATTTACAAAATAGTGATCCATTTCTCTTAGTGAAGTATCCCCAGTGAACTTTAATTGGCAGCTATCTGATTTTCGAATAGCCTCTGGGCTTGAGGCAATGCGTTATCTCATCTTCCCATCATCTTTGTTTACACTGGGGGATCTGCTCAGCACATCTGGACCTACCAAAAATCAGGTCCTGACCGACCAGTTTGCTGGTCTCACTTAGACTCTGTTTTGGGAAGGGGTAGGTAGGAAGGGCTTCACTGGTTGACTGGGGCTGCAGGTAGTGATAGAACTTGGAGCACCACCTTTGGCTGGGAATCAGTCACCACTGCAAGTAAGTATGGTTGACTGTGTAGGCAGCTTGGAGAGTCAACTCTCTGGGACCCATATTTGAGCTACTCTGAACTTGACAGAGGAGGAGCAGGGTATCAGACAAAGAGGTGGATTTGATATACCTGTGTGCATAGTGTTCATGTCTTCTATTATTTCATGTCCTTGCTGGTAGCCATGAGCTGTTTTCCTCCATGCCATCCAGCTGGAATAACAATGCAACTGGTTAATACTTGGCCCATAAAATGGCAGATCGATGCCAAAGCCTCCCATTATTCCGAGAGCAAGCTAGATGCTAGACGGGATGCTGTAAAATGCGTAGCAGAGTTGTGGCATCTGACTCAGAAGTGGACAGCAGTGTTGTTCTGAGTGGTCCAAACTCCCTCAGAGGCCTGACAACTGGTGACACATCATCAATGGCTGGGAGTAGAAGAGCACTGTTCACTCTCGACTTCCTCCTCTATTCCATGGAAATGCTCTTCTCTTTGAAGCTGAAAACTAACCACAGGCATGTTTTAAGTGCCAGCTCGCTCATCAGATAGCACAAAAAACTCTGCCTGCCTCTTGCAATCTCTTCATCCTTTGTTAAATGAGCAGATTCTAGCACACAGGCCTGAGCAAACTGCAGTCGTTTGGCTGAATATCCAAATAGTTATTTTATTTTATTTATATCCCAGCTCCCTTCCCTGTGCCTGTCAATTTTTTTCCCCAGCAGAGAAGCAAACGACAGTTAAAGGGACTTTTGGTGACAACCCCTCTGTTTAATGAAGCTTAGGGTTATGGGCAAGCAACTTGAAGTGCCGTTATTATCTGCATGAGTGGCTAAAGGCCGAGGGTCTCGAGATGTGGAAAGAGGTTTCCGCTGCAAATGGGCACATTGATCATTCATAATCAGACCAACCAGGTCAGGCAGTGGTGGGGGGTGGGGTGGAAGGAGAGCGCCGGGGAGATGTAGAACTTGAAGGAAAAAGAGCCAACCAATGAAGCAGTGATACTTAGGGGTTAATGTAATATTCAAACAGAATGAGATCTTCATTTTCTTATGAGCTTGTCACTTTTCCCTACCTGTGGTGCTTTCATCACTGAGTGCCATGAGGAGGGGGGGGGGGAGAGAGAGAGAGAGAGAGAGAGAGAGAGAGAGAGAGAGAGAGAGAGAGAGAGAGAGAGAGCAGAAATAAAGCAGAGCCTATGTAAGTTCAGTAGGTAAATGGACAGGTGGACAGTCATCCATTTTCTCTGGTCATTTGCATCGCCTCTCCGCGGACCTCTCCAATATGGTGCAGCCTCTGGTTTTTCTTGTATCGGTGACCCTGTTCTATAATCTGAACTGTCAGCACTAGTGGAGAAGACATTTGCCCAGCTGACGGATGACATCCTATACCAAGGGATGCCTCTCTCCCAACCCCAGCTGGCTAGAATTTATCTTGCTATCAACATAAGAACCACTATGCTGGGTTAGACTGATGGTTTGATCTTGCTCAGCACTCTGCACATCAAGCATGTTCAATCAGTTGCCACCACTTTGTCCCAATGGCTGGTCTGAGCTTGGAGTTTGATGCCTGATTTTGGATCTAAGGGCCAGGTTCTGAGAAGGGTGAGTTCTTCTGCTTGTTCCTCTTCTCTTGGAGACCAGGACACAGCACAATTCCACCAGGCAGGGAAACTTGCTTAACATAAATAAATGCAGAGGCTTACAGAGTCTTGATTTTTAGTCCCTTCACTGAACCACTTTTGCCTCTAGGTGGTCTGGCTTTGGAATGCACTCCTCTGATGTATTTTCTTCATAGTCTAAGAAAGTCCCTTTTTCCCTACTCCTTAATCAATGGTAAGTTAGTTCCCTAACCTCAGTCATTCCTATTCAGGGGCTTCCCACTTGGCTTCCCAGTCTGATCCCTGCTTCCCAGTGCCCAGGAATAAGGGTTCCTAGCCAGTTTGAAGGCTCTGACTACCGGTTTGCAGTGTAGTCTTCCCACTCCCAAGGCAATAATACTGGTTGTCAGGTTGGCAGGGATGAATTCAGTTTTTGACACCCAGCTGCTTGGTTTGTTTTTGTTGAGAAAACTGAACTGGAGTTCCCCACTTCACCAACCGCACAGAGATCTTCACTTCCTTGAAGGGTGAAGCTCACCCTTGTAAGAGCATAAAAGACACCCTTGGAGCCAACAGTGATGTCAGGGTGCCAGGTTCCAGCCGGGGCTTTGCCAGTTTAAAATCCTGATAACTCAACTAAGGAATGAGGCTTGGGCACTTAGTAAGCTTGCTTCACTATTTCTTGGTTCAGAGCATCATCGGAGTAATGTCAGAGTAATGCTTTCTGGGAGCTCTCCGTGGTCCTGTAGATCCTAGTTTTGCTCTGCTTTTTGTAACTTACAGGCACTTGCCAGATGACAACTCCCCTGGGTCAACCCAGTTCAAGCCCTTCATGTCCTATAGGATCTCAGCCTAGCCAGGGAAGGACAGGCCCTCTGTTTCTGGAGTGTTGAACCTGCTATGAATAAATATTAAAACAGTTCTCATAATTTTCACATCAGGAATTTTTCATGCCACTAGGCAGCCTAGTGGTTCCCTGCAAAGTCAAAATGTTCCTAAGACAAGCCACTTCTCAGCAATAAGCTTCTGCCTCTGAAACTCCTATTATACATTCTTTTTTATTCAACTTTTAATCAGATCTCTAATCTCCGCATGGCTTACAGCCTCCTCCTGGTAAACACGTTTTATACAAGCTGCCACATCAGATTTTGCGAGAGCAGACAAATGGAGGACAGCAAGGAATGGAGGTAGTCATTCCAAATATTCCTCTTTTAAGTAGTGCCAGGACTGTGTCTCTTTCCCCCTGCAAGAATTCTATTTTGAATGGTTAAAATATGCAAACCTTGGTTTTAAAGAGATACCTACATTTCTCAACAGCCTGTGAACAGCTGCTAACCTGTGGGATTTTTCCCCCCTCCCTAGAAGCGGAACAAATTCAGTTGAATTGCTTGATCTGTAACTGAAAGAGGAACATAATAGTAGGAAAAGGAGAATGAATTGGGGTACGGTGGGAAAATAAGAAATGGAACATTGACCATATCAAGAATTAGGTATCCAGGTCTTCAGTCAGGAAATTTGGCCTTGTGTAGGACTAATACTTAGAAGGGATTTCATTGGAATGAGTTGTCTGTGCAGTCTTCAAAGGTTGTTCAATGAACTAGTAGTATCACAGCATGTATGAAAAAGTTGTGTGAAAGTGATGATGACCCGTTCTGACAACGTCTTTATAAGTAAGCGAGTTCTCATGTGCTCGTATCTCATGGATATACAATGTTACTTGAAACTAGAGAAGTGTGAAACTTAGGCTGCAATCCTAACCACACTTTCCTGAGAGTAAGCATCATTGAACAAAATAGGACTTACTTCTGAGTAGACCTGGTTAGGATTGTGCCCTTAGATGAGAAACTTTCTCTGCCCTTGCTAGCCAATCAGTGAAGAAAATCCTTCTGCACATTTATTTTCAGATGGATCAATTTACATTTGCGATTCCCTTAATACCATCAATTGCATGTTTCAGGTGAAGACCAAAGCTGTTTTCAGACATTTATATTTCAACCATGGGTTCGGTGCATTATGGATTTTGTAGTCTTCTGGCTACATAAACCATGATGCAGCCCCACACATGGATGTTTCACATGATCACTTTGGACTGCGGTCTTCAATAGGACTACTATTTTGTGCTAAATAGGACCACTATTCAATAGGACCACTATTTTGTGGGCTCTTCTTATGTTCTTATATTGCAGGTCTTAACTGGAATACCTGAGGAGGATATATGTTTTGGCAAGGCGAAAGGTCTCACAGGGAATTGAGTCAGCAACTCAGCTATCTAGGTCTTGGTGGTAGGGTTAGCCATGGGTATGGCTAGGAAGAGGCCTTCTGGACATGTTCAGAGACACTTCTCTTTAGCAAGCCAGCAGTGAGAGAAAACAGTCACAGCTGAAAGCTGATAAGTACTATTCATGGTCCCAACTATTTACATTCTTCACACGCTCATGTCATAATTATGCAAACTGAGCACATGGACATGCATTTTTCTTAGAGTGCACAATTTATTTTATTTCCTGTTCTTCTTTAGTACTGTTCTGTCAAGCCATCCAAAGTACTTTCTTCCTTTTCCACTAGATGGCTGCTTGTGATATTTCCAAGACCACATTCCCATTTTTTGGTACACCCTGAAGTGACAAAAATCAAACTTCTTAACACTCTCCAGTTCAAAACAGGATGTGATCTGGGCCAGAATAAAAAAAATACAGTGTATGGCAAGAAAGGTTCACAGTCACACAGGATTCCTCCATTGGCAGTAAGAACCTTTGGAGTACCTTTGCTTTGGAGAGCACAGTAACTCTGATGCTAGTTGTTGCCAGTAGCAAAAGTGAGGATTTGTTATGAACAGAGAAAAAACAGTGGCTCAGATGACTGAAAGTGTGCTTAAGATGTGTGTTGATTGTTAGCTGCAGGCCCGTGAACTAAAATATTCATCACCACATGTAGATTTGGCTTGGATCCCAATTTAATTCTAAGATAAGTGATGCCAGGTTCAAGAAGTTGACGCTTTTATGTTAAAGAAGAGGCCCTTCCCTCTTTTGCATTGTGAATCCCTCAGGGCAGGGAGCTGTTTTCTTGTATTCTGAGCTGAGATGGCAATACATTAAAAAAAACAAAGAATACTTTCCAAAACATACATCCTAGGAAGTAACAGCCCGATCCTGAACCCAATGGCATCCAGAGGAGCAGTGGCGCCAAAATGGTGACCGCTGCGTCCTGTGGGTGCCCAGGCTACCACAGGGTCGCTTTGGGGTAAAGCCAGCATTTGCTCTCTTACCCCAGGTAATGCCACTGCGGTGCCAATGGGTCTAATTGTCTCTGAGCCCATGTTTGTGTGTGCGCAGAGCCAAGGAGACCCTGTAACCAAACAGGGCTGTTATGTTCTAAGGGGAATTATTATATTACCCTTTTGGAAACCTCAGGATCGCAGGCTAGATAACAAGACAGCGTAATGCAGAGATAATCCCTTGTAGCTTAAAGAGGAGACTGGGAGAAAGATAACTTTCAATCAACAATTATATTTTTATTACAAAAAAACACACCGGTAAACATAATGCACATGGAAAATGGTAAGTATATGTTTCTTGGTTCCTAGTACTTGGATCCGGTGTGCCTAGCTTTATGGTGGTTGCATGTGCCGTGTATTTGGTGCATCCGAAAAGGAATCAGAAAAGGATAGGTTGTAGGGAAGGATTTTAGGGGTCCCTGGTCTGCATAACCCAGTTGCTAACTAAGATGGGGAGAGAAGGGAGGAATAGATGGGGAAGAAGGGAAAGAGTTTCAGAAACGCAGGATAGTTACCTGTCCCGGGGAGCAGATGGATGGGGGGGTGGAGAGTCCTATGGGGGACCCTCACAACACCGATGTGCTGTGTCCCTGAAGGGGGGGAGCCCAGAGAGAGAGAGAGAGAGCGCACATGGCAACCTTTCTCTTTTAAGGGTTTTTGCTGACCTGAAATGACCTAGAATGACCCAGATGTGTCCTAGAGCTGTCCTAGATGCGCATGCTCAGTATATACAGTGGGACATGCGGAGTATGTAAAACAGTGGAAGGGTCCAGAAATCAGCTATCAGCAAAGGCTGGTTTTCTGGGAGAGGGGGTAGCTGGCTGTTCGAGTACGGTACTTAAGAGTGATTAAGCTACAACAATAGAACAATAGACTTCTTCCTGGGGGGGGGGTGCATGCTGACTTGTTTTGCATACATGGTGAATGGATCAGGAGACACTTTTGCATATAGCTCTCAAAACAATACAATGCATACATTGACCTGCAAGGAAATGGGGGTTGTGTAATTCATGTGCTTGTGGCTTGACCAGGGCCTTTGGAAACATGTGCTGGGGGAGATGTGGCCTGCATGATGTTTTTGAAACATAACTAGATATAAAAATCACAACTTAAAAGGAAAAAGGGGATTTTCACGTAACAACCCATGTCGTGTTGCCTGGCTCAGGTGGGGGTTCAGGATTCAGCAGCAGACTCTGGTGCTGTCTCCACCACCCTTGTGGGCCCAATCCTCCCTCCACCCTGTTCTGCCCACTCCCCGTCTCCCCCCTGCCCTGATAATACTCACCGCAGCCAGTGCTGGAAGAGTGCCGGCTGGCTGCACGACCCTGAGGCCTAGTGCCTACTAGTGCTGGCCCAGCACCCACACTTCTTCCTCCCCCAGTGCTGCGAATGTGCTTTACAGCACATTCACAACACGTAGAGCTGGTGGTTTGCACATACCGCCGGCAATGGAGCCCTCAGGATCAGGCTCTGAGTCTCTTGGAAGTCCATGGGACTCACTTCAGTGTAAACACGTATAGGCTCAGGCTGCATAAGTGTTCTGCAATGATAAACAGCAGTCCTGAAGTTCTGTGAGTTTGAATTATGTAGCAGGGAGAGAATTATTCATCTGTTGAACCATTGCCATGTGCTTCTAAGTAAGACTTTCTCACTTAAATGGGAGATTCAACCCTGTCGCCTTAGGTGAACTTTGCTCAGTGGCTTCACAAGACTGCTCCTGTTTCCTGTTTTCTCCAGCTTTGAAAGAAAATGTGTCATTGGACAAGCCTTTAAGGAACAACTATGAGGAGAATGTTGCGATTTATTGTGGTCGTTTTTCAACCTCTCCTACTTTGAATGTGTGAGCTACTGTGAGCCTCTAAAACCCGGCCCCTTGGTTTCTGCGAGGATCATAGGGGAGTCGATCTCTGAGAATTCAAAAGCCCTCCATACACTCCCTCAATCTGGACAGACCCAATTAGTGTCACTTTGGTGGAAAAAAATGCATTTCATGTTTGCTTGCAGCCAGACCTTGGTACCGCTGAAGTGCTCAGGCGTGTCCTCTGGTGGGTTGACTGTCAGATGCAAGAGATGAGAGATTTTGCATGGGGGAAAAACCCTCAGAAATAGGGCCATCTCAAACAGTATCTCCCTGAATCCTCACTGACCCCTCTGGCAGTGTCGCCAGCTGTGCAGAATAGTTAAAGCTAAAGGATTTCTCTTGGCGACACACACACACACACACACACACACACACACACACACACAAATGCAGGCAAGGTAAGCACAATGGAAGGCTTGGTGAGCGACATTTCACAAAACCCAGAGAATCTGGTTAATGGTCTTCATTTCTGCCAGCTGAATAGTCCTTTGTTACATGTCAAAAGCAGATAGCAGGTGCTCTTGGAGCACCTCTCTATGAGGAAAGGCTAAGGAGATGGAGGCTTAAGATGACTAAAGATAACTGGCTTAATAGAAGCTTCCAGATTAAGAATGGTGTGGAGAGAAAGAACTTGCTCTTCCTCAAAACACCCAGAACTCATGTTCAACCAATGACATTAATTGGCAGTAGATTCTGGTAGGGCCCATGAGTGGGGCCTGCAGAGGGTAAATTGTTCCTGGGCCACGATCAAAATGGGGGCCAAGGAGCTGAAACAAGAGGCCCAAAAATTTCCTGGGATTTTCTGATCTCACCAGGGCCATGAGAGTGTTGTGGAGGGAGTACATCGTACCTGGGCCCGGGGTCAAAAGGGAACTGGGAGCCAAAGGAAGAGAACCAGAAATTTCCTGGAATCTCAAAAAAATTTTCATATATTGCATGAAGACTAGTATTCACGTTTGGTATAAGTCTATATAGTTTTATTTATTGTACGCTGTAGAAATTATGATCCTGTGACAAGCATATGCAATTATGATCAAAAGGAGAAGGGAAGGGGCCCAAAAGAAGCTTTGTACCCCCTGATAAAATTCTCTCAGGGGCCCTGGGTTCTAGACAGAGGGTTCTAGACAGAGGCCCTGCGTTCTGGCTTGGTGGGCTGCTGTGAGATACAGGAATCTGGACTAGATGGGCCTATGGCCTGATCCAGTGGGGCTGTTCTGATGTTCTTTTGACAGGCAAAACCCAAGAGGCCCTGGGTTCTAGACAGGTTTACTTTCCATCGCACACACTTGATTTCTGTAATTCACTGCCACAGGATTGAGGGCCACTAGTCTTAGACAGATCTAAAAGGAGATCAGACCAATTCATAAGCCCTGTAAAGCTGTGAGGTAAAGTGTGGCTGTTCTACCCAGGTACAGCATCCATAAGAGTTCACCCAAAAACTCTGCCCCTGTACCAACAAAGTTACAAGCCCCACCACCATGAGTGAAGCATTTCTTTGACCATCAGCAGAGACTAGCCATGATGGCATACGGAATCTCCATGTGCCACAGGGAATCCACAGGGAATCCCAGCTGATTGGCAGCAACAACAGGGAGGTCTGTTGCCTTCATGTCCTGCTTAGCGGCTGGTCACTATAGGGGATGCTGGCTGGAAGGATGGAACGTCCTAACGCACATCATTGGCTCTCCCACTGCCTACTATAGCCAGTAAGTCAATGGGAGAGGCAGGGAGGAGAGTGAAACTGGGTGGGAAGGGGATATAATGTGAGGCACAGAGGCTGTAGGAGGGGCTGGACTTGGCAGTGATGGTGTGCATGCACTGAATCCTATCCCTTCCAGCCATAGCCTCCCTGCTCCCTTTCTCTTATTGGGCTTGCAGGTCTGAGAAGATCTATTGTGGAGCAGGAGGCTTATGCAGAGGCAAGGAGATTTAGATCTCCTTTCCCCGCCGAAGCTTCCTGATTCCCTCCCCCTTGCTGGATACGGTGCACCCATTTTTGGCATGGCTGTATCAGTGAGGGGTGGGGGAGAGATGGGATTGGGATGTTAATAGGTTAAGTTGAAGGCTTGGTCCTGTGAAAAATGAGCTGAATATGTTTGCTTGAATTCATCCTGCTACAAAAAAGGGGAATCTCCACAAATGTGGACATTATAAGAGCAGATCGCAGAAGGCTTGAGAGAGAGGAATTTTGGGGGTTTTATTGAATGTTTCTGGAATTTTTCAGTTATTTTTACTTAGACTCAACGCAGATGTAGTACTTTGAAGCCACAGAATGCCCTTCATGCTGGGAAATAGTGTCGAATGTGTAATGCCATGTCACACCAGCCATCAAATACTGTCAGATGTTGAAATCAAGTCTGATGTCAGCACAGGAATCAAATGTTTTGGCAAATATTCTACAGATTTCTGGTGGAGTGTTCTGCTCCGAATTTTACAGAGGACAATTTATTTTTTAAAAAATTCAGAAGCCAATTTGCCAAGGCTCTAATATGTACCCTCATAAAAATAATGTTTGATGCCAATGACCTAAAATATCAAATTCACATCATTGCGCTAACCCAGAATTCCTGGAACTGTTCACAGGGTTGGGCGCACTGGGGCAGAACATGATCAGAAGTTCTCATTCACCCGAAAGTTTTCCGATGAGCAGATGAAGGAGGTCAAAATGCAATTTGGCTGGCCAGCCTTTCTGGTGGAAGCCAAGCTGTCTGATTGGCTGCAGGGCTGCAGAGCCATCTTGTCTCTCTGGCAAAGCAAGAGGCCCGTCCTGTTCTCAGGAACAGAAGTGGAGGAGGAGAGAAAGAAGCCAGTCGAAGCATTGCTATGCGCAGTGCAGAGCAGGGATGTGGACAGACTCAGATGCTGCTCCATTGAGACAGAATGTTTGTGTTTAATTGACAACACTCGAGTGCGTTCCTGGGATCCCTGACGTGACACCCAGGAAGTGGGCATTTTTAGAAGATAAATTTCAAATTGGCAATGTCTTCTGTGACTTTACGTATGTATTCAGGCAGTCAATCCAACAAAGGGTGACCCAAGGGTTGCTGTAGAATCAAGTAATCCCATTGCGGGGCTACATCACTTACCTGGGGGAAGGGGATGAACGTCCCCTTCCCTCGGGGAGAGGTTGATGACTGCCTGGTTGTGCTCAGGATCCCATTTTCGACTCCATGGGAGCCCTGTGCTCCAGGCAGCTCAGAATTGGACCGGCCAATCCTGCAAAAAAGATGACATGAAATTTTATCAAGTGAAAACACTACTCATTCTTACTGTAACTGACCAGCTTAAAACAGCTTGGGGAAAAATGAACAAATGCATCCCAACTGACTAAAACTGGTTCCCACTAATGCTTCAGTTGATTAAAGTATCTTTTATGTGACATTTACATTGTATGCCTCTTTCCTGCAAGATGCTCAAGGTGGACAAGTAACCTAGGGGTCTCTCATTATTTTCTTGCAACAGTCCTGCGAGGTAGACTAGGCTGAGAATGGCTGGCCCAAAGTGAGCTTTTGAATCAAGTGGGGATTTGAATGTAGGCTCTGTTGGTCAAAGTCCAGTTGCTAAACTACACTGGTTCTGCTATACAAGCAGTTCATAGAGACACATATCTATCTAATTGTAGCCATGTTCAGCCTGCTATCTCCAAGATATACTCTATAGTAATAGTTGTTTCTTACATTTAACTGGGACTGCTAAACTCTGCTCTCTGATTAGGGTAAATTGTTTCAAAGCAAGGAGGAACTGAGTACAAATTGGTACCAACTTGATTATATCAGAAGGTATACCATGCCTGAGATGATCTGTTTAAAAGCATCTAGACCTGTCTGGAACAGAGTGCACCCAGGAATATAGAAGCTGACCTTCCCTAATTAACTTCATTGTTTCTTAGTCAATCATGGGCTAGTCCAGTGCTATTCAAACTGGGGCGTTGTGAAGCCCCAGTCTGAGGGCCCTGGTCTCTGCCCCCTTAAGAGGCGGGGGCAGCCTAGAGGCGGGGGGAAGGTAGCGGCGCAATCCCCAGGATCGTGCCACTCAAGGGGCTGCAGGGGCTTGGGTGCACTTCCCCCTGCCGCCTCCTCCCACTGCCCCTGCAAAGACTTACTGGCTGTCAAACTCTCCCAGAGAGTATGAGAACCACTGGGCTAGTCAATTCCAGGTTAGATTACCATCAAGTGCAGTATGTTGGGTGGCCTTTAAAAACTGTTCTCTCTCCCTTCTACCACGGCGTGGTCCCTCACTTTTCAGTTCTGGCTTCGTCGACACTTAAGCACCCACTCTGAGTCCCTCCTAAAAGATCTTTTAAAGGACTCTTAACTCTCCAAGTGGTTCCAACTTATCAACTCCAAACTTCTATCACTAGATCTGTCCCCTGAAATTCTTGCTGATATTAACCTCCATACAGCCCACTCAATCGTCAAATCCAAACTTTGGGAACTTGAACTCAACCAACTCTCTTCCAGTCTTAACCCTACCTGTTCTCCCCAGTTTTGTGGCCTCCTTCCCTCACTTGGTCGTCCTTTTAATTATTTTAGTATGCTGATTAATCCTATTAAGAGGAGAGCGTTTATGCTCGTGAGATTTAATATCTTCCCCTCAGCCGTTCACTCTGGCAGATTCTCCAACATTCCACGCGATCGCAGGTTATGTTCTTTTTGTTCTTTAGAACCGGACAGAGTGGCCCATATTTTACTTTATTGTCCGGCCCACCAATCTCTCCGAGAAACACATTTGTATCCCCTCTTTTCTTCTCCTTCTGGCACTTTTACTGATCCCTTACTCGCCCTCTTGGGTGACTACTCTGTAGCCACTACTAAGGCTGTAGCAGAATTTCTCTCTTCTGTTTCTAAGTTAAAACCCTCATCTTGATTGCATACTCTCCCTTGTTTCCCCTTCTTTTTTTCCCCTATTAGCCCCTTGCTGCAACTCTTCCTCTTGGCAGCATAGCCATTTGTGCTGGTTATTGTTATTGTATTGTAATTTATTTATTGTTTTAATGCCAATAAAGGTTATGGAATGGAATGGAAACTGTTCTCTGAAAACTGGAAGTGACATTTTCAGGTTGGGGGGAGGCAGCATTTGATGGTCCTGACCCCATTGGCACAGGGGCCAGGATCGCAATTGCCTAGGACCAGTGTATTCCAAGACCTGTCTTGTTTTGCCCTTCTCTGGAACACATTTGAGGTCCTTTTCTGGTGAGTCCCTCCACCACCGGCAAGTGGACACTGGAGTGGAGTATCCGTGCTAACTAGTTAGAGCAGCGTTTCTCTACCAGTGGTTTGGGTACCACCAGTGCTACTTGAAGTGGTGTCTGGTGGTACTCACAGGACCCCCAGGCCCTGCTGCTTGGCAGCAAGACCAGGAACGCAACACCACAAATAGCAGTAGGAGGCTTGGCTCTGCGGGCAGAGCTCCAAAGCCTGCTTTTCCAAACTTGAAAAAGCTTTCCCATCCACGCTGAAGCCTCTTACTGCTGTTTGTCATGTCACATCTGGCCTCTCTTAACTGGCGATGACATCATCAGCAGAAACTTCTAGCGGGACTTCCAATCGGCAGACCATGTGGAGTGGTACGGCAGGGGACAATCATTGAGAAGCACTGGGTTAAAGCATGCATCAACTACAACAGGCTTAAAAGAACGGGCTTTCCACCCCTCCAGTACTTTTCTCTTTCCAAAAGATGGCGCAAACAGTTTTATACGTGAATATGTATTTGAAAAAATACGGGAATGTGTAAGGGATGAGGTAGAGAAGAGGATAACCCAAGTTAGCCATGCGTAGTTCTGCTGTGTCAGGTCGCTTAGAGAGAGATTGTGACTCAGCAGTAAAGCACGTGTTTTGTCCAGCTGTCAACCCTTGGTGTCTCTAAGTAAAGGCTAACTCAGTGGTTCCCAGACTGGTGGGTTGTGACCCACAAGCTAGGAAAGCACGGCCCTATGTCCCTTTAAGGGCTGGGAGGAGGGAAGGCAGCAATGCGAACCCCAGGATTGTGCTGCTGCCAAGGACGGAAGAGTTTCCACTTACTTCCAACCAGTGCTGAGTCCTGGGAGGTTTTGGAGATCCTGTGCGGGGTTCCCCAAGCCTCTGGTTGGCAACCTTCAGTCTCGAAAGACTATGGTATAAGCCTACAGCACCCAGTGTTCCCAGGCGGTCTCCCATCCAAGTACTAACCAGGCCTGACCCTGCTTAGCTTCCAAGATCAGACGAGATTGGGCATGTGCAGGGTAACAGTTGCCTCTGTACATATGAAAAATAGGGAAAAAACAAGCACTTCTGGTTTTGTTGTGCAAACCAGAAGTGCTAGTTCCCCCCCCCCTATTTTTACAGAGGCTTGGGGAGCCCTGCAGAGGGTTCCCCAGTGTGCCAGGAGCTCCCAGGATTTCAGCACTGGCTGGAGGTAAGTGCTGCAATCCTCCCGCCCCAGCAAATACTTATGTGGTTCCCTCCTCCTAAGGAGGACTTTGGGAACCACTGGGCTAAGTGGATTAGGGAAGGCTTCTGCCTGAGGCTCGGGAAAGCCATTGCTAAGTCAAAGCAGGCAGTTCAGGGCTAAAGAGACCAATGGTCTGAGTCAGGTTATGGTAGCATAGCTTATTTGATGGTATAAGTGAAACGTAGGCTGCAATCCTAACCATGCTTTCCGGAGAGTCAGCCCCATTGAACAGAATAGGACTTACTTCTGAGTAGACCTGGTTAGGATTGTACTCATGGGAAGTTAAATTTCAGCAGTAGCATAGCCAGAGGGGGTGGTGGTGGTGCAGTAAGTATTGCAGGTGCCACAACGTGCCATGTAAGTGGTCCCTCCCACTCACCATTGGGGCAGCAATGGCAATGCGCTTTCGCTCGCCGAATGGCAAGTGCCTGTGGATTGCCGATGCTGCCCCGATGGCTCTGACAACGAGCAGAAGGGTCCACTTTCACATTGCCTGTAAGACTTTCTGCACTGCCCCCTCCTCTGGTTACGCTCCTGAATTCCAGCAACATCTACTGTCAAAATCAAAATGGCGTTGCTCTGTTTCGACCCAGGCCATTTACCTCCAGGCCTCCCAGACTTTTATTTCCCAGCAAGCGCGGTCCCAATCCGGTTGATTACCAGCAGTGCTGCGACACAGCCCACCGCATGGTTTTACCTTGGCTTGTTCTCCACCAGAGCTCTGTCTTTGCGTCCAGACCGGTTCGGCAATCTCTACTGCTCGTCAAAGCATCTGACAAAATATATGTGGCATTGGTCTTCACAGCCATGCTAAAATTATTGACTCTCTTCAGCCATTCTGGTCTTCTTAGCTTTACCGAAACTTTCTTTACCTTCCCCTTCTTTGTTGTTGTTGTTGCCAGTGTACATATATTCAATATGAAAGAAAGGTAAAGCACTCCTTGCTGCCGCACCAATTACTGCATATTAATGGCAGGATGGTCTGCATATGTCTGAGCTGGGAAGCAGAAGGTTAATAGACGAACAGCACCAGAAGATCCCATTTATCAGTTTCTATTTATCTCTCCTTGGGAGGTGGCAGGTTTACAGTAAATACCTTCTGTCCTCCTAATTTCCTAATGATGGGAATAATGATGGAGAATGGTGAAGTCATTAACTGGGACAGCCTCTGTGTATCACTCTGTCAACTGCATCTCTCCAAGACCTGCAATGAAAAGTGATGGGGCCCAGCTGTTCACCACGTTCTGCGCTCCTCCCCCATCCCCCTTACTCCAAGCCCCCAATGGTAAGTGCAGAGAATAGACACCCCCCTTTCCAAATAAATGACAGGTGGTAGTCAAAGGAGAGAGATGTTATCCTAAGTGTCTTTGTTCTTAAACACCCTTGGAAGAGCTGCTCACAGTGAAGAGAGTTCTTTAAATTTGGGCGGACAAAACAGTTACTATGCTGGAAAGTTATTCTCCAAGGACTGAGGATACTGTTACTCGCTGTCTACGGTGTTGGGTAATTGATCGCTAATTAAAATGAATGGGGCCTGCAAGGGGTGTATTAATAATGTGGGAGACATCAGATACCACACTTGAGACAATGCTACTGGGCTTTCTTTGCTATCAGTAGTTAAGCTGCATTTTTTCCCCCAACTTTTGCTAAAGCAGTAGTCACAAATGTCAAGGCAATGACAACAGGATTTTAGATTTCTCAACATCCAGTGTCAGTAAACACATACCATCGTTCTCTGCTAGCATATCAGTTAACGGTAGTGCAGAGGAACCAAGGTCAGAGAAGGTCAGTGATGGCAACACAGGACCACAAGTGTGGTTGAAAGCAAATCCAGAACATTTGATTAACTTTGTTTGCATGTGTTGGAAGAGGTGGAATCAATTGTGTTCATTGTTTAAGTTGCCACAGGGAATTGTTCAGGATCACAAAGCAGGCTAGAAATAAGATACATAGTCAAGTGGATGTGACACAAATCACAATGGCTTGAAGGACTCATAGACTCTCAAAGGCTATTAATCAGAATCATTGTCTATCTTCTGTTGCAAGGGTGGACAAAAACAGATAGGGGGACATTTTGCACACTTATTACATTTGCAACAACATGGCACCTATTTAAGAGACTGATATGTACTATATAGATGCTAGAGGGCATACAAGTGACTGAAACACTGACTGAAACACAAGTGTATACACACTCCAGCTACCAGCTTCTGGAGATTTCAGTTCTTCAGGTTAGGCTGCAGTTTTATCAAACTTGCAAATACTTTTTAAAGTCGTGCCTTCCTCAATCCTTGTTTCTGTTTTTCGACTCGGGACCATTTTAAGGACTGAGTTGATTCAACTCTTTAAGCACTAGTAGACATTTTGTATGTTTCTTCTCTTGTATGGTCACCGCCAAAATTACACTTTCAAAAATGTTATTGCTCTTGATCTGGTTCTGTACATCATTCATTCCTCTGACTGTATATCCCCGACACTGACACGCGCTAAATCGCATTGTCAGTCATCCTCTCGTTTGAATAATTTATTAATCCCAGCACCCACACCTGCTATTTATTTAGGGTATATTTTTCCTATTACCTTTATAAATCTTTATTCAGATGGTAGGAGAAAAGATGAGTGCAGGCTAAGGACAGAGGCCTAGTTGAAGGGTTTCGGCCCCTGTCAATGTGTTTGCACAATACGGGGAGATCAGGACTGCTTTGCAAGTAAATCAGCTACTGAGCTGTAATGGCTACAAGACGGGCAGCCCAATCTTAAACCAGTGGGATGGATGTGTATGCTGTCGTAAATGTGCTGTAAAGCATGTTTTGACCATGCAAAGGCCACTGTCACCAGTGGAGAGGGATTGGAGTAGTGCTTGCCAATCAGGGTAAGTCCTGTGCCAGGTGATGGGGTCTCCTTGGGGTAAAGGAACATACCTAATGTCAAGCTTCTCAGGCTTTATGGGTTTACTTGGAGCCATGTCAGCTAACTCACTGTTACAGAGCCGGGTAGCCCTGTATAGGACTTTCAGGCCTGGAACAGGATGGGGGTCAAGTGAGGAGGCGGGGTGAGAAAGGGGATGTGGATGGAGGGGGTATTTTGGAGTGGGCAGAGGGCAGGGGGAGGATGGTGCAGGCCCAGGAGGGGGCAGAAATGGCAGAGGAGACCTCCATTGCATTCTGACCCCACATCCTGTCCCAGGCTTGAAAGTCCTATACAGGTCTACTTGGTTCTGCAACAGCGAGTTAGCTGACGTGGCTCAAGGAAACTCATAAAACCTGCTGGGGCTTGAACATTGGGAATGTTCCCTTATGGCAAAGAGACCTCTGGCTGCCTCCTTGCCCACGCAGTGGCCATTTTGGTACCACTGTATCACTGTGCAGACAGCCCAGTTAGAATTGGGTTGTGAGCTACAAGTGAGAAAGTTCGCAATTCCTGCCTCTCACTAGGGCAGTAGCCTCTCTCAGTCTCAGGCCTGACTGGGTAAGAACACTTACTCATAAGGATTCTAACAGTATAATACATGGGAAGCACTTGAAAGCATTATATAAATGCTAAACACCATTAGTTCAGCCTGCCCAAACATAATCATCTGTGGCCTTAAAGAGAACAAGAATGATGTTTTATGAAGCTTTCAAGGTTGGTCACCTGGGCAGGGCTGGCCCAAGACATTTTGGCGTCGGAGGCATGAAATCCACCACAGACAAGGAAGGCGCCTCTCCCCCCAGACAACCACAGAGGCCCTTGAGGCAGCTAACGGCTGAGTGCATATAACATTTATTAAAGCAATGAAAACATTAACAGCATCAGAGAGACGAACAGCAAAAGTGGAAAGGGAGGGAAGTCACACTGCATCAGGCATGCGCTGAAAGTCCAGAACCTTGCTCAGCAATGCAATTAAGATTTTTAAGGCGCAATCCTAACCAGCTTTCCTGCACCAAGGTCAGGGCAATGCAGCTCCGAGGTAAGGGAACAAACATGCCCTTACTTTAAGGAGGCCTCCGTGATTGCCCCCACTCCCCAGCTGCAGCATGCAGCACATGCCCCATTGGCACAGCCAATGCTGGAAAGTTGGCTATCCAATTTTCCAGCACTGATGCACCCATGCTTAACAGGGGATGTGTTGCATCCTGCGGTGGGGGGACAGTCACAGAGGCCTCCTCAGGGTAAGGGAACATTTGCAGCTGCTTTGGGGCTGTGTTGGCACTAGAAAGTTGGATAGGATTGGGCCCTTCATGTCATTCCTTATGATGCAGGGCGGGGTGGGGTGGGGGGAAGTCATATCAGGAGACCCCAAATTTCACAAGATGATGCCACATTTTCTTGAACGGTTGCACTTTGCATCATTTCATACTGCATGAGAATGGGCAGAAGTGTCATAGCAGAGACTATGTCTTCTTACATGTTATGTTCAAACTGTTAAGTGCTCATCTTTTATTGGAAGAATCAGATTTCTGAGATTTTATAGGCAGATTTGTATGTTGGTGGGCATTTGTGTGAAGAAGGAACGAGACATTTTAGTTTCCATTCACTGAGTGTATGACTCTGAACGAAGAAAATTCATTTGCAGGCAAAAAGTCAGGCAATCCCATGAAAAAAAGGCCACTGAACCATACTAGATCTATTTAACACAATTTCTTCAAGTCCACATTGCATGCAGCAGAGTTTTTTTTTATTACAACTGACAGCCTCCTGACCCTCTTGAGGAGATGAGAGTTGCACAGTGCCGTAATTGGAGCAGTCTGAAATTTTCATTTAAAAACAATTTTTTACACCATGCACCATTCCAACACTGTGCCGGGCCAAAAGAAAACCAGAAAGCCATGGAAATGGCTCAGCTAGGACTTTTACCCCTGGGAAAAGCTTTCCCTGGGCAGGGTGTTTCTGACATGGGGGAGTAAAATGCGCCGAGCAGCTTCCAGATCTGATCGACACATTACACAGGATGTAACAGTAAAATTCTGAATTGTATCGCTTCAGGCTGCAGGTGGGAGGGTTATATATTTATGCATGTTTTTCTATATAAAAGTTCTCCGCAGGTAGAAAATTAGCACATCAGGGAGTCAGCTAAACAAAGCCTTTTTCCATGATGTTTCGATTTACCAGCTGCAGGAAGGAAGCACTCCTTTTCTAATTTATTTAACAGTTAGCTACCTTGAACGTTTAAATTGTGAAGGGCGACAATTTTATATAAATTGGCCCAAGCCCCAACTCATAAAGAGAGATTCTGAAACCTTCTTGCAATCAGGGCCATTAACACTGTCTCAAAAAAATCCAGAATTATCTAGTGATCGCCGATAGTTTCTCTGCTTGACAGCTATTTGTCTTTTATTTGGGTTGTTTTGTTACACTGCAGAATGATTTCATTACTCTTCAGCCCTGCTAATGGCAAGGAAAAAAAAAGACTCTCGTGCGGTTATTTGTGATTAACCATTCTTCACTGGATAAACCATCCATGACGCAATTGAGACCTTGACTCTTGAAGGCTTGGCCACAATGCTCAATAGAGTGTGTGTACAGCTTTTGCAGAGGTAACCACTGTAAAATATCAGTGACACCACAAGAGCATCATGGCTCCCTGTTATGAATTCACTTGTCAGTCCTTTTCCGCAGACCCTTGACGTGCGACGCGCACCCACAGATTCCGGCAGCCAAAGTTGCTTTGCTCCAATGCGCCGACGCCACGGAAAATCTGCAGGGACGCCTTTTTCATCGCTGAATCTTTGCAGGATTTTGGCTAATGGCTGGAAGGGCATCAATGCAAAACTCCCCATTAGAGCAACCTCTGCCTTTTTTCTGAGTGCCTGCACGCTAATAGACTTAAACAAAGGAGGAAGCAAAAAAGAAACGGAAATGCTTCTTCCCTGGTTCAGGTTGGCTGGCTTGCCCAGATCCTAGCCTGAGGCTGAAAAGCAAGGAAGCCGAGAAGGCGGAAAATAAACAAGGAACGTCTGAGAACGCAAGCTGTGTGGAGATGCGCATCGAACATGTCAAACTTCTTCTGCCCCCTCCAGCTGTTTCTATGTGACTCCAATGGGTGGAATGGTTGAGACTGAGTAGTGGAGTGCCGAGGTGAAGTTTGTTTGCCGTCCTTTAGATGAAGTAGAACTCTTTGGAATTCTTAAAACAGGTAGGTTGGCTACCTTCAGTCTCGAAAGACTATGGTATAAGCCTACAGCACCCGGTATTCCCAGGTGGTCTTCCTTCTAAGTACTAACCAGGCCTGACCCTGCTTAGCTTCCGCGATCAGACGAGATCGGTCATGTGCAGGGTAACAGTTGCTGCATAAAACAGGAATACATAAAACAGGAATGCATAAAACAGGAAACAGGGCTTATTCGTAGAACAACTTGTGAAAAGAGATGTGTGTTTGTTCATGAGGGGCGGGGTCCGAATCAGTGGCATTCCTGGCTGTTCTGCTTCCTTGGGGCCATCCCTTTAAATGCTGCCCGCCCACCTGACCTGGAAGTAATTGTGGTGATGTAATGATATCACCACAATTACTTCCAGTATGCCTGAGCAGTTACCCACCGCGCAGAGCAGCCACCCTGTTTTATGTAGTGTATGAGCTGACTACTCTTGAGTGATGCACGACCGCTCCAAGTGGCCATGAAAGTTAGAAAGTGCAGGTGTGCTGCCCAGGGACACTGGCCCCCTGTTCCCCCCAGGTACGCTAGTGGTCTGATCCAGGGATGTCAAACTCATTTCAGGCAGAAGGCTGAAGTTAGCGTTCATGGTGCTTGCTGAGGGCCAGAAGTGATGTCATTAAGCAGATGATGGCCAGAAATAAGCATTTTATTTGCACACAGAAACTCATTAGCTGCAAGTGAGACAGGAGAGAAAATGTACAAATCTAGTTCATATTTTCAAGATGTGAGAGAGCCCAATTATAACGGGGGTCATATTAATTGCTTCTGGGGCCCACATTTGACCCACATTCCTTATGTTTGACACCCCTGGTCCAATGTATGGGGCCATTTCTTATGTTCATTTATTTACTCTGTTTGTATGATCCAAACTGATCAACTCTACTGGCCTCTTGTGTCATTGGATCCCTGCACTGTTGGTAGCTGAAATGACATCTTCTGGGCATCTATATTGGTGCCATTGTAGCACAACAGGAAAGGCCATGAGCACCCCACTCTATTTATAAAGTTAGGTGCTTGGGCAGCGCTGCTAAAAGCCCCATTTGGAGGCCTCAACCTGGCACCGAATGTGGTAAGCCTTTTGCTTGTAATCCAGCAGCAGCTGAGGTGGTCAAGTGTTGGCAATCAACAGGTACGAGCTCCACCATAAACTGAGGATAGGCAGAGTCTCTGTCAGCAAAAAAAGTCATGCTAAGTGGCTCTAAAATTGGTACAGTAAATGTCATTCTAGTCCCTCTGGAGATGCCTGTGCCCTTGGGGTAATCTGCGGCTGCCAGTTTGATGGTACCATCTGAACTGGCCTTGTCAGAAGTCACTGTCGAGCAGGGAGCAAAACTACAAAGGAAAGGAGATGAAGAGAACATAAGGCAATACACATTAGGATTGAATCTCTCCCAAGGGTCTAGTTAATTTTAAGTTTCTTTGTTAACAGTTTCATAGTGTATTAGTCTTTGACCTTGCTGGGCTCACTGGAGACTCTCTTGCAGATATCCTCTCCTCTTTCTTACTCTCTGCTTTTAATTTTCTCTGAGATTAATAAAGATGCTGAGAGCTCCTGGAGGAATTAGTGTCATACAAAAATTTTTTTTTTTAAAAATGTCTTGTCCCTTTTTACCATCACTGATAGAGGATTATGGATATCTGCAAGGTAGATGTACCTTGAGTTGGAGCAAAGGATCATCAAGCAGCTGCCCAAAGACACAAGATGGCACAATTGCAGGCTCATTGACTTGCCCCTGTTACCCTGCACATGCCTGCTCTTGTCTGATCTCGGAAGCTAAGCAGGGTCAGGCCTGGTTAGTACTTGGATGGGAGACCGCCTGGGAATACCGGGTGCTGTAGGCTTATACCATAGTCTTTCGAGACTGAAGGTTGCCAACCAACCAACCATGACTTGCACACTGTGGGCTGTACATGAGAGATGAGCAACCAGAGACATGGGACAAATTTGGCTGTGGAGGGCCAGCAACTGATTCACCAATCAATGGTACTCCGTCCTTTTGCCTCCTGGTCCTAGTTCCATTCCCTCTGTTGGGTGACTCAGGTTCCCACTTCCTGGGTGGCTCTCCCTAATTCATACAGGAGCAACTCAGCAAGCAAGGTTTCAAACAGCAGGGGAATGGTCCAGCAAAGTAACTGCCTGGCCCACAGAGCTGATTCAGATGATGTGTGCATCAGCAGCTGCTAGGTACCAAATGAGTAGCTGCTACCGCACCCTCTCCTGAAGAATCAGTACGGTCCTGACCTAGATCACAAATCAGTCTGAGTTGCCTCCTCCTAGTTAAGCTGCAGGGATGGGAGACTGCTGGAGTGGCATCACCATACGTCCTGGGCTGTGAGTCTGGGGTACTAGGAGTGATTTTGGAGGATCTGGAGCTGAGGGAGATGGGACCAGTTAGTAGGCATCAAGGCCCCCAAATCAGCAGTATAGCTATATTGGACTTTGATAGGCAGAGGTCTCAGGGAGATTTCTCATGGCCTAATCCTATGGGCCACTCACAACAGCAGATCTAGTGATCCACTGCCGTAAGATTCTTGCAGTGGCACAAACATTGCGCTGCAGTTGGGCACGACAGAGCCACCAAAAGATACGGCCTGTTGGCGCGCACTGTCCGGATGCTCCAACAGTCCTGCTAAGGTGATGGAGGGGGCAGCTTGTGAGCCATTTGGGGAAGGATCAGGTGGACAATAGGCTGAACCAGGGGGCAGTTGGAATGAGTTGGATCTCAGCAGAAGTCATGCATGCCTGAGCTTGGATGGGATCCCTCTCCTCCTCTGAGATCTTGTCCAGATCTGGTCTGGTCCCTACAGGAAGGTGTTGGGGCACAATAGATGCTAAATCCATATTTATTTCCATACTCATGCCTCTTTCAGGACTGGTTGAAATAGGAAGGTATGAGACAATCCTCTCTATCCTTGGAGCAATGGGAGAAGATAGGGTAGTGGCTAGACGTTCAATGAGTGGCCAGCCAATGCTTTCCTGCAACCACTGTGGGTTTGTAGCCTGATATTTCTCCCCTGGAACCACGCCTTCATCTGGACTCTCCTGCTGCCGTCCTACTGGCGGTGCTGCCCCTGTGTTTCTGAGGCTCCTCTTTCTGTGTGTGTTCGGTTTCGCTCAGTGCCCTTGCAGCAAAGGCAATTCATTTCTCCACTCCTGTGGGCATCTGGGAGACGGCCTACTCCCATCCCATATGGGCATGTGATGCATGCCAGTTGCATGGGTAAATCACATTAACAATACAGTGGCCAACAAGAAATTTGAATCAGACCTCAGCAGTTCCGCTATCCCTCTTACATAAGAACATAAGAACAGCCCCACTGGATCAGGCCATAAGCCCATCTAGTCCAGCTTCCTGTATCTCACAGCAGCCCACCAAATGCCCCAGGGAGCACACCAGATAACAAGAGATCCTGGTGCCCTCCCTTGCCTCTCTTGGGTCCCCTCCCCAGTATTGATGTAATCATATCAGCAGTAATAGTTAAGAATAAACCATTACTGAATCCTGCAGCTTCTACTTTTGTTATGATGTTCCTAAGCATAGAGTAGCCTATGCAAGGACACCAGGAAAATTTCAAAGGTTTCTAATCTCCGAATTCTGTGCTGTATACAGCCCTGGACTGTATACAGTTCATTGACAAAAGGCAGACCCATTTGTGGTTCCTACAGCCCAGCTGCCTGGATTACCTTATTATATGCAACTTATGAAAGGGAACCAAATATGTACATGTAAAGGGATCCAGAGTAGCTTTGCCAGGTTCAAGAAGGTAAGTGCCAGTGATGTTAGTGGTATATTCACAGAAGCCACTAGGTGGCACTGTGCATGGAAGTATAACTACTCATGTGAATAAAACTTATTTCATGAAGTTCAGGTTCTCGGTTAATGTTACTTGATGCCTGAGTAGGGAGTCACTACAGCGTCTATGGAGCATAGCAGGTCCCACAGACAGATAAAGAGACACAGCTAGAAGCTCAAGGAACTCTTGCTTTCCAGCTGCAATTATTGTTGCATCTCATCCCGAAGGCTAAGCACTCCATTAGCTCCACATTGCACTTCTTTTGAATCATATATTAAAAGGACTCTTTCCCTCATTCAGGATAGAATCCAGATTCTTTGCTATGGATGAGAAGTTTGGTATTGAAGACTTGTGTTAGTCAAGACCAAGGAAGACTTGGAATCTTGCGGGACCGCTAACTGCTATCTACCAGATGCAGTGGTGTAGCCACAGAGGGGTCAGCATGGTAAGTACCAATGGTACACAAGGCTCCTGCAGTACACACCACCTCCCCTTGTAGCTATGCCACTGACCGGATGTATTAGGGAGAGCTGAAATTGCTACAGCTCTCTCTGACAAGTAATGTCAGAACCACAGCAGTTTTTATCAACCCACATTTGGACTGGTCTACTCTGTGGAGTCCAGAAACAGATCCCAAAACAACTTGCATTCCATGCATGGTGAATAAGGCCCAGTCTTGATCTCAGAAGCTAAGCAGGGTCAGGCCTGGTTAGTACTTAGATGGGAGACCGCCTGGGAATACTGGGTGCTGTAGGCTTATACCATAGTCTTTCGAGACTGAAGGTTGCCAACCATAGGTGTAATCTATACACAGCTGTTTTCCTGATCTGCTACTTTGCCCTGGCAAGACTTTGTGTTTTGCTCATGAAGAATCATTCAGACATGTGACTGAGAACCTGTAGTGGATAAAGAACATCAGCCTTGGACTAGGAGGCCCTGACTTGAACTTCTCACTGAGCACACCATGCACAGGCACCTCTCACCCTAACCTACCTCTCAGGTTAGGTCACCCTAACCTACCTCTCAGGGTTGTGGTTGTGAGGATAAGCTGAACAAAACCATCATGTGCCACCGTGGGATAGATTTTCCCGCCATCATGCTACCATAGTGCAGCCCCAGGAGCGGTGTGCTGGGGGCTGTCTCCAAGGTTCTCTTTTGCCACCCAGCAACTAGCCCACTGGCTATGAAATTCAGGTGAGACCCTGATATTTGTGCAGGTTCTGACCCTGTAGATACTGGGGTCCACATGTAAAGCGCTTTAAAAACAAAAAAGGTGCCAAAATTGGGGCTCCTACAATTTTGCAAACAAACCACAGTGTTTCCTAGCCTGTGGAGCTGTTTTTAACCCTAAAACAACCACTTTTGAATCGCACAGAGGTTCCTGTCTTCTTCCAGGCTTGTCCCAGAATGCATCACTGTTTTTAAAAAAGCACTTAGATGTGGACTTCGGTATCTGCTGCATCTGTGTTGCGTCAAATCCGCAGATGCTGGACTGGAGGTCCACTGTAGTAGCTGGAAAAGTCATAGCAGATGGAAGGATCAGCTGCCTGCACTGACCTGAGATTTAAGTCGGACCTATCCTTAAATTTTCCCATTTGGTCTCACCAGCTTGGTTGAATGACTAGCCAAGGTACAATAAAGACAAGCAGAGCGTGGGACGTAAATTACAAGCCATTGTCTTTGTGCTTTACATGCCTAATTTGTTTACCACCTCCGTTAGCATCCCGGCAAACCATTAAGCTTCTGCTGGGGTCAGAGGGTAAACAGCTCACATCCAAATGACTTGTCTCTTAGTTTCGCATCAACCATGATCGAACTTCCGAAGATCAGCGCTAAGATCAAGGGGTGGGTGGGGAGCAACTACAACGGTTCCGTTTGTGGCGCACTGGTGAGAAATTAAGCCTATCCGTGGAATTAATGCCATTAACAATTTAGGGTTAATTTATTGTCAGCATGTTTGCAGTTGTAAAAAGGGAGAGCGTATATGTAGGTCGGGGAGTTGGCAGTCTGACTTCCAATTAAGTGGAATTTCAAAGGGCATATATTCTTGGGGGGGTGGGACTTTTTTTTCTCTTTCTGGAAGCATGCTATTCTGAAAGGTCAGGTTTCTCAATGAACTAATGCCAACCATCTATACGACTCATGATGTCTAATGAGCATTTTATGCTGCTTCATTAAAGTGTCTTCATGCAAAGTGTACAAAAATTCTCGGGCTGAGCTTGGTCTGGAGTTCCCTTCAGCTAGGGTGCTGAAGGAAAAGTTATAGGCGTGATTTTTTTTTTGACATAGCACACATTAGATTTGTTTGGCCTAGGCTTCCCAGAATCCCAGTTGGTCCATCCGTGAAGCCAGCTATCAAAAGTGTGGTCTTCCTGGCCTCTGGCTCTTTGGCCTCTTGCCACTTGGGCCAGCCTCCCTGCTCTCTTGGTGGCACAAAAGTGCTTTACGGCACTTTCTTGATACCGTTGAGCTGGCGCAAGCTGGCCCAAGTCCTTTCCTGGATTGCGCCAGTAAACAAGTAATTTGGCCCTGTATTGTTGTTTTAAAGGTAAAGCAGCTACAAAGGCGATCAGGATCAGGACTGCAGCATGGTTGGAGGTGGTGGGTATTTTTAACCCTTTCCTCTTGCATCATGATCCTGGTGAAAATTGCGGTCCAAAGTTGCTACTAGCCCCAGTAAGGACATTTTAATTGGTGCCAATGGAAGCTTCCCTCCTGGGGCTCATATTGCGTTCACTTACCCTTCCGATAAACAGAGACACTCAAAATAAACAAGATCTTGGGAACGTGGTCCAGTAGGAAAAAAAATATATGGCAAAATCAACATACAAAAAGATGGAGTGCAAACCGCACTACACTTTGGATGATAGCCGGCAAAGACATACCATTGGGACTGATGAGACTGGCTCTGCTAACAAGGCCATTTTCAACCTCCCCCTGTTCATTCCACAGAAACTGACACTACCCAGTGGACAAGGCAGCGAGCATCATTATGGCATTTCTGATGAGCGCTGTTAAGCACACACCTAGCACGGCAATGTATGAAGCCCTTCAGCGCCACTGGTTTTAATTGCTTCCAGGCAATAACGATCCATAAAAGACACACAGACATCCAGTTCTTCATTTTGCATCTTGAACAATATTTTTGCCAGAGTCTTCACTGGTGATGGACGGCGGCAAAAATGAGTTAATCTTTCTGGTAATAGCAGGTGCAAAAACAAGTCTTTCTTGGATGACGTTTGCTTTCGGAGTTCAGGGCTCTTTGCAAGCTCTTCCTTCAGAACGTCTTATCCAGTGCACAGACAGTGAAGTGGAATCGCACCTGCTGGCACCTATAGCTCTGAAGTTGGCATGCTCTTATCTCTATATCTGTGCATTGAATGAGATGTCAGCAAGGAGGGATCTGGGTACAAAAGCTCTCCAGACCAGTGGGAATCCTGAGCAGGCAGGCCCTCTGTTGGCATGGAGAGTCTCCGCGACAGCTCAGTAAGTGAGGACTTCACTGACTGATGTTCCACTTGGTGCATTGAGCTAGGACATGGGCCAACAAACCACAGCCCATGGGCCAGATCTGGTGCGCCAGAGTAATGATTCCGGGCATGGTGCAGCAGTGGAGAAAGCTTACTGTTCTCTGCCACAGCCAGCAGTTTTTGCACTTGATGTTCACATAGCTACATGCTGGTCAGCTGATTCCCCAGAAAATTGCACCAGAAAGTTCTGTGCCTGGATTTCCTGGGGGGGGCGGGTGGAGTGGCTGTGTGAAGATTGGGTTCAAAAACTTCTGGCTGCAGAATTGTAATGCTTTGCCACTGTTGTACCACATCCAGAATTCTTATTCTGGAGCCTCTTGGGCCATGGGGTGGAGATAAGTCAGAGAGGCATTCTCATGCTGCCCACTTCACTAGTACTATCTTCCCCCTCCAGTATACATATGGGGGAGTGACACCTGCATGTCCCTAATATCATTCCATGATTGCTCAGTAGTTCAGCTCTCTTGGTATGCTAGGCTCACATCTATGTGGTTGGAGGCCTAGGCCACAAATTGCTTTGAAAGCCCCCCCCCCATTTTACCAGTGGCAATTTATTTATTTAACAGATTTATATACTGCTTTCTCTAAAACCCAAAGCCGTGTACAACAGAAAAAATAAGCATTCAAAATGGAAGCATGAAGAATAGGGTGGGGAGATGGCGATTCAACCAACACCAGTCCCAAGGCCTCCCTGGTACATGGTCTTGGTCTCAGAGTTCTCTGGATCCGTGCAGAGAGTTTTTGCGCATTTACGGAGTGAAAGCACCAACCTGTCTGAAGAATTCGGCAGAAGGTTCTGAGTGCGTCCATCTGTAGCATTTGGTTTTGTCATGAAAAAAGTAGAAGCCTGGCAAAAAGCAAGCGACATGTATCATCTTGCCTGGGTGCTGGCTATCAAAGGATGGCATTTCAGAAGACAGGCAAACCCTCCCCCCCACCCCGCTTCATTTCAGGGAACTAGCAGAGGATGCCCAGTTCTTTTACCATCTGTTTATATTCCTAGCCACCTCTTCATGTTGTGCCAAAGTTCTTTGGGCTTTCAACAACAACAACAAAAAAAACCCAGCCTGCCTGAATGTGAAATCAGAGCCCCTGTTTTTGTATGCATAGCACTCTCTGTGGGCTAGTTCACAGACACATGTACCTCACTCAGTGGTGCTATGTTTGACGATGACTGGCAACTCTCTCCATTGTACCAGCCCTCTCAATATACTGTGAGATATTCTGGACGTTTTGTCTGTGGCATGATCTGGGGGGGGGATGGGGGTGTCAAATTCACACAGCCACATCAACAGTCATCCAGTGACGAGCATGAATGTGTGAATCGAGTTCAGGTCCCTCTTAACTGGCTGCCCACTAAGTTTGTTCCAGTGGCATAGCTTGAGGGGGTGCAAAACACTAAGTTTTGCAGGGAGCCTCACTGCAGAATGCAAAGGGCCTTTGGCATACCCCTCCATTTTGCTCCCACCGCCTGGAATGGCTTCGAAGGGGATGGGAAGGGGCCTCTTGCGTGCTGCGGTGAGGGTCCCTGCAAAATTTAGTGCTTTGTACCCCTTCTAGCTATGCCACTGGTTTGTCCCCAAGAGTTGTCATCACCCAAAGCAAATTCTGATGCAGATTCGGAGGCTCCTCCCTTAGGCAAAACTTCCAGGACGTTTTGAGGGAAGCACAAAATTTTGATACTACTAGTGAGCTATTAGGTATATTTGAGCCTATGGGCTGCATATCCTGAAGCTAGGATTCTTATATCTTCAACATCTCAGAAGAAATAAATATTGCTTTCACACTATGAACACTGCAACCACACTAAGAACATAAGAGCCCTGCTGAATCAGGCCAAAGCCCATCTAGTCCGTCTTCCTAAACCCCACATCAGGTGAGCCATCAGATGTCTCAGGGAGCACTTAAGATACTTGTATCCTGTTGCCACTCTCTTGCATCTGAAATTCAGGTATAGCCTACTTCTAGAGCCAAGAGAGAGATCTTGGGGTGTTGGTGGACAGCTAGATGAAAGCGCTGACCATGTGTGTGGTGGTTGTGAAGGCCAATTCCATGCTCGGGATCTTTAAAAAAGGGATTGAGAATAAAATGGCCAATTTTATTATGCCATTGTACAAATTGATGGTAAAGCCTCTTGACCCATCACAGACAGCTTGGAATCCATTAGCATATATGTGAAGTTTTGATTTCTAGCTCCAATGGTCCTCACTTTATGCTTACTTAAATTGAAGCACGTCTGCTCATTCTCCCAGTTTGGAGAGATCCTTCTGGAGCTCTTCACAATCCCTTCTGGTCTTCACCATCCAGAAAAGTTTAGTGTCAACTGCAACTTGGCCATCTCGCTACTTATCCCTTATAGCTCCAGGTCATTTATGAACAAGTCAAAAAGCACCAGTTCCAAAGCTGATCCTTCGGGCACGCTGCTTTTAACCTCTGTCCATTCTCTTATTTATAACTGAGCTACGTAGGTCCATTCTGGGATGGAAGTACAAGTTTTATGAAAGAGGCTCTAAGGGTGCAATCCTAATCCCTTATATGTTAGTACTTTCCAGCACTGGCATAGCGGTGCCAATGGGAAATGTGCTGCATCCTGCAGTAGGGTGTCACTCACGGAGGCCTCCTCAAAGTAAGGGAATGTTTGTTCCCTTACCTCAGAGCTGTATTGCCCTTATGTCAGTGCTGGAAAGCACTGACATAAGGGGTTAGGATTGCGCCCTAAGGTAAATCCCTGGAATCTACAGTAGAAGGTGTTGGAAAAGGCCACTGTCTGACACCCAGGAGAGCCACAGCCAATCAGAACTGACAACTGTAAGCGAGATGAACATACTCTAGGTTTGTTTGCTCCATTATAAGGCAGTTTCATATAGATAGCTGCTTCCATAGTAAGTGTGACTTGACCCGAATTTGGAGTTTTGCGCAGAAGTTGTTCCAAATGATCTTTTCTGAACTGTTAGCTTGGTTGTCAGTTAGCCATGTTCACTGGACAGCTTCAATACTTCCATTTGGAACTGGGCTGAGCCTGGTTGATCAAAATCTTTTTGGACAGACACAAAGCAAGGCTCACACCCCCCCCCCCCCAATGTGCATCTGCTCTGCCCGTTAGGCAGAATTTGCATGGCGAGCACAAATAGCAGCGTGTCACGGCCCACTGCTGGCTTGCGTAGAGTCATTCGTTTAATCGCTCCGCTCTGCAGCCTTTCAAAGAGGGCCACGCAGTATTTCATATTGAGCAAGACAAATAAGAAATAAAGAGGCTGCTATGTTAAGGGGAAAAAAAGGTGACACGCTCCCTTTTAATGCCTGGCAAAGCAATAGTTTCTCGAGTGTAAAAAATGGCAACGTCATTGCATGAACAAGGAGGAGGGGAATGGCACAAAAGAGGATCTGTCAGTATATATTGCTTGACATTGTCTGGTTGCATCGAGGGGTGCGTAGAACAGGGAAGGCTTTCGAAAAAGACAAGCCTCTCTACCAGTTAAGAGGTTGCCACATGGCTGGCTTTTAAAATCTTTCGGTTCTGTCTGTATTTCAACATCCCAATGGCTGAGATAATACCTTTGATACATTTTGAATACTCTGTAAAAGTGGTGGTGGATGCAGGGATTTTGTGATGGTGATGAAGCCCCTGACACAGATTAGCTGAGATGCCTGAAAGTCCCAGGCAGGCATATGGAGCCTTTGGCTGCCATTGGCTCAGTGGCAAACCTCCCATTCATTTCATGGGGCAAATGTTCCGGCGCAGAGCCTCACGTGCCTTTAGGACCTCTCAGAAGCCTCTCTGAGGCTCCCAACGGGGTCAGAAACTGTGTTTCTGGTTTGCAGGAAGCACAGCTAAAGCATCGGGCTTCCCTGAGGCATCCTGGAGTTGCGCAAGGCTCTATCGCGCTCCAGGTAAGTGGGAGGGGCTGATTTGCATTTGGGGGGTAGTGAAATCCCACGGGGGTGCCATTGTGGACCTTTGCCCAGGGTGTGGGGCTGGAGAAGTGTGCCACTGCACTGGCTGGGCTGCTCTGATCTCAGCGAGGCCGGGGGCCTTGAAGTTTAGGGGGAAAGCAGTTAATGAGGGGCAAAGGATATTAAGAGTGGAGAAAGTTGAGAAAGAGGATACTAGAACCAGTGTCATCCAATGGAAATGATTTGGGCGGAGGCCAGTGGGCCTTAGGCAAAAGCTGTTTGAGGCCCCCCCCCCAAAGGTTTCAGCGAACCCGCAATTGTAGGGGAGCACTGCTGCCCCTTGTGGCAGCATTCCCAAAATAGCCACCAACAGAGCAGCCAATGTCTTCCGCTGTCACAACATACTCCAGCCAGTAGTGGAGTCCAGTGGCATCACTATGGGGGTGTGGGCCATACTGGGCGACGCACATAGGGGGGTGACACAACTGGCCCAATTCTGGATACGATTGGGCTGTTAGCTTCGGAAATATGCAGTGCAATGGGTTCAATTTTCCCCATCTTCCAGTGTTGCTATGACCTGGTCAAATGTGGAGCTCCTAGAGCTGCAGTAAATTAAAAAGAAATCATCCAGAGATGCGATCCAAGACCTCCTGCATCACATGTTGCTTGGCCCTGAGTTGAGGCGTTCTTGGTGAATTGTGTCCACGGTCTGATTTGGATAGCAGATGTCAGTCCTTATACTCAGCCATTACTGTAGCTTGCCGGTCATCGAAAAAATAGGTCGAAAAAACCTTGACCTCCCAAGGCACATGTGGGACATGCAGGAAATATGCAGGACACCCAAGGAAACTGTAGAGCATCCACAGAGATACGTGGGACAATGAGGGATAAGAGGGCAAACAAGGAAAAATGGGAGTCAGGGCTGAAAAATGATGACTGCCAGAATTGCTGAATGCCAGAATGAAACAGATGGTAACAAAGAGATGTGGCCAAAGAAGAAACATGGAAATAGGAATTCACAGTGAGTACATTTTGGGGATTTTTCCACTGGACTCATTTTTGAGCCTAGAAAAATCATCTGGCACCAGAATGGTGGGAATATTTGGAGCAAATGGTACCTGGGGAAAAAAAGTATTCAACGAAGATCTAAACTTTCCGAAGTTCTAAAATGCATATCGTGAGACTGTTTGCAAGGGTCACACCTTGCTACACAAGACATGCAATTTCATGCCACTTCTTTTCAATGCATGAGTGATAAATACTGTAGTCACAGCAGGAGGAAAGCAGCTCTCCCAAGACTGTCACTTTTGATCACCTGTTGTTGTTAAATAGTGATGTAAGCTGCTTTGGGGTCTATTTGGAATTGAAACTAGAGGAACATGGGTGTCAAATAAATATTGGGGGTTTTGGCCGAGATCGGAATTTGGAGAGCAGTGTTGTCAGTTTTGTCCGGACTCCCATAATGCTTTGCTGCTTCTATCATTAGGTAAAAGCTCTTTCTAATGCCACTTTTGACTTGTTAGTTTCTGTCCATTTTCATCACTGGACAAAAACTGTAAACCCATTCTAGATCTTGAAGCTGGTGACATCCCAGATATTAACTGGGCATTTAGGGGCCATTTGTAATTCTCCTTCTAAAATGTTCTCAGGAGGACATGTGTCTCATTATATGTGTCTCATTATAATAATTTACTTTACTTATGAGTTGCTGGGCATTCCAGAGACTCTTTACAGAGTCTCTTTCAAAGTCAATTTCCAGAGTAAAACATCTACAGAGAAGAATTTTGCATGTATAAAGGCAATAGAATCAACTGGGTTAAAGCCTAATTAGAAACTCCCCCAAAGAACCATTTAAATCAAGTCTTCCCCCCTCATCCCTTGAAAATCTTTTAATTTCAGATTGCCTTAGTGGAATTCTGAAGTCCCAGATAGTCAACACTGCCAATTATTCCGAAGACATTGTTATCTTCCAGCTTCTAATGAGGATGTCTAAATGACAATGCTTTGTTTGCTTCATTTCCATCCCTGTGCTGTAGTGATTTGCATATGTTACAACTGCGTTTCTGTTAAATAATCAGCAACAATTGTCACAGGCAGTCCCATGTTCCTTGGGTGAACACATTACCTTTGCTTTGCCTCCATCAGTGATTTCCTCCAAGAGGGGCTTTGTACATGTGAACCCTACAGTTTCAGAAATACTTTCAGGAGTTATTAACCAGTGGTACATGGCCATGTGCCAGGAAGGAAAGAATAAATGGGGGGATGCATAGCATAAGATCATAAGAAGAGCCCCTCTGGATCAGGCCAAAGGCCCATCCAGCTTCCTGTATCTCACAGTGATAGCCCAACAGATGCCTCAAGGAGCCTTCAAGAAGACAAGCTACCTGTATCCTGTAGGCCAGACAGCCTACATCTGAAACCAGGAGGTTGCACATACGCATCATAGCTTGTAACCCATGATGGGCTTTTCTTCTAGAAATCTACCCAATCCCATTTTAAATGCATCTAGGCTAGACACCATCACCACATCCTGTGACAAGGAGTTCCACAGATTAATAACATGTTGGGTAAAGAAATATTTTCCTTTGTCTCTCCCGATCCTCAATTCTAGTGAATGTTGCCTGGTTCTGGTGTTGTGCGGGAGGGGAAAAGAACATCCCTCTATCCACTAGATCCATCCTCTGCAAAATTTTGTACATCTCAGTCATGTCTCCCTTCAGACCCCTCTGGCTTTGCCCCAAATCCCCTTGTACCCAGGCACTGATTGTGTGCAGTATGGCATCAATTTAACTGTTAACCTGCACATTTTAACTGTTTTAACTGTTACCCTGCACATGCCTGATCTCGTCAGATCTTGGAAGCTAAGCAGAGTCAGGCCTGGTTAGTACTTGGATGGGAGACCGCCTGGGAATACCGGGTGCAATAGGCTTATACCATGATCTCGGAAGCTAAGCAGGGTCAGGCCTGGTTAGTACTTGGATGGGAGACCGCCTGGGAATAGCAGGTGCTGTAGGCTTATACCATGATCTTGGAAGCTAAGCAGGGTCAGGCCTGGTTAGTACTTGGATGGGAGACCGCCTGGGAATACCGGGTGCTGTAGGCTTATACCATGATCTCAGAAGCTAAGCAGGGTCAGGCCTGGTTAGTACTTGGATGGGAGACCGCCTGGGAATACCGGGTGCTGTAGGCTTATACCATGATCTCGGAAGCTAAGCAGGGTCAGGCCTGGTTAGTACTTGGATGGGAGACCGCCTGGGAATAGCAGGTGCTGTAGGCTTATACCATGATCTCGGAAGCTAAGCAGGGTCAGGCCTGGTTAGTACTTGGATGGGAGACCACCTGGGAATACCGGGTGCTGTAGGCTTATACCATAGTCTTTCGAGACTGAAGGTTGCCAGCCAAAGATGGCATCAATGCAAGAAGCACACTTCCATACACTGATCGCCCTGGATTGGAGTCCATGCTTCCCGTTTTCAACCCAGTCTACATACACGCATTGCTATATACACCGTCTTGTTCCTTCCTATGGATTGTTGACGTGTTTCTCTGCCTCCCTCCATGCATTTTCTTATTTTTATGTTTCATTTGTTAAATAGGAAGCAATGTTTATCCTTCTCTGAGTTTTACAGGCGTGCTGATCTTAAGCTAGACCACTCAGCTCCAGTTTCATGCACATATAAAACGTGATTTCTCCTCATTGTCCCTCATTACCGGGTAAGTTCTGTAGAACAAACATCACACCAAACCAAAGTGCTTATCAATGTGTGCTTATCAATGTGATGGATATTTGTTGCTTCTTCCTTTTAATCATGCATTAAGGCACCACTAGGTTGCTTTCAGAAACATGATTTAAGATGCTGCACCGTAGATTGACCGGTAATGGATATTTATTGGAGTTTTCAAAAGCTTGAACAGTGTAAATAAAATTTCATTTTTTTTCTCATATACTCTGCCCCAGCCAAGGGCACGCAGAACCTGAAAATCCATCTTTCTTGAATGTTTTTCCACTGCTCCATACTTACATGCTATAAATATCCATGATTTTCTGCTCTTGACGTGAAGTTATGAACAAGATAACAGTAAAATATAAGAACATAAGAAGAGCCCCACTGGATCAGGCCATAGGCCCATCTAGTCCAGCTTCCTGTATCTCACAGTGGCCCACCAAATGCCTCAGGGAGCACTCAGGACAACAAGAGACCTGCATCCTGGTGCCCTCCCTTATACCATGGCATTCTGAGGTAGCCAAAAATCAGGAGGTTGCACAAACCCATCACAGCCTGGACATTTCCTCCAGAAATTTGTCTAATCCCCTTTTAAAGGCACCTAGGCCTGATGCCATCACCACATCCTATGGCAAGGAGTTCCACAAATTAATTCTACGCTTAGTAAAGAAATATGGCTCAACAGAATCAAACGGCTGGGCTCCAGACACCACATGGACTGCTGCATTCTGCAATAACTGCAGCTCCCAAACAGTCTTCAAGAGAAACCCCATGGAAAGTGCATTACAGTAGTCAAGTCTCGAGGTCATTAGGCTCTCAGGGAAAGCAGTTCTAACCTGACCTTCTCCCTGACTTGCTAATTTTCTAAGTGCAGAAAGTTTTGGAGCAAGCAAGCACGTAACGTAGTATCTGAAGCGCTATAACTTTCAGAAAAAGCTACACTACCTAATCCTGCTAACTATGGTGGCTGTAAAAATTCTAAATCTCCTATTAGAAATATATAACAGTGACAGATTCCATGTTTCATTCTTCTGCAAAGGAACCCAGTGTCCTTTACCCGTTGATGTGAACGAGTGCGGGAGAGACTTGATGCTGCCTTGGCGCTGCTCATCTTTTAGACTTCATCTGTAGATGCCTCACTGTTGACACAATACATAGGATGTGTGCTGTATATTTTGCAAATTGCTACACCTACTCAGATACAGTCTAAGGCACATGGGATTTCGTTTCCAAGCTACCGTAAGTACATTGAGTATGCAAGCTGTGAAACCGCCATCAACTGCCTGACTCAACCGATTTGGCTGAGCTTTTGCATTTCAAGCACAGTGCCCAGGGAGTTTGAACGCCTGCAACCCCTCTATTGACCGTAGATTGATATTGATAGAGGGCCAGCAACCCCTCTATTGACCTCTGCAGGCCTCAGAATGGCCTACAGAAGTGTCTGGAAGTGACTTCTGGTTTTTGGAATCAACTTCTGGTTTGCTAGTAATTGTGATGTCATCTCACAGCCATTCTCCAAACCATCCTTAGCAGCTGGATGGCATGAGGGATATGGGATTGGATTCTTCTTGTACATCCCATGCATGCTGACCTCAAAGTTTGGATGATTTCCTGTTGCAGCCTCAGTGCATCCCAGAGGTAAGGGAACAAAAACTCGCTTACCTTGAGTAGGCCACTATGGTGGCCACTCCATCACAGGATGCAGTGCATGACCCATTGGTATGGCTGCATCAGTGCTGGGAAGTTGAATAGGATAGGATTGGGCCCTATAAATGAAGGGCCCTATAAATAAAGGGTTCAATAAAGATGTGCCCCATTACAGTTGAGTTGCATCATAAATGTATTTAACCTATCCAAATTCAGCTATATGCTCTCAGAGAGAGAGAGAGAGAGAGAGAGAGAGAGAGAGAGAGAGAGAGAGAGAGAGAGAACAATTTACATAGTGTGTGTGATTCTGCCCAGCACTCCACTCAATGAATGCATGCCCAAGAGAGTGTGAGACCAGAGACACAAATCTGCTGTTCCCTGTTGGTCTCATTTCCTGTAGAGAGCTAGAGAATCAATAGTGTGATTCTAGTTTTTAAAGAGATGGTATGTATTTTTCCGATTTAAGGGATTTTCCAGAGAAATTTCGAGTGCACACGTTTTTCGCTGACTTTGAAACCTAACCCCTACATAGGATGGGACTCAACTGTATTCCGTCCTATCTTGTGTCTTTATTGGGGTGACGGGTGCAATGGACGTGTGTACGGAGAGTTGCTTGAATGTACGATGGGGTGGCAGGGCACCTGTTTGCCGCAACATACACATATGCGCCCCTATGAAAAATCTCCAAAATGGAACCAACATTTTGCAGGCGTAGAAAATATTCTCAAAATGCATCGGGGAAGGCTGCTAAACCAAAATAGGACTGGCCTAGCAGGATATAAAGTCAGAACAATAAAAACTGTGTGTGTGTGTGTGTGTAGTGGTTTTGTTGTCATTTCTAAATATTCTATAAGGTGCGCTTAAAAAAAATGGCATTCTTAGGGGACCTTTCTGCACTTGTTAATTTTTATTGCCTTGTATCAGAGGGAAATATACTCCAGACATGCTCAGAGGAACTGTGTCCATATGTCCATTTTTAAATTCAGAAAATGGGTTCCCTTCACAATGAAGGCATCACTCAGAGCCATTTCACTCTTAGTGCCCCTCTTCCAGAAACAACAACCTTTTTCCCCCACCTCGGCAGAAAGGCAGAGGTTTCGAAGCTGAGGTGCCAATCAGCGTTAGTAAACCTGGATGCCCAACATCCTTGCCTGCCTGCCTGCTTGTCTCTCTTGTCATATATTTAATATTGAATGGGAAAAAAATATTGTCATATATTTAATATTGAATGGAGAAAACGGAAAGAAAAATGCACGAACACTAGAAACAAAGAAATATGGATAAGTAAATGGAGGAAGGAAGAGAAGATGAATAGAACGCATCTATCAAGCAACCATATAACAAAATCCCATCTCTCTTCCCTGCTGTGTGATATGTGTGCAAGAGTGAGCAACTCTCCCTCCTCCTCTTCCTCCCCCCCCCCACAAGCTGGAGGGCCAGAAGGTGGGGTGGTGCCTTAGGATAATGACAGCAGACGGCAAAGGAAGCAGACAGCTGGCAAGCTCTGCCCCAATATGCTTCCCTGAAAGCAGCAAGGAACGTTCGGAAGATGTGATGCCTGAACGGCTCACTTCGTAGCAAAAGAGGGAAGATTAAAAGTAAAATTGGTTAATAGCATCTTGCTTGTTTCAAGGCCTCCTGTCCAAGCCTGCCTGCCATTCTTGCTCCTTGGAACCCTTCCTCCTGTGCATCTTCCCCAAATCTTCCCATAAAGTCGCAGACGTTTCGGTCACAAAACAAAAGAAACCCCTGACTCTTCCAGCAAGCTGAGCTGAGGAAAAGAAATAAAAGAACATAAGAACAGCCCCACTGGATCAGGCCATAGGCCCATCTAGTCCAGCTTCCTGTATCTCACAGCGGCCCACCAAATGCCCCAGGGAGCACACCAGATAACAAGAGACCTGCAAGGCTTCCTGGGAATTGTAGTTAAGAACATAAGAACAGCCCCACTGGATCAGGCCATAGGCCCATCTAGTCCAGCTTCCTGTATCTCACAGCGGCCCACCAAATGCCCCAGGGAGCACACCAGATAACAAGAGACCTCATCCTGGTGCCCTCCCTTGCATCTGGCATTCTGACATAACCCATTTCTAAAATCAGGAGGTTGCACATACACATCATGGCTTGCACCCCGTAATGGATTTTTCCTCCAGAAACTTGTCCAATCCCCTTTTAAAGGCGTCTAGGCTAGACGCCAGCACCACATCCTGTGGCAAAGAGTTCCACAGACCGACCATGATGACTGCAAGGGTCACATGACTTCTGCAATGCATCCCTTGGTGGCTAAGGGCAGGGCAGGAAAGCAGAACACAGAATATTCCACTCATGCTTCTTCTTTGGAGAACAGTCGATTCAGGTTTGATAAATAAAATAGTGCACTAATGGTGATCCACACACCTCATTCATAGTTGTGCATCCCAAGATCACTTTCCAGAGAAACAGGAGCTGACATTGTGTCACAAAAGGTGGTTTTGCTGAACTCAGAACTGACTAATGAGACTGATTGTTCTGAAGCCAATGACACAGCTGGGGAAAAAAAGACATGTTAGTATACGTCAGCTCTAATTTCGATGTATCAGAGCTAACACTAGAGCTCCTATTCGGTTGTGTGAACGTCCTCAAGTTGGCCATTGGTTTTTTTGTTGGTTACTGATTCATTGGGTGACCTGTACAATTATATATTAAAATAAAGTTAATGGGGGGGGGGGTTTGGTGACACCCAGTGGCGTAGCTGGAGGGGGGCAGAATGCTCAGGCTGGCAGTGAGGTGGGCAAGCGGCCCCTCCCTTTTGCTCCGTACGGCTCCGTTTTGCTCCCCCCACCGGGAATGGCTCCGAAGGGAGGGGCCGCTTGCCCGCTCCTCTGAGCCTCCTGACCAGACTGGGTGCTCTGCCCCCCTCCAGCTACTCCACCGATGACACCAAGCCTAGTGATGCCTGCATTTAGATTGTGCCTATGACGTTGGGCACAATCCCTTGGGCTGGCGCAAGTCCCTTGCAGCAGCCCAGGAGAGTCACGTTTGTGTGAGGCAAACATAAGGCACTTTTGCGTCTCCTCGTGGGTTGGTTAGGCCGGCCTCCGGAAGCTGAGTTCAGTCTCCAGGCTGATGGAGGGACCGAGTCTTGCGTCGACCAAGCTGGGCCAACCCAAGGCTCTGGGGTAGACAGGGAGGAGACAAGAGGGAGGCATCTGGGGTGGGAGAGGGGAGCGGGTTGGGGAGCAGGACACAGGGCATGGACCCAGCAGTTATGCTGGATCCCAACCCCTTTCTCTGAGCAGCGCGGAGCAGCTTCAAACCTCCACTCTCCTCGGACTTGCACCACCTCAGGAGATGGCACAAGTCTGAGGAGACCCATAGGGACTGCAGCGGTTTACCGGGGGATAAGGGGAAGAGTATCCCCTTATCTTCGACTGAGCCACTGTGGTGCCCTGTCTCGCTCTGGCTTGCCTGTTCCAGCGCGAGATAGGATTACGCCCATTTGTTATTTATTCTATATGATCTGGTATGGAAGGAGATCCATCATGGGGGTGACACAAAGAGCTCTTGCACCCGGTGACCCATACCCTAGTGGTGCTTCTGCAACTTGGGCCTGCATCAACGATATCACCAACTAGCTGGAAAATACAGTGTACTGGAACATTTGCAAAGCAACTATATTTGAATCCGTCACAGGGAATTAAAAGTCAGGCCGCTTTCAGTTTTCATCTAACCCTTGGCACCCGTCTTTTGACAAATGAAGCCTCGGTCCTCCATGTTGCCTGCGTTTGACTGCGCTGTGGGCCAGTTCAGCCTGGGCTACAGCAAGTCACACGGTCAGTATCCTGACGATCTCCGAGAGTGCTCCATTTGTGGTGCTCTCTTCCCTCTCCCTAACAGGGTGGTGGCAGTGGGGAGAAGTGCTTTAATGACAGAAAGTTATTTAGTGCAGCGTGGAGTTAATTGCTTCTAATCACTGCTTACATCCATCTGGTTTTATGGTAGACAACAAACCTCTTCATTGGATTTGCTCATTAGGCATATTGTAAATCACAGAAATACTCTGGCATCTCACATATTGTGATCCTATTAGACAGGCTGCCTTTCTGGTGTGTGAAACAAAGCGGCAGCGTCCCTGGGTTGCTGGGAGGGGGCCTGATTTGGTCCCATTTTTGGCTAGGGAGGCCAGGCTGTCCTGGAAAACACATGCAAGGTCATTATCATTGAGTTTCAAAGTTGAAAGAAAGCAGGGAAACAAATTATGTTTAGTAGAGTTTCTCACTGGTACTGTTTGTTTGTAGCTAAGAGTTTGCTTGGCTGGTTCTTTAGCAGTCCCTGGTTTTGCTTACTTGCCACAATTCATCCCTACGCAAGAGGTGCCTGTCATGAATATGTACAGTTTAGGCCTAGTAACATGTAAAGCCTGAACCAAGCTAAAACAGTAACACAGAAGTGGCTTGCAGTTCCTAGCTGCTAGGAATTTACAACTCAATGGAAGGTGAAAATGTAGCACCTAGGCAGCCAGAAAGACGCCCATCAAGGATGGAATGCAGCTGTAGATCTCCAGGGGGGAGGGAAGAGCTGAGAGGGAGAGCTTCCAGCCCCACTTCCATAGGACAGGGTCTTTTGGTTTTTGTCTCTTGGTGAGATAGGTAATGGGTGCACATCCTGCCCCGCCAGGACCATGTGGCCTTATAGGTAATTGGCCTGAGGATCTACAAAAGAAGCTGACCCAGGTGAGATCTAGAGAATAATAAAGTTAGCCAGTTAGCTTTATTATTTTATGCTGATATGTTTCCTAGAAGTTTTTATGCCTCTCGCATTTGCTGCCTTTTGTAACTTTTTGTAACCCTATGTACTTAATAAAGTAAAAATCCTTTTACCATGTTGGTTCATTGTCTGTTGGGGACAAAGTTTCAGAATCCTGCCTAGCCGTTCAGCAAGCTACCAAAAATCCTCATTGTGGACTAGTAACTTGAGGACTGAGACTTTAAGTAAAGGAAGTGCTCAGTGCCTACAAGGGATATTGTTTAACCCTAGAGGGTCTCAGTATCCCTGGACTTAGACACTGGCTCTTACAGGGTGGTGGCAGTACTACCGAACAGGGATCTTTGAGGGCTCTAGGGTTCAGAACCAACAACTCTGAGCACCCCAAATCCCTGGGAGTGAGACCAAGTATACAACAGTACCTCCAAGGCATCTTCACAGCATTTCCTGTATCCTGAAGGAGTCTTAAAACCGATCTTAAGAATCAGTTTACTACCTAGGCCGAAGAAGCAAGTTTTGGTGAGGCAGAACTCAGTGCTAACACGTATTCTGCATCAGGGAAGTGCATTTGTTTTCTAAATGAATGGAACCTGAAAGAAAAGGGACTCACTTGGATCATGTTTCAGGAAATGAATGGGCCGCCACAGACTTGGTCCAGCCACGAGACTGTGTAAAGTAGCTGCTTCAAGAAACAGCTTCAGGCTGGCCACAAACGGGCAGGGGTGCCCCACGCATGTGTCTACCCACCATCTCCATCAACCTGCCACACACTCAGCCACTTCACCCTGCTGCCATTCCAATCCTCTTCTTGCTCCTGAAAGGAAACTGAGGACTGAGGCAGTGCAACCCGCCTGTTCCTTCCTTGCCACAATCAGAGGGGAGCAATTGTGGTGGTGGGCTGAAGCAGAGGGCTGCTCCAGACCTGTTCGGATAAGAAGGTATAAAAAAATGGGTTTTTTGTTTTCTAAATTAAAGGAAGTTTTGAGTTGAAGGAAAAAGGCACACAACCACGTAACTGGTGTTTCCCAGACTGCATAGCAATTATGCCGGTCATGACAGGCACCAAAAACGATTCCTGCAAAGTCGTTAGCAGAGCTGAGGATTAGAACAGTCCCACAAACAGCAAACTGACTTTTGCTAACGACTTTAGTGGGACCATGAAAGAACTGCAGTCTTTTTGACACACGGGCAGAGACAAGAAGGCAGGAAAAGAAACTGAGACTAAACAGAAGTCCAGTCACTGTCGGAGAGAGCAATCCACAACCAGGGGCCAGAACCTCCTACTGGTGGCTGCCAACATCTACCCCTTTGCTGAACACACACACACACAGGGTGGCTCAACTCATATGCTTTTATCTCTCTATCAGTACCTGCCTAAACAGTAATGATTAACAAGGGATATTTTTACATTATCTCGAAAATTTTTTTTAAATACATCTCATTGGCTTTTAAGCTGACCTAATTAGGGTCTGTTTGAACCCCCCAGTGTCACATTTTTGTCACCTGCTTTTCCAATCCCAGACCTGTTGTGTTTATTAGCCTGGGGATATTTTTACTTGGGTAGTCTGGGAAAAAGTTCTGAATGTACAATGATGAGCAAGAGCACAAATTGCTCGGTTCCAGCAATTAACCCGAAATTACGTCCATATTTTCTCATCAGTTATGGGGAACACTTAGAAGTGAACTTTCTGTTATTGAAAAAGGAAGTTTGGGTTGTGTAAACAGCAGAAAGAGTTTTGATCTGATGCAGCCAAAATATTGTGTATGAAAAATACATATGTCAGATTTTATATCTGCTGATCTTTGGCATAATCCTGGATCATCTCTGGTTGTAGGCAAATTTCCTTGACGTGCACTTGTCTCTGATGAACTAATTTAGCAAGTGACAGCCCAATCCTATCCACACTTTCCTGGGAGTAAGCCCCATTGACTCCAATGGGACTTATTTCTGAGTAGATATGCATAGGATTGGGCTGTAAATCTTTTCCTCTCTCTTTATCACCATGTCAGAAGGAACATCACTGGCGTTCTAGGATGCTGGTGAAGGCATAGGAAGGGTCTTATATCAAAGCTGGCAACCTTATATTACCTGAAGAACTTTAACACATTGAGAACAAGTTGAAAGTGCATCTTTTGACAAATCACCACTTCGGTGGTTTTGCCTCTTCTTCAGAAGGTTGTTGGCCCCTTGGCTGAATATCAAACGCTTCACACAAAATGGGTGCTTCAGAAAGGCCACCCTATTTCATCTCCACGGCAGATGCTTCTTGCGGCCAGCTTTTTGTGTGACGTGAGGGCAATCTGCCACTCGGTGAAGGCCACGACACACAAAAACGGTTCCTAAAAATGCTTTCTGGACATATAGAGGCAAAACCACATAACACATGTTTGGTCTCCAGCTGACAGTGATCCCTTGGGGGATTGAGCTGTGTGCTACTACTTGTGTAGTACTGTGTACTACTTGTGTGTTGCTACCCCTCTACCAGCCAGAGGGGATGACCAACAAGGAAGCTATGGGCCAAGGCAGGTCATGTGATACTCCCTGACCTAATATAATAGTTTCCATGTCAGGTTTGGTCGCTTATTTGAGCAAGAAGCAAGGTATAGGTGCCTCAGTATAGGGGCCTCAGTATCCACAGGGATCCGTTCTTGGACTCTCCCCTTGCGGGTACTGAAAATTGCGGATAAGTGAATCCACAATTTTCAGCCCCTTATGCCCTCCAAAAGGGCCAGAGCTGTGCTCTGGTCCTCTCTGGAGGGCTTTCCGAAGCCTGGAGAGACAGTGTGTGTCCACCTGCTGCCTCTGTGAGCTTCAGAATGGCCCTTAGAGGTGAAAAAAATGCCACTTCTGGTTTCCCAAGGGAAACCGAAGTGATGTTTTTATGTCTTTGAAGGCATTAGGGGAAGTAGTTGTAGTTGGCAACCTTCAGTCTCGAAAGACTCTGGTATCGCGCTCTGAATGGTGGTTCTGGAACAGCGTCTAGTGTGGCTGAAAAGGCCAATTCGGGAGTGACAATCCCTTCCACACTGGGAGCAAGTGCAGTCTGTCCCTGGTCTGTCTCCCTGGCTATGGGCCTTCCTTCTTTGCCTCAGACTGTTGGCCAAGGGTCTCTTCAAACTGGGAAAGGCCATGCTGCACAGCCTGCCTCCAAGCGGGCCGCTCAGAGGCCAGGGTTTCCCACCTGTTGAGGTCCACTCCTAAGGCCTTCAGATCCCTCTTGCAGATGTCCTTGTATCTTGTACTCCCCTTGTATATTGTTTCCCCTTGTATTAGGGGAAACCCTCCTGGAAAATGGAAGTGGCTTTTTTGCCGCTACAGTCCATTCTGATACCTGCAGAGGAAGTGGGCGGATGTTTGCTGCCTCTCCGAGCTTCAGAAAGCCCTCTGGAGGAGAGTGGAGCTCAGATCCGGTCCCCTTCAGAAGGTCCGGGTGGGACCTGAGTCTGACTCAATTCAGGTTTGGGGGACTGCGTTGAGTCGGATCTGTGGCTTCAGATCTGTTTTCTCTCAACTAGATTAACCAGTTTCACCTTCGCGTTGACCTTCTCTCGCCAAATGACAGGATTCAAGACGCGCAGCCGCCGCTCGCAGTGAGACGCTGCAAACAAGTCACTGCATGGCGCAGGCCCCAGACAGATGCCGTTTTAGGCAGCTGCGGCAGCCCTGGCAGGTACCCCTGCGCACTGCTGTCTTATGGTAAGGATGTAAAAATAGACAAAAGACATTGCTGGAGGCTGCAGTCTAGGTAACTCCAAGAGCTTCCTGTGTAACCGGCCAACTGAGCAGATGCTTCTGAAACTGTTCAAAACAGCAATAACAAAAAAGCCACAGCCAAACCCACTCCTCTATGCCACAGCATCTGGGTTTCATGCTTCCCATTTCTCAAAGCAGTAGGAAGCTCCAGGCCTAGGAAGAGAGATACTCCACGGTAGCGTTTTCATAAGATCTATTTGCAAATATACCAAAGGAGATGGTGGATGGGCTTACAGGGCTAAGAAAGGAGGGACAAGCTGCTGGGGGGGGGGGGGGATGACAGACAGGTATTTTTTAGGTGCTCATCTTGATACAGGACTTACAGAATGCCTGCTGTTAGGAAAGCAGTTGGGGCACATAAAGTTTTAAAGTATTGCAGGACTTTCAGTGCAATCCAAACATGTGCTGGAACAGGTGGGCCTGCGTTGTGTCCAACCCACGTTTGGGGCCGTCTGTGGCTCAGCTGGGGCAAGGAGAAACTTTTCCCCTGACCACGGGGAGAGCCTCAGTGGCCCCAATGGGTCTAATCAGGATCTGTGCCACATTAGGAGATCTGAACAGAACGGAACAGCCTGGAACAGCCTGTCCAGCATAACTGCTGGGTCATGGCCCCATCTCCCAGCCCCCTGCCTGCCCCCGGGAAAGCCCACCATCCACCCTCCCCCTGCCCCGAAACGCCTCCCTTCTGCCTCCTCCCCGCCCTCCCCACACACACCCCAGACCGCTGTGTTGGCTGAGCTCAGCAGATGCATTTTCACATGCTACTGCCACCACGGAGGCTGAATCTGACCTCTGTGGGCCAGCGCACCTCTGTGCGCTGACAAAGCTTACTCATACAGAGGTGCAGACATGCTTTATGACATCTTTGTGACCTTCTGGATGGGCGCAAGGGACTTGTGCTGGCTTAGCGCGCAATTAGGATTGCACCCTTTGTGTGCAATGCTTGAATTACAAGGGGTACAAAGAGAACCATGCCTTTTGTGACAAGCACCTTAAACACTGTTTTTACAGATGGAGGGGGCATAATTTGGCTAAATGTGGGGGTAGTCAGGGCTTGGGGATTTAATTAAAGGCCTGTATCTTTCCCCACATAATTCAAGCACACCGAGGGCATTACACAACCCCATGTTCCTTCCTGTGAAAGGCTGGACATCCAATGTTGGGGTTAGAGCTTTGGCTACTATGACTGCAGAGCTCAACATTTTCTCACAGCAAATTATAGACACTCTATAGTACAAGAAAAGTGAATGGGAACACTCAGGGAACTACCGGGCTGGGACAAAACATGCCCCCAGTTATTCTAGTATATGGCCCGTGAGTCAGGTTTTGCCAGCTCTCCATTGGTTCCTCAATAGCAACACATTGTTTATTCCATAGAATTCACAGACATTTATTAAAAATAAAACCTATCTGTTTATCTGCTTAACCCTCTTCCCTTATCTGCCTACCCCTTCCATAGATCCTGAATCTTGATTATGGCATGTGGCAGAATGTTGGGGAATGTACTGGAATGTGGGAAAGTGTCATTGATTTATGTCACATGCTTGTAGATTAGTCAGTAATGTGGTTCCTCAGCGTTTAAGATCAAGGAGATTCTGCATCTTTTCAGTGTGACCTTATTTGCATATTTCTCCTGAATAGCTTCATATCGCTATAGGTCCAAGCCAACAGAACTTTGCCTTGTCTACTCTTCTGTTTGGTTGAGATGTGCATGTTTACAGGGTACATCATCTTGGAGCTTCTAGTTCAAGGGTGAATGATCAGGTGGAAAGCACAGGAACTTCCCTCTTATTTATCAAAAACAGATTAGCTTTGTCTCAAGCAAGACCGTGGTTTTGTTCTTGATGTCTCCATAAAATGTCAACAGAATTTGTGAAGGGATTCACCCCCTCCCTTCTTTTAGGGCAAACATAAACAATTACTAACCTTATGCAGGTTGGGAGACTCGTCATCCAGCCATCGTGGCCAAACATATGATGTAGCATGATGGATGGGCTGAATGTGATGAATGGTGCATGCCATGATGTGCCATTAGAGCAGATTACCATCAAGAAGATGGATGGTTTTGAGTCTGGGTATTTAAATGTATCTCTAGATTAAAGGCATCAAAAGTGGCATTGAGTTTTCGAGTAAAACGATATATATCACATCACTAAAAGTCTCCTTTATGAGGGTTACGTTGCAAATTTTGAAATTGGTTTTTAGCACAGAACTGTTACATTCCTTAGTTTCAAGTGTGGTGGTTCTGCCATTCCATTCATCACCAGGCTTGAAACCACTGACTTCAAGAAGTGTCACTGCATATGATATGGTGAAGTTGTGTATGAGTTCTGGAAGACTTGTCATCCTACCTGCTGTGATGTGTCGTATTGAAAAAAATTAGGGGTGGTTCTGAAATTTCACACAAAGTGGAAGTTGAAGCACATTTCAGGATTTCTCCCAGGGCTAAACATCAATTAGAGAATGTTCAAGGAAACCACACAAGTTTCCGTAAGTTGAGTGAAATTTCTTAGGGGGGTTGGCAAATTCCAAAAGAAAATCAGGGGAGAATTTATTGGGGTCTTCTGTTATGTAGGGTCTGTCATTTCTCTGGGTGATCAGAATAAATATAGCTGCTAAATAGGGCATGATTGCCTCTTTTGTCTATTCATTAGTTCAGAAAAGCAGCTGAAGGCTGAAAATAGCAAAAAAGAAAAAGAAAAAAAGAAAGCAGTATAAATTCTGAGTATCCTTTCAGAATTCCAGGTCTGGATCAAACAAAAAGGTCAATTCAATCCAGCATTCTGTTTCCAAGGCAGATGAGAGAGTTGTGGGGCACACTGGGTGATGCATGGGACACACACACACACACACACACACACACACACACCACTACTGGCCAAAATTTTTTACATCTTGGTATTTTCGAATAATACTATCATGTTATATATCATTTGATGTAATTAGAATGCAATGTAATTTCAAGCAGAATGCAATGTAACAAACCATGTTAAATATCTTTACCCTATCAAAAGCTATAGCCAAAAAACCAGCAGGGGCAGGGCAAAGATCCATAACTATGCCCACTGCCCAGGGCATTGCCTTGTACTGCACAGGAGGAAGGCTATTATGGGGATGATGTCCTGGCTTCCTGCTCCAGGTGACACAAACCCTACAAGCCATGATGTGTATGTGCAACCTCCTGATTTTAGAAATGGGCTACGTCAGAATGCCAGATGCAAAGGAGGGCACCAGGATGAGGTCTCTTGTTATCTGGTGTGCTCCTTGAGGCATTTGGTGGGCCGCTGTAGGGTACAGGAAGCTGGACTAGATGGGCCTATGGCCTGATCCAGTGGGGCTCTTCTTATGTTCTTATGTTCTTAGTGATGTCACTGGCAAGCAGGGCATGAAGGTGATAGTGATCTCCTGTTGTTCACCTCCAGAATCAGGTAATCTGAGCTACACTGCCTATGAACATGGAGGTTCTGTTTTGTTATCATGGCTAATTGCTACTTGTTGAATTTGTCCAATCCAGTTTCAGAGGTACTGTTTTAGAAGGAGGAAAGAGATTTCAGTGGGAAAGGAACATGAAAATCAGCAAATTTTAAAAATCAGTCAACATTACATTGCAAAAAAAAGGACTCATGTAAAAAATAAACCAGTATAGGGTGCAATCCTAACCCCTTATGTCAGTGCTTTCCAGCACTGGCGTAGCGGTGCCAATGGGACATGTGCTGCATCCTGCAGTTGGGTGTCACTCATGGAGGCCTCCTCAAAGTAAGGGAATGTTTGTTCTCTTACCTTGGAGCTGCATTGCCCTTGTGACAGTGTTGGAAAGCACAGACATAAGGGAGTAGGATTGCGCCCATATACAGTGCAAAGAAAATCCAGGTTTGATCTGTTTTATGCTGGTGTCGAAGTCCTCCAGTGCAGCTATGAAACGCATCATAAGGACAACCGCAAATCAGCGTGGGGCCTGTTTGATGTGGACCCCCCATTTCCTACTCATTCTCATTCCTCTCAGCCCACTTCCCAGGATATTGACCTCCCCGCTTGCTTGGCCGCTGGATGCGCAATGCTCAGGAGCGCCTATTTCCCCAACCGCCTGTCAGGCAGTCTGGACAGTTGGAGCGAATTCCTGCAGTTCTGCTTGTGGGGATTTGTGAGAGATTGCCGCCTACTCCGACGTGATGTTCCCTTCCCCCCCCCCTCAATTCTATTACACGGCCACTCAGTTTAATAATAATTGCCATGCGGGCCTCCAAGCCCACTGCCAAAGCCCTGCTCATCCAAAGTCATTTGGTGAAGGAGTCCATTATGATCAATGCTTGCGGTGATAAATTCCCGGCGATGGTGGCAGCTCACAGCAGCCTCCTTTCGTAATGACATTCTGCTCTCATTGGCAGGGTGCCCTGGGCGAGCAAGCCGTTCCCCAAAATAACAAAAAATGATGACAACAACAGCAGCCGCAGCAGCTTGAGGAACGCAGGGAGGCTTTAGAGAAGCAGAAGGAAAGGATGGAGGGGATTGTACAGCCCAATGAACCCCCATCCATGACCTTTGCTTCTCCAGCTCTGCTGCTCTGAGCCACCAAAAGGTCACCTTCCATTGCCCTCGCTGCCCCTTATGCCTGGAACTCTCTCCCAGATCACTTCTACGGCTTCCTCCCAACTCTTTATCTTCACCTCTTAGTCCTTATCGCTATCTGAAAGGAAGTTCAAGTCTTCAAAATGGCATTGTTCATGTTCATGCCTTCTGACATCCTTTCTCCTTTCTTCCTCGCCTGGCTTCCCCTCCCTCCATCTACATTTAGATTGTAAGCGCCATCCCCTTTATATGTCACCAGCATCTGGTATCAGAGTTCCTGCCTCTGTGTTGTGGCCCACTGGTAGCTCTTCCTTTTAGAAGATTATTTAAATACAGTGGGTGCTCCTTATCTGTGGGTTCAGCATCTGTGGATCTGAGCATCTGCAGACGCCAAGCCCCTGCTCAGAGGGTCACCCGGACATGATCAAACATGGTTTGATCCCGGACATGGTTGAAACCCGGACATGGTTGCATCCAGGAGGTGTTCTGAGGCTGGGAAAGGCCCATGTAGTGGGCCACAGGACTTCCCTGGCCTCAGTCTCCTAGACATGACTGGACTTTGCAGGTGTGAACTGGCAGTGGTTCCCAGTAGTGTATGGGAGCTATTCTGAGGCCCGTGGAGTGGATCACAACCTACCGCAAACTCTGGAGTGCTTGGTGTGACAATCAGGTAAGTGATCGCGCACGGGACTCCAATACCCATGGAATTTGGTGTCCTCTGGGGGAGGGGGACTGGCATCAGAGTTTGGGACCCAGCAGAGGTGTATACCGCAAAGAAAGAAGGGTTCCATTAAATCCAGGAGAGTGCCCGCATGGCTAACCAGCCAAGTTAGAGAGGCTGTGAAGGGCAAGGAAGCTTCCTTCCATAAATGGAAGTCTTGCCCTAATGAAGAGAATAAAAAGGAACATAAACTGTGGCAAAAGAAATGTAAGAAGGTGATAGGGGAGGCCAAGCGAGACTATGAGGAACGCATGGCCAGCAACATTAAGGGGAATAATAAAAGCTTCTTCAAATATGTTAGAAGCAGGAAACCTGCCAGAGAAGCGATTGGCCCTCTGGATGGTGAGGGAGGGAAAGGGGAGATAAAAGGAGACTTAGAGATGGCAGAGAAATTAAATGAGTTCTTTGCATCTGTCTTCACGGCAGAAGACCTCGGGCAGATACCGCTACCCGAACGGCCCCTCCTGACCGAGGAGTTAAGTCAGATAGAGGTTAAAAGAGAAGATGTTTCAGACCTCATTGATAAATTAAAGATCAATAAGTCACCGGGCCCTGATGGCATACACCCAAGGGTTATTAAGGAATTGAAGAATGAAGTTGCAGATCTCTTGACTAAGGTATGCAACTTGTCCCTCAAAACGGCCATAGTGCCAGAAGATTGGAGGATAGCAAATGTCACGCCTATTTTTAAAAAGGGAAAGAGGGGGGACCCGGGAAACTATAGGCCGGTCAGCCTAACATCCATACCGGGTAAGATGGTGGAATGCCTCATCAAAGATAGGATCTCAAAACACATAGACGAACAGGCCTTGCTGAGGGAGAGTCAGCATGGCTTCTGTAAGGGTAAGTCTTGCCTCACAAACCTTATAGAATTCTTTGAAAAGGTCAACAGGCATGTGGATGCGGGAGAACCCGTGGACATTATATATCTGGACTTTCAGAAGGCGTTTGACACGGTCCCTCACCAAAGGCTACTGAAAAAACTCCACAGTCAGGGAATTAGAGGACAGGTCCTCTCGTGGATTGAGAACTAGTTGGAGGCCAGGAAGCAGAGAGTGGGTGTCAATGGGCAATTTTCACAATGGAGAGAGGTGAAAAGCGGTGTGCCCCAAGGATCTGTCCTGGGACCGGTGCTTTTCAACCTCTTCATAAATGACCTGGAGACAGGGTTGAGCAGTGAAGTGGCTAAGTTTGCAGACGACACCAAACTTTTCCGAGTGGTAAAGACCAGAAGTGATTGTGAGGAGCTCCAGAAGGATCTCTCCAGACTGGCAGAATGGGCAGCAAAATGGCAGATGCGCTTCAATGTCAGTAAGTGTAAAGTCATGCACATTGGGGCAAAAAATCAAAACTTTAGGTATAGGCTGATGGGTTCTGAGCTGTCTGTGACAGATCAGGAGAGAGATCTTGGGGTGGTAGTGGACAGGTCGATGAAAGTGTCGACCCAATGTGCGGCGGCAGTGAAGAAGGCCAATTCTATGCTTGGGATCATTAGGAAGGGTATTGAGAACAAAACGGTTAGTATTATAATGCTGTTGTACAAATCGATGGTAAGGCCACACCTGGAGTATTGTGTCCAATTCTGGTCGCCGCATCTCAAAAAAGACATAGTGGAAATGGAAAAGGTGCAAAAGAGAGCGACTAAGATGATTACGGGGCTGGGGCACCTTCCTTATGAGGAAAGGCTACGGCGTTTGGGCCTCTTCAGCCTAGAAAAGAGACGCTTGAGGGGGGACATGATTGAGACATACAAAATTATGCAGGGGATGGACAGAGTGGATAGGGAGATGCTCTTTACACTCTCACATAATACCAGAACCAGGGGACATCCACTAAAATTGAGTGTTGGGCGGGTTAGGACAGACAAAAGAAAATATTTCTTTACTCAGCACGTGGTCGGTCTGTGGAACTCCTTGCCACAGGATGTGGTGCTGGCGTCTAGCCTAGACGCCTTTAAAAGGGGATTGGACGAGTTTCTGGAGGAAAAATCCATTATGGGGTACAAGCCATGATGTGTATGCGCAACCTCCTGATTTTAGGAATGGGTTAAGTCAGAATGCCAGATGTAGGGGAGAGCACCAGGATGAGGTCTCTTGTTATCTGGTGTGCTCCCTGGGGCATTTGGTGGGCCGCTGTGAGATACAGGAAGCTGGACTAGATGGGCCTATGACCTGATCCAGTGGGGCTGTTCTTATGTTCTTATGTTCTTATGTTCTTATCAATCCCCCATACTGAGGAATGACTGTATCTCATAGTGAGTCACATCATGTGTCTCAAACCATCAGGGCATCATGTTAGAGCTGTATAATCCCATGAAAAAACATGATCACCTACCCTGCAATCTATCATGAATATTTTATAGGTGGAAAATTGCTGCTTTTCTGTATGCAAAGGAGCATTTAACTCTGTCACTCAAACGTTCTCAGAAGTTAAACATTTATTATTAATTAACAGTATTTATTTATTATTATTTAGTTACCGTTCCAATACATTCTTTGTCAGAATGCTGAAGTTTTCGAAGAACCGTAAGGTGTCTTTGCAAGGGGGTCAATCCATGGGTGGAACTCCAATGTCAGTTTCATTTTGAAGATATTTATGAAAAATTCTGCTGCTCATTTAAATGTCTGTTAAATTTAATTTCTAATGCTACTTTAGAATGTTAATTTAAATTCATTCAATATCATTATGTTCAAAATTTATTTAATATTATGAACTCCCTCATGTAAGAAGAGGTCCTGACATTCCACTATAGGCATTTCAAGTTGTGGTCACTCTCCCTCATGATGGGTTTTGTAGTTTTCAGGCTGTGTGGAACAGTTAGCTGTTCTGTGCCCAAAAGGGTTAAAATCTTACAAATGAAGTTTATTTTGCTGAAGTTTAAAAAATATGCCAAGGATGCAGATGGTTTGCAAAAAGACTGAAATATCACAGCCATTGTGAGAATACATGAGACTCATTCATGCAAGTGTGACTCAAAAGCAGATCCATCAGAAGTGTGGCAGATTTTGAAATGGACACTGTAATATTAGAAAGATTTCGGAGTGATGGCCAGGGCTTTATTGGACAGAGATTGGCCTTTGGAGCCCAGAGAGTAGGTTTCTAGCCAGGCAAGTGCTGCAGCTTTGATAACTCCCTTGAACCAGAGAACTTTGGCCCCAACCAAACATGCACTTATTCTGTGGGAAAATACATCCATGAGACACATCCATAGGTTTCGGCTCATGTGGGATTTGTAACCACATGTTCAGTGCAATCTGGGGTTTTCTTATAGGCAAAATTTGTCCTAATCTCTCCTCCAGGAATTTCAAGAATGAAATTCATTCTTTCTGCATCCGACCCTCTCTTCCCATATTGGTTGCAGAAGCCAACTGCTCTGGGAGGAGGAAAATTCCATGATCTTATGTTTCTATCATTGTATTGGTAGACTTTGAAAGATGTGAGCCACCTTGAGAGCCCTCGTGGAGGCCTAAATGTGGAATAAAAATCTCCAGGATAAATACATAACTGTGTGTTTATACATGTGAGGTGCAAGCAGCAGTTCCACTTAACTGCCTGAGTTGTGTACACTTTTAGTCCTTCCTTTGTGCTTGTGACATAGTTGGAGTCTGAATTGTGTGAAGGTGATCTGTGTTGATTGGTATTATGGATATAAGGCTTGATGGCAGGGGATCTGAATACACATGGAGTTACTGCATAAGCTAAAATTGTTTTTTCCCCCCTATAGTCTCCACCCCTATTGGTTGGCTCCACCCCTTTGCTGCTAGGCTCCACCCCTGTGTCCCAAGTTGCATTCATGGTGAATTCTGACTCTAGCCCAGGACAGTGGTATAGCTAGAGGGGGTGCAAAACACTAAGTTTTGCAGTGAGCCTCACCGCAGTGTGCAAGTGGCCCCTCCCCTTTGGAGCCATTCTCTGGGCGTACACCTCCATTTTGCTCCCCCCCCCCGGGAATGGCTCTGAAGGAGAGGGTGAGGGGCTGCTTGCATGCTGCGGTGAGGCTCCCTGCAAAACTTAGTGCTTTGCACCCCCTCGAGCTATGCCACTGGCCCAGAAGAAGCCCATGGCTTTGGAGGGAGTACAAGCCCATTTAGAACAGATCAGATATCTATTCTCCAATCACCTTTATCACCTACCTATTACCTAGCTAGGTCTAGATTCAGTTTCAGTTTATTGGCCCCTGTCAAGTTTGTTACTGATTCCAGTCTCCTGTTTAGAACATCTGCAGCTTCACCAGTCTTGGCTGAAAAGGAAATAAACCAATATACACGGTGCAAAGAAAATCCAGGTTTGATATGTTTGATACTGGCTGTCATGTATAGTGGTGACACCCCACTCCGAATCCCCAGATGAATTTCCCCAGTAGATGTAGATGAAATCACTGGAGATAATTCAGGGACCGGCTTGTGGTGCCTGAGCATTCATCTGACATTAATAGAAGGGCGACTCACCGGATCCCTTATAATATTACTCCATTGGAATGAGACTGTCCTCATTCATTTCCATGTACAATTTCACAAGTTATTTGCTGTTCAATAGATCAATGGAGTTCCCTTTCCACCGGGCTTCTGGAGACAGCTTTTTGAGAAGGCATTAATGTGCTACTCATTGGCTGGAAGTGGTACATGCTAACTTGCTTTGAATAACTTGCTCCTAACAGGGTGTGGGTGTGTTTCAATCTTGTTCTGGACAGCAGGGCTTCCTTTGTGTCCTATCAGAAATTGCAGCTTCTGTTTGCCATATGCCTTCCACAATACATTGTGAGACAGGAGAGTATCCTATACTCCAGGAATCT